>NC_141691.1:1209937789-1210525694 GCF_964263255.1 Lissotriton vulgaris
CAGAACTACCCCGGACGTAGCATTCTTTACCAAAACCTAGACCAACACCACCTCGGGACCGGACATTGCCATCGCCATTCCCCAAGGATACAAGATCTCCAGGAAGGACCGCCCCACCCGCCCTGAAGGAGGAATCGCCATCGACCACAAATCAAACCCTCCGCCTGAGCACACTGCCCGACGAGCCCACAGACTTGATGGAACGCCTTCACTTTAAGATACTGGTCAGCCCAACCTCCACCCTCCGTTGAACCTTCATCTATCAACCCCTGGACCCCGCAGACTTTTTGCCAACTCCATCTAGGACATCATCTCCCCGCATGCCATCGCGTCCACCAACTACACCTACTAGGAGACCTCAACTTTCACCTCGACAACCAACTGGACCCCAGCACCACATCCCTCCTGGACAACCTCCAGAACATTTGACTCTGCCACATCGTGACCAAACCCACGCACTCAGCAGGACACTCTCGACCCCCTCTTCACAACAGGAAACTCCATCACCTCAAGCCACACCACTGAACTCCCATGGACTGACCATCGATGCGTCCACTTCACCTTCAGAACACCCACCATCCACAGACGCCAGCACCTGCTCCCACGAAGAAACTGGACCAGAATCTCCGACGATCCGCTAACCTCATCACTCAGCAACTCCACCCCAACCATCGCGGAAAACGACGACGCCAGCAACGCAGCCCGAACCCTGCACAGATGGATCTCTGACAGCGCCAACACCATTACCCCCCTCAAGAAAAACAACACCACCCACGCCAAGTAAGCTAGATGTTTCAGCACCAAATTTGGAGAGTCCAGATGCACTTGCCGCCACCTCGAAAAGGCCTAGACGAACTCCAAATCCACCGAAGCCCACAACAACTTCAGAGCCACCTCCAACGCCCACCACCAACTCATCAGAAAAAAAGAGTAAAAAAGCGATTGAAGACAGAATCTCCACTCAAGCATACAACAGCAAAGAACTCTTCAACATCATCAATGAGTTCGCCCAACCCACCAGCGAGACCACCAACATCCCTCCCTCACACGACCTCTGCGACAAACTCAGCACCTTTGTGCACCACAAACTCAAGAGCATCTACGACAACTTCGACGAAGACAACCAACACACTGAACCCTCACCAACCACCCCCAACACCCTGAAGCCAGCGATCGACAACTAGACAGCCCTCACCACCGAAGATACATTGAAGGCGAAGTCAATCCACTCCGGGGCCCCCACGGACCCCCGCCCCCACCACATTTTGAACTGAGCTGACGACACCATTGCACCCATGCTCTGCCACACCATCAACCGCTCCCTGGCAACCCCAGGGTCTCCCATTTGCTGCCTACTCAAACATTTACATCTACTGATTCAGCAAACACAAGGGACATTGGTAGATCCCAGAAGTTAAACTCTATAGCAAAGGAGACATACCCAACACCACCCTAACAGTCCTTTCCCAGAGGGAAGCTGTACATCTATAGAGATACAATACCAAAGCCGCATCCTGCCCCCCCCCCCCCGAGTAATCACGGGAGAGAGGAATAACGTGTCCTGTTGGCTATTAGCGATTTCTCCCAGATCCTCTTGTCAGACAGCCAATGCAAGCAGAGCTCGAGCTGTGAGGCCTAATAGTCCAGTTCCAGGCTGGGAAGCGTCAACCCTCATTCCAGCATGGGGAGAAGCAAAAGGTCTTGTGCTATCCTACTTCTGCCACTTGTCCATATCAGTAGTAAAGAGTGTCAAACGAATGTTATATAGTATACAGGCACCATGGCATAAACACCATCTTGGCTACAGCCACTCGGCCAATCAGGAACATGGGGTGGGTATTCCAAAATAGGACCAACGCACATAGTCCCTCTGTGATTCTGTTTAGATTAGACCGCTAACAATTTTATGAAGTGTGTGCCACCATAATCCCCAAATAACAGAACTGATCAGTCTCCCAATGCTGGGGCAGAGCAGGCAAAGAGGATGGTTCCTGAGCAGGCAAAGTACTCAACAGGAACACTAATGATTTGCCATGGTTAATGTTAAGACCTGTGAGTTCCACAAAAGCATCCAGGCGTTGCAGGAGAAATGGAAGGTACTCCCGGGGGAAGTAAGATAGAAAAGGGTGTCATCTGCTGAAAAGGATGCCTGATGATTAACATCCCGCACTTGCCTCCCCCAGTCAGGCATGGTCTATCTAATTTGTATTGCCAGAAGCTCCAGTGCTATGGTGAAGAGAAGGGGGCACAAAGGGCAGCCCTGACAGGTACCCTCACCCACTACCTATGTGTCGGAACATAATATACCAACCTTCATCCTGGCAGTCGGTACCGTACATAGCAGACACACCCATGCCCGAAAATACATACCAAACCACTTTTCCTCCAACACTCTCATAAGTAGTACAAGTCTACTGTGTTAAATGCCTTAGCAATATCAATGGAGACAATCGCCAATTTCTCCTCCCTACCCTCCACCTCATGTAGGACATGCATCAGCCGTCTCAGGTTCATGGTAGTATTATGTCCAGGAATAAATCCACACTGATCCTCATGGATCAATTGAGGAATCACAGGGCACAGCCTAAGGGCCAGAGCTTTACAAAGGACCTTGGTGTTCATGTTTCTCATCATGAGAGGAAGATAGGCAGGTGGATCAGAGGTGTTAGCGTCAGGCTTCAAAACCATAGAAATGCACCCCTTTGGCATAGATGGGGGCAGCATAACAGTGTCACAGGCTTCCTGGTACACCTCACGTAGCCACTGTGTGAAGATTGGGATGAAGGCATGCAGGCACAAGGTTACTTAAATCAAAACAAGAAATGGTAGTGAAACTCTAATGGAGCTTGAACTTGAGACTAAAGGCATTCCTGAAAAGAAAGAGGAACGTTGGAACACCGCTGATATGGCTAATAACAGATCATCTTTTGCCTACTGCACCAGATAATTTACTGATTACACAGTGTGTCCTTTTGATATCCTGAAGCAGGGGGCATGCTGCTAACAATGTTAACCAATTTCTTAGACTAGAAGATCTAGGAGCACCTTCTGACTAAGACAATACAGCTCAAGTCAATCAAATTTCAAAACTAGTTTAGTTTTATGATATATCCCGATGTGAGCTATGAAGCCACCAGATGGACATGATAACTGAAACATGTGATTCAATTCAAATGAATGCTGGCTCAGACAAGATAAATCTACCAGCAAAGTTCATAGTTCTTGGGCAGGGCATTCACACCTGCTCTAGGATGCCCAATATGTTCAGTCATTTATGAATGAGATTCACGTAATTCAGCGATCCACACATCAAGTAAGGTGACATGATATTTCAGATAATAGAGAGTAATCAGACAAAAAATACCATAAGTACACACTTCCTAAAAGTCAAACGTTAGAGAGGTGGGTGGAACACAGGCATTCTAAGTGAGAGAATTATAAGACAGCACTCTAAGACCCATAGTTGGGACCAAATGAGATCCATTATCAGAGATGGTAGCAAGTTCCGTAGGGGGTCGATGCATTGGTACACTGGGTCACAGGGTGCAAGAGACAGTCACAAATTGTGCAAATGGGAGAACGGGTAAGAAAAGGAGTTACAATACAATAGTTATGCTTATCACATTAAAAGACGAAATAGAGGTAAGATAGGTCGATGAGGAACAAATTATAATTGTAAGTCTTAAAATCAAGAGCCTAAATAATGGACCTAAGTGCCATGCAGTGCTTTATTCATTAAAAACAAAAAATCCCTCATCAAGTGCTGTTTTAAGAAACTCATTAGCTCCAAGGAAGGGAGCATAAGCTTAAGATTGACTGGTTAAAAGAGAGGTTTTATTCATCCACTTCTACTACAATAAGGGGCTTAGCAGTAATAATTAAGAAAAACCCTGACTTAAGTAATCTGGACCCTCCAATCTCAAGCAATCATGGACACTGGGTAGTAGTTCCATTAAAGATCAGGTATTTATGTATCAACGTCTCTACAAAACGCGGGCTGGCATCTAACTTAGCATAGGGAGCTTTACATTATAGGAAGTAACTTATAATCAGTCACATACATAAAGGAGTTCAGTATAAAAGAAAAACACACAAAAAAGTGTTCAATTATATCTGTCACACCCAAGATGTTACTGATTTCTCGTTTTGAGCAAATCCACATGGGCAAATAGTGACAAGCATTTCAGACAGGTATATCTCAGTGTTTGGTACGAGTAGTTTAAGTCTCAAATATCCTACAAAAAGTAAAAATTATTTACCTGCATACTTTTCTGATTATTTACTTGATATTTGAGTATCAGATCTAAAGATGAGGTTATGTTAAGAAGTATCAATGGAGGCTCGATAAAGCGATAAAGTCTTTCTATAATCAGATGACAACATGTACAAAGTCTATTAAGAAACCGAAGATTTTTTTTAAATTAAAAAACAAAAGATTTGACAACCAAAAAGGATGCCTATGAAAAGACAACATGGGCATTGATCTCCATAAAAGCCTATCAGAATAAATTACGAAGAAATAAACTGAAAAAATGAAGTGAGATCTATCGCATGTAGAAAATGTTTACATAGTGACCGCTGCCAAGGCAATCTATGAGGCCTAAATGACATCTTATGTTTAGCCGATAAAGAATACTAATAGCAAAGGGAAGAAGAAAATGAAAGAAATTATGAAACCCAATTATCTGAAGAGATAGAAACGATGGGCCATTTCTGGTCATCGTTATAAAGGAAAGATCTAGCTGCAATAGAGAAGAGCCAACAGAAGATTCAAAATCAAACCATGTGACAGAGGATGTAACAGGACTCCTGGCTCCAGTTTTCAATCATCATAAAGCAAATTATGAATAAGGTTCAACAATCACCAAGAAAGATTTAATGAAGTGACCCTTCAATCTCATCGGAAGTCAATCCCCAGATATCAAAAGTCATCACAACAAGTGAAACCAAAGAGGTAATTAAACATTTAGCTAATGGGAAGCTGTGGGGAAAGATGGCTTAAACTCTGAATTCTATAAACTATTTATTGATTAACTTATAACCATCTTATCAGCTCAATTATATTCAGCAGTACAGGATGGCCAGATTCCCAGTTCTTCTGTTGAAGGAGCAGTAATCAGCTTTTTAAAACCAAGGGAAATTGCAACTGTGCTCATTTCTTAAACTTTGAGTTCTTTAAAAAAAAAAACTAAGATAACAACTGCAGTATTTTACCAGATGCAGAGAAGGCGTTCGACCCGGTCAGCTGGGAATGTTTGTTCAACATCTTAGATACATTTAAGTTTACCCCTCAGGTGACCACGTTCACAGCATTCCTGTAGAAATGATTCTTAGCTAAAATGATGGTGATAACAAGTAAGCAGGCTTGGTTATTCCTAACAGGGGACAGCAACACTATGTCCCTATGTCGCTGGTGCTTTTTGGTCCATTTATTAAACCCATTGCAGCTCACATTGAAGGGCTTTTTATTTACAGCCTCCTGTAATTAACATGTCAAAATAAAAGTGTATGCTGATGATATTGCACTTTCTCTAAAGGTCGAATTTTGCAATATTGCACCTGCAGCGAGAGCCATAAAATGTATTAAAAGTTAGGCAGATACAATATTAACGAGTCAAAACCAGAAGTGCTATAATTTAATGCAACAGAAGAAGTCCCACCTCCTAGCCTTAAAATTCAAAATAATAGTGGGCAGAAGCGCTATTTAAGGATCATTTTTTCTAAAGATACTGATGCCCTATGGGACTCAAATTTCAAATGTCTGATTGCTAAAGTGGAAAATCTATATCAGTGATGGGAAAAAGTAATGCTGTCCATAACTTGACGGGTAACCTTGGTTAAGATGTCAATTTTGCTGCTAATTTACTTTGTGTCCATCACTGCACCTGTTTCTTGACAAAAGCTTTTTGATTAAATCAGATCATATCCGAGTTTATTTGGGATCATAAGCAACCGTGAATTAAGCGAAGGACTATATTCCACATTTATTTACAAATGACAAAAACAGGACAATTTATTGATAGTTCAAGTGCTCTTATATATATCTTTGAAAAATATATGTTTTATTTACCTTCATTTCGGATGACTGCACAAGGAACTTCCTAAGAATCAAAGGTGAATGGATTAGAAAACAGCAGCTGAAACATATTAACATAATAAAAAGTAAATGAAACTAAATTTTCTCATTCATGAAATCCATGTTAAATCCCACTACATGTCAACAAATTAAGTGAAATAAGCCACATTCTTTAACACAGGAAACGTCCTCTTGTGTAAAAACCCATAAATATTTTTTTTATTCCACAACTTGGTAAAATATTATGCTATGTTTATACGAAATGGGGAGGTACAAAATTGATACAGCAATTTGCTGTCATTTAAGAAAGTAGAAAATAATCTCACTCTACCATGCAATGTTATCATATTTGCAGTGTGTGGACCCAATGGCAAAGAGCCAGCATGCAGACCCACGAAAATCAAAATGAAGGGGCACTCCCAATATGGAGGGAACTGATTAGGCTAGTGAGGTAGATGGCGGTACCACAGCAGTAGCTGGCAGAACAACAGGATGGATTGGTATACTGCAGTAGAGGTGGAGGTTGTGGCAGTGAAAGCCAAAGGTGGCCTGCAATCCAACCCAGTTAGAGGTGCCAGTGGACTGTGTAGCTGAGCTGTGGCATTCAGAGGAAGTCTAGTCAGCCACTATTTATTGATTAACTTATAACCATCTTATCAGCTCAATTATATTCAGCAGTACAGGATGGCCAGATTCCCAGTTCTTCTGTTGAAGGAGTAGTAATCAGCGTTTGAAGCGCAATTAGCCGGCTACTCTGGAACCCATCAGGATTAGTGTTGAATTAGTATGGTGAAACATGAAAGTAATTTTAGTGGTGGATATGTTAGTCAGTTATTGGATTGAGAAGGGTTGGGGAGGGTTAGAAAAGAGGGAAGAATTTAAAAAGGTTTGTTTTGGGGGATCGCTATAGTAAAAGAGGAGTAGGATGATGCAAGGCGGGGTAAAGTAGGAGAGAGCCTAGAAAGGGTTATTTTGGGGATCATAGTAGGGGTATGGGGTTTGGGGTTAAATTAGAGAGTGGGTGTAGAGGATATATTGACCGAAGTATAGGCTGAGAAATAGGGAAGTGCATTGGAAATGCAAAATTAGAAGAAAGTGATAAATATATAGATCCATAACTACATTGAAAGTATATAGATGCATAATGGAGGTATGTATATTGGGCAGCATTTCTGGCCCTGGCCAGTCTCAAACAGGCTGAAACAGGTAACTGCCCTTGTCCTCTCCGCCCTTAGCCTCGACACCCGGGCTCAGACGCCCTAAGCCTGGACTTTTATACCCCTAGTAATCAGGTGACCCCATCAGCCAATGGGAGCCCTAACACTATCCAATCACAACTCTAGCCCTAAAACTCTAGAACCAATAGGAGACCAGGACCTTACAGCCAATCTTAGCCCTAGTACAAGCACCGAATCAGTTCAAAAACCCTAATCTATACGTACAATAGAGACCCTAGCCCTACCAGTAGTCCCACCCCAAGTCCAAGCAACCAGTGGCACAGGAAGCCCTTGGCCCTACTTCCAATAGAAAGCTTAACCCTAATCTTAGCCCCACAATAAGTCCAGCAAACATTATTTATTTATTTATTTATTTATTATTTTGTATAGCGCAAACAGCTACCCAACAAAGGGTTTCCCGGCGCTATGATTCAATGAAGAGTAATTGGACAGCTGATTTAGATATTGAATAGCCAGGTTTTTAAGGCTTTTCTGAATTTGATGTAATTAGCCTCTGAGCGCAGAGCTTGTGGCATGGAGTTCCACAGGGAGGGACCAAGGTATGCAAAGGATTTGCCTCCCATGCGTGATAATTTTATTTTGGGCACAACAAATTTATTCGCTGTTGCAGATCTCAGCGTCCTAGATGGAAGGTAGCATTGTACCAAATTTCGTAGGTATTTAGGAGCATTGTTTGTTGAGATTTTGTGCAAGAAGCATAATGATTTGAATTTAATTCTGTTCTCAATTTTTAACCAGTGCAATTCACGTATGAGTTTGGTAGTGGGCGCATGGATAGGAATTTTACCTAACAGTCTTGCAGCTGCATTCTGCACAGTTTGCGGACTGTAGCTTTGTTAGACCCCAAGTATAATGCATTAGCGTAGTCTAATCTTGATGTTATTAGGGCGTTAATGACAGTTTTTTTTAGTATGGTCCGGTAGCATCCAGCAGATTTTCTTTAGCCACTTCAGGATGACAAAGCAGGTGGCTGATGTTTTAATGGCTTGCTGGTGCATACTGAGTGTGTCATCAACAACAAAGCCTAGGTTCCGGGCCTGGTTAGTTGGAATTGGAGGGGAGCCCATTTCCGAGGGCCAGTGCTGGGGTCCCCAGAGCTCTTTATTTCTTCCCAAAATAATAAGTTCGTTTTTTTCACCGTTTAATTTCAGTAAGTTTTTTTGCATCCATCCAGCGATTTTCGTTAGTCCTAGACTTAATGTGGAGGGATCATTTTTGCCTACTGGTGGAAGGGAAAAGAGAAGCTGAGAATCATCAGCATAGGAGAACTTTATTAGTCCGGTTTCCTTAGCTATTTTTGCAAGTGGGCTCATGTATAAATTAAAAAGTAGTGGACTTAAAATTGAGCCTTGTGGGACTCCATGTTTGAAGGTGTGGGTATCAGAGCACGCGGAATTAGAAAAGACTTGAAATGTTCTGTTTTCGAGTAAGGATGTGATCCAATTTAAAGCAGGGCCACAGATGCCTAGTGAGTGAAGAGTTAGTACCGCATGTGAAACAGTGTCAAATGCGGCACTGAGGTCAAGAAGCACCAGTGCCACTGTTTCACCCTTATCTATCATTGAACGGATATTTTCTGTTACACCTAGGAGGGTAGTCTCTGTTGAAAAACCCGCCCGGAAGCCAGATTGATGGGGAGGTAACAGGTCATGTGTAGTTATATAATGCGAGAGACAACGGTGGACATGTTTTTCTAGAATTTTGGCAAAAATAGGTAGGAGGGATATTGGTCGGAAATTTGCGGGTACCTTCGGGTCAGCATCAGCTTTTTTTAGAAGGGGATGGATCATTGCATGCTTCCACTCCTGAGGCACACATTCTTCCTGCATGGAGCTGTTTAAAAGGTTTGTGATAGTGGATAAAGCTTTTTTACTAAGTAATTTTAAAATGGGGCAAGGTGGAGGGTCATTTGGTGAGCCTGATTTTATAGTGCTTAGGAGTTCGGTGACAGTTTCAACATTGAGTATAGGCCAAGTGCTTAGTGAGGGGGTGGGAGTTTTATCAGAAGGGGTAACTAAAGTAGCCTCTTGAATGCATGGTCTGTTAGGATCATTTACATTCACACCAGAAGCCCTAATCGCTACTTCCAATTAAAAGTCTGACCCTAGCCCTAGTCCCACCCTAGTCTCAACAACCAATAACATAGGAAACCCTAGTCCCTACTTCCAATAGAAACCCTAGCCCTAGTCCTAACCCTACATTGATTGAATCACAGACCCAGAAATCAATCAGAACACTGAAATACGCAACCAATGAGGACACTAACCCTAATCCAATAGAAACATCAGATACAACCACCAATTAGTGCACATGTAGCAAACAATATCAGACCATATAAGGTCCCAGAGACCTCAGACAAGGTTTGCTGGCCAGGGAATTGGAAGCTGCTTTCCTGTTCAGAGTCTCCTAGGAGACAGGCAAGCTAAATCCACACTTTGGACTTCTGCAGGTAAAGGCCTCACTAACTTGAAATCTAACAATACTGTTCGAATAAAACTTTACTCCCTCTACTGGCCAAAAAACGAAGTGCACAGTCCCTAGTAAACACAGTTTAAACAGCTCACAGAAGCACCCTCTGACGTAGAATATCCCTGTTGTTGGGGAAGGAGGCAGAGGGGCTGGTTTCACTGGCTTGTGAACACAAAATGGTGGCTGGGGGTGCACTGCTTTAACATACAGATCTTAGCACAGTGCAAAGGAAAAATTTGGAGTAAAAACTGAAAGTCATCAGCAAGGAGAGGGAAAAACTACAGAGTTTGGACTGCAAATCCCACAATTCAACCCGTTAAATGGAAGCAATCATGAGCAGGAAAAAACACAAGTTTAAAACACAAAACAGGTGATAAAATATCTAATCACAGGCAGGTTAAAACTACAATTTTAAACTGTAACAACCACATGCAAAGACAAATCACAGAAAGGGAAAACCATTTTTTTTAAACTTTTGTTTTGGGGAGGAGACAGCACTAGTCTGCCTCCTTACCACTTCCTGGACTCTGCTCACTGTAATCTGGGGCACAGGGAGGCTGCAACTCACAAGTTGGAGGAGAATGATTTGGGGTGCACCCAGCAAGGCCGTAAGGGGCCTGGGCTAGTGTGAGGGGATGGCTCAGAGTTGCCGGGTAGTTGAATAGCCAATCCCTAGTCCTGGCTCTGAAGGTCTGGGGGGGCTGGGGAGCTGCTTTTCCTGTTCAGAATCTCCTAGGAGACAGACAAGCTCAATCCACACTTTGGACTTCTGCAGGTAAAGGCCTCACTAACTTGAAATCTAACAATACTGTTTGAACATAACTTTACTCTCTCTACTGGCCAAAAAACGAAGCGCACAGTCCCTAGAAAACACAGTTTAAACAGCTCACAGAAGCATCATCTGATGTAGAATATCCCTGTTGCTGAGGGAGGGAGGGGGGGGGGGGGGGTCGGGGGCTGGTTTCACTGGGTTGTGAACACAGAATGGATGGATGTGGGACCCAAGGCTTCCCCAGACATGGAAAATGCCACCCCTGGGCCCATATGGCACCAGGACAGGCAGGTAAATGAGCTAATTAGGAGGTGTGTCTCCGTCTCAGGCTAGCACCAACCCTAAAGTGGGCTAACTGATGTGAACACTACTTTTTAAATTTCCAACATCTTGATTTTGGTGGATTTGCTCACTGGGTCAGTGTTATGCCGACTTCCCACTGGAAGAGGTCATACAGAGGGTGTAAACACACTAAAGGTAAGTATCCCATTGGCTACTACCGGTAACTCTCCTTAATGCTCCTAAATTGAGTAATTAGGTGGCACCCCTGACACCAGGAACTCAAGATTCGATGGATGACTTAATGAATGAATGACAGATTCTTCTATAGCACACAGCTATTCAGTCTTGGGTTGGACCTTGCCTTTCTCTGTATTTGTTCTGATGTGTTTTTGTAGCTTTTATGACTCTGGGCAGTGGACTGCGGATCAGTGCTATGTGTATGTGCCCTCTCTAGTAAACTTGGTAAGATTGGTCTACACCTGTTTCACATATCTAATCTAACAGTGATATCCCATATACCCAGGGCCTGTAAATGAAATGCTACTAGTGTCCTGCAGTGCTGTTTGCGCCACACACCAAAATAGCCTTTCAAACCTGTCTCAGGCCTCTGCAGGGCATGCCTGCGCAGCTTACTGCAACTGTGAAATGTCATTTCAAGTCTTTGCCATGTCTGAAACTCCCCTTTTACACATATATGTCAACCCATATATGTCAACCCAAAGGTAGGCACTTGGCAGCCCTATGGGCAGGGTGCTGTGTTGCTTGAAGGTAGGACATGTGCCTTAGTCATGTGGCATGTCCTGGTAGTGACACACAGCCCATTTGGTTTCTCACTGCTGTGAGGCTGCTCCTTGCAAATGTTTGCACTGGAAATTCCCATATATATGTTTCAGTGGTAATTTCTGATTAAGGGGTAGAGTGACCGTGCTTGGTATGTTTGGAAGAGAAGTAATAAATCATGCTTATTGGTGAAAGTGGATTTGTTATTAGTATTTTAGAAATGCCACTTTAAGAAGTGGGCACTTCTGTGTGCTTATGACTCTTGGTCTCCTGCCTGGTTGAGTTTTTATTATCTGGTTTTGACTGACAGGAGAAGGGGATGTGCATTCACACTAGACAGTCACAAGGGGGCGTTGAGGTGTGTCCTGCCTTTCCTGGGTGACTCAGCGCTGGGCTAAATAGACCACGGCTGCAATTAGAGTGGTGGAAGGAGTTTCCCTTGCACCTGAATAGGCCTGGTCTGCATTGAGAGTGGTGGGAATAGTTGCACCTGCACCAAAATAGGGCTGTGCCTGGCTTTTACAATGACGTCCCCACCCCCTGTAGTGTGTCTGGCGCCAGGGCTCGAGATAGAATGGGGGTGTTGTGCACTTCTAAGGTTGTTTGAGGTGCCCGCCAGTACAAGTACAGGGGCGGTCACCCCATATTTATAGACACTGCGTGTACTTGTAACCAGACGCTGCTGGTTCTAAAGACTGCACCAGAGAACTAACAGGCCTGTCAAGCGAAACCACCACATGGACTCGGCTTTGCTTACCTGCTTGAGAAGGACATACTCTTCACCTTCCAAGGACCCTGTGTGTTGGCCTGCCTGCATCCCCTGCCTGTGTGCCCCATTGATCTCCCAGGGCTTGGTAGTCTGCCCTGTGTGGCTGGACCCAGCGCGTGGTGAAAACTGCAACTTGTTCCACGGCAAGTTAGCATGTGGAGGACTGCTCCCTGCTTTCTTCTTGGGCCCAGCACAGGGTGAGGATGGTGTCTCTCCTCCAGAGCACGCAGATCGCACGGGGGTGCCATAACTGGGACGCTTGTCTGAGTCACCCTTGAGCACACTCCCTCATTCCTATGAAAAGGGAGTCACCGGTCGTGTGAGGACGGGCTGTGCAACGACCAGTGTGGAGTCAAATTGAGCCATGCAGGCATCTCTCCACACACTTCCATTGTGGTCAGGATGGACCTGGGAGGACCCGCGATGACCTCATTCCATGCTGGGACTAGCTCCAGATAACAGTTGTCGACAGCAGCTGTGCCACCCGATCGGGGGCAGCTGCTTTCAACTGTTAGAGGTGGGGGATATGAGGATCCCCAAGGCCTGAAGTTATCTGTTTATGTTCAGCTGCAATGCATGTCCACAGGCCGCCTCAGAGGGTCGTAGCCCCTATCCTACCAGTTGTGGGGGATACAAGGCTGCCTCCAGCCTGAAGCGGTCTGTTGTGTGCAGCTGCTCTGCATGCCCGCGGGCAACTGATTCTACTGTGGTACGCAGGGGTCCCAGCTTTGTGGATTAGGGAACTTTACGTGGATGACCATATTGTCCCTTTTTGGAGGGCAGGTGTCCCTGCATTCTGTTAGGAATCTAGGATTACAGTATCCCTACTAATAGGCGAGCAGATGTTCTTACGGCCTACACACATACCACTCTTACAGCCAGGCTATCTACGTGTACCATATTATATATAAAAGGAGCACAGGGTTTCCTGTGAATTGTTGTTGATGGGCATACGGCAGATGATGGGTTTCTAATGAGGTAATGCAATTTATGTACCATGATGTTTGGCAACCCATGTGTTTTATCTTCTTGACCTACCGGACACATTCTGTGCCCTGATTTATGATGTATATAGTTTTGCCTTGCATGATCAGGATAAGGGTTATTAGTACTTTAGGAAGTTGCAGTTATGTGCTCAGTGATGGTGTTTTTGTAACATGTACAATCTACAGGGATTTACTGGATTGCACTAACTTGTAATGTTATGACAATTGCCTAGTTTTCAAAGTGATTATTTAATTGTAGTCTAAAGAGCTTAATGTACAATGCCCGGGATATTTTTAAATAACCTTGTGTGGGGTCTCTTTTTGCGGTGTGCTTAATGTGTCACTGGTGTGTGTGTGTGTGTTACGCTTTACACATTGCCTCTGGAATAAGCCTGACTGCTGTGCCAAGCTGCCAAGGCAGTGAGCCGGATTTTCTTGGTATTGTAACTCCTTTACCCTGACTAGAGTGATGGGTTCTGCCTGGCTTAGGTGCATACTCTAGCCAACCGGAAACCCCACTTCTAACAACAGCAAAGAGTGTTGCAGTGCTGATTAGGCCACTCAAGATGGAAAGGAGCAGAAGACAACCAGACTCATCATCACTTATGTCTGAATAAGGGAATTCTCATTTTTTTTCTAAATATGACATTAGAAATGGACATCAAATGTTCAGGCAGCTATTTCCACATTGACAGTGAAGAAAGAGCCTCCCCTCTGTTGCCTTTTAAAACGGGGAACAGCAATTAATCCAGCCTTGCTGGAACATAGGCATCTCCCTGGCTGTATTCCTTAATACTTTTGTTGAGGTACATAGGGCCCTTGTTATGGAGGGCTTGGTGCATCAGGGTCAGTGCTTTGTACATTATACATTGTCAAACTGGCAGCCAGTGAAGTCTCACACGAAATAATGACACTGATGTATATTTCAGTCATTCATACAGTAGGCGGACTGCCATGCTCTGCATAACTTGTAACCACTGGGTAAGATATTCCGGGAGGCCCCAATACAGAACATGGCATAGTTCAGCATAGACAGGGTCAGGGTCCTCCTGACCACTATGACTTGGGCATCATGCGGAAGGAAGTGAGAAAACTTCTTCAGCATGCGAAAGATCCAGAAGCACGCTTTCACTACTTCTGACACATGAGCCCCAAACGAAATAATGGTCAGGATTCTAGCCAACGCCTATGGTGGAGGGGGTCGGGGGGGGGGGGGGGATGGGGGGTGTTTGGGCGAAGCTCCTACCCATCCTAGAAGGGTTTCACCAAACAACAAGCTTTCCATTTTGTCTGGGTTGCACCGCAGTTTATTGGCCTTCAGCCAGTCGAGTAGCACTACCATGCAACTAGCAAATGTAGCCTTTGCATTTATAGAATCCCAAGTGAGCAGGCGTTTGGTATCATCCATGTATGAGATTACCTTGATGTTAAAGGATTCTACCAAACATGCCAATGGGGACATGTAAATGTGAAAGAGTATGGGACTTAGGGAGGCATTTCCCACTTCAACCTTTTTACTCCTGAGGCATTGAGCTTCATCTAGACCACCTCCTCTCATCTCTAAAGAATGGAACCCAGTCAGCTTAGTGCAGAGCCCGTCACACCTAGATGCTCTAACCTGTGCAGCAAGATGTTGTAGGAGAGTAGGGTCTGCTTCCTATGGTCACCCCCACTTTTTGCTGTGATTATCTGTTTTTTCGACTTTAGTGTGGCTGTGGGCCTGCTAAACACACCCACGGCCCAGCTGTTCTCTCTCTAAATTGATACAATGTACTTTAGGTACATACCAGATTGGTTACTGGGTCATTCTTGTGAGCCCCTGTATAGTGTACCATAGGTACCCAGGGCATAGGTGTACCCTAGGCCTACCAGGGGCTGCAGCATGTATTGTGCCACCCCTGGTTTGCCTTCTAAACTGACACCACAGGTCTGTTCACAAAGGATGGGTAAGGTTGTGTAATCACCCCTTACTTAGATATAGTATACCTATATCTACCTTATATATAGACGCATATGCACCTATAAGTCACTCGCCTATGGTAGGTCTCGACAATCCTGGAGGCAGAGTGCTTGGTTTTATGTGAGAGGGTGCCCTGGTATGAGCTGAGCCCCTCTGCAGCTTTCGGAACCATCTCCTTATAGCTGTTCTATAAAATATACTCTTAAGTGCATTATAAACCTTGCGGTTAATGCTAACTTTGGTTTGGCTTTATCAAAACATGTCGTTTAAGGTGTCAAACACTTCGGAATACTACACCCCCCTCCCCCCCCCCCCCCCGGCAATTCTGGCGGCTGGGGTAGCATTCCACCCTTCTAGAGGGAAAAGATATGCATGCTACTGCTTTACCCGGTTAAAGTTAAACAGAGCCTCAGCATCACAAAATGGATGCTGCTGCCACAGACACAAGTCTGACCTCCTGTTGCTGGGGGAAACTCCAGCAAGGGCGGCCTGGACAATAGGTTTTCTATCCAGGGAGGTGCCAGCACCTCCCCAGACAGGTGTTTTGTGTATTAGGGCAGGGAGGGCTGCATTCAGTGAATGCATCTAGACACTGCTTGGGGAACATAAGGTGCTCCATGCATAGCCTGGTTCAAACCAGTTGCTGGGGCACTCCAGCCCCAGCTCTGGCGCGAAACTGGACAAAGGGAAAGGGGTGTAACCAATACCCTTCTCAGGTCCACCCATAGGAGGGACCTAGGCAGGTAATCCAGCCCCCATCCTTAGTATAAAGTATAGGAGCCGAGTCCCCAGGACTTCAGATTATCCTGGAACGAAACTTTGATACAGAACTTTTGGACCTTCAACATTCTATTCTGACTAGAAGACGGAAGACATCTCCCTTGGGGTCAAGGAGTGACCACCCTGTTCAAACAGGCACCAACAGCAACTTTGCCGGTCTTCAGTTTCAAGGCTCCCGCCGGAACCCGAAGACTCTGCGACTCAAGAACTGGACTTCCAGACTTCTCTGACCCCGGCCCACATCCACAGCAAAGACATCCTGCGTGGGTTGCGGTTGGCAAGGCTTGTTGGGTCCAATCTGGATACCGACGCTGCAGT
This sequence comes from Lissotriton vulgaris, assembly GCF_964263255.1. Lineage (NCBI taxonomy): Eukaryota > Metazoa > Chordata > Amphibia > Caudata > Salamandridae > Lissotriton > Lissotriton vulgaris. Next base: position 1,209,954,220 of record NC_141691.1, read on the forward strand.
CATCTAGATCCATAATGGGACAGCTCGAATCCAGCTCCTGGTCATCGTCGATGCCTCCTGGACCTCGTGGCTGAAGAGACAAACTCACCTTCTTCACCTTCAAGCATGCAACATTGCCTGGTTCCTTCCTGGTCACTGGCTAGTGACCCAGACTCTGTCCCCTCTGCTTTCAGGTTCTTCACATCTCCGGTCCACCCTTGGATCCACCCGGACACTTCTCCTCTGGTTGCCTGCAGCACTTCTTTGCAGCTCTCCATAGAAAACGACTACGAAATCTGACATCAAAAGACACCTATGCACACGGCTTCCGTGGGTGAGGTAACACGAGTACTCTGGTAGTCTCGAGTGTATTGGCCCTCCTAGTATCTAAGTCTAAAAGGGTTCTGTCCTAGTCCATCCGGAAGTGTCCTTAACTTGAAACTTTGTAACTTTTAAGAACTCCATAGAAAGTCAATGGGAGCCTGCGCCTGTGTTTACACACAGCACGCGACTCCAGTGGGTCTCCTACTTCTTAACCTTTGGTTGCTTAGTTTAGCCCCAGCGATTCTACAAGCCCTAGGCTTGCTTTCTAACTCTCACGTGGTACTTATACCACTTTCTTAGTATATGGTTAGTGAGGCCCCTAGGGCATAACGTATACTGTGCAACTTATTGTGTATTAACTGTGTGACTTGTATTGTATTTTTACCTCTGACCTCATAAAGAGTGCAGAGGGGTTGTGTTTAGATTAAATACATATATATTTGATATATACCTTGTGTGGTGTCCTTTCATTTGGTATTCAAGGGATTATACATGGTAAAACAACTTGCTTAACTCGCCTACTGAAGTCTTAGCCTGAAGTCTGCTGGTTCATGCTACCACTGGGATAGCTTTCTATAAGGTTGACTTTACAACCACCATCAATAAAGGTCGATTAGACTGGTACAAGGTGCCCACTAGAACTAGTGGACATCATATGCCAGGCTAACTTCTCACAGATGTCATGGTCTACCATATCATATGCGGCTAACAAGTCCAACAGCACCAGAGCCACATTAAGGCCAGAGCCACGACTAGTCTTAATGGCATCTGAAACCTCAAATAATGTGGTCTCTGTACTGTGGCAAGCTCTAAACCCTGATTAGAAGGAGCTGAGCTAGTTGTTCTTGGTCAGAAAGGTGGTATGTTTTTGGTTTACCAACCTTTCCAAAACTTTTGAGACTGCTGGGAGCAGACAGGCTAGTCTACAAATTAGCCAAGGATTCAGGAGCGGCATTGGCCTTTTTGAGCAAAGGAATCACATCAGCTCTTTTCCAGTCAGCTGGTAGGACACCTGAATGAGCGAGATGGCAAATAGAATCCCTGTATGTTGGAACAATAATATCAAAGATAGACCTCAGGATCTGAGGAGGTATGGGATCCATTGGGGACCCTGACTTACAGCTCGCAAAGGAGGCAGTCACTTCCTCCAAGGAAGAAGAGAACACTGAGACAGGAAAGGCGAGAACTGAAGACTGCTGTGGATGTTTGTTGCCAAACCCTACCTTCCCGCTCGAAGTCTCGACAATCATGACCACCAACTTGGCCTGCAGCTGACCAGCTTCCAAGAACCCCGGGAGACTGCCAGTCCTTCACAAATTGCCAGCAAATCGCCAGTGGAGTACAGCAACTACTTCCCTGAAGTCAGCAGGCACCAAAAAGCAAAGTCCAGTTCACAGAATTGTTGCTCACCAGCCAGCCTACCGCTGCAGCTCCCCCAAGGTAGGGAGACCGATCTGGAAGGTCAGATCCGTCCCCCTAACAAGTGAGAGAATGCCAGGACCAACCGAAGCCGCCCAGGACCAATACCTGGGGTACTGGACCCTTTGCAGCAAGCCAAGACCGTGAGAGTCCAGTCAGGATTCCACCGACTCTGTAACAAATTAGATGGGAAGTCAGCATCGCAGAGACCCACTTCCAAAGTGGCCCAACTGTCCTGGTTTTGCACCAACTGTCCTGTTTTAACACCCTCAACCAGCACGTCTGACAACACCAAGGCCCTAGGATGCACAAAGCCCAGCTTTCCACTTTGCACCAGAGCGTCCCAACCCAGCTACCGGCGAACCGACTGTGCTTCCCTGTGGGCATGTCCCTTGTGACCCGAGTCTTCCCAGACTAACCCCAAGTCCCTCTCTTTAGCCTGTTTCTAGGAGGACCCCATTCTTACTGGCGTAGCGAGCACAGCAACCAATGCGACCAGTCCTCTGCACCCGGATGCCCCAGGAGAGGTTAAAATAAACTGCTGGTAGTACTTAAGGTCGTGGGGGGCCATGGTCTAAAGTGCCAAAGGAGGTGCCTGGAGACCAACCGTCAATACCTGAAAGCTATCTATGCCTTTTGTTCCATTTGAAAGCACTATGCATAAAGGTGGATTGAAGTTATTATTTTACTTACCGGCAAAATTCAATATCTAAAAAAGTACTTACTTGCTATCGGCGTTCTTGGTATCAAAATTTATATAAAACCACAATTTCTTTTTCTAAATTGTTCTGCGATTTGTTCTTGACTGTGTGTCTAATTTATTGCCTCCGTGTGCGTCAACAAATGCTTAGCACTACCCTCCGATAAGCCTAACTGCTCGCCCACACTACCACAAAAGAGAGCATTTGGGTTATCAATTTTGCCTCTGTAAGCCAACTTGTGTTTGCATGGACTCTTTACACAGTGTACCTCTTTTTGGTCCACTATATAGAGCCAGCCTCCTACATTGAGGATGCTGCGAGGTGACTCACTACGGGGAAGATCTTGTGAAGGTTTAACCATTGAGTCAGAAGTCACATGACACTACTCCATTTTGTTTATTGCAGGGCCATATGTAGGTCATTTTATCTGTCAGCACCTTGATCAATTTGCTCTTGATAGAAGGAAGAATTGCCTTAAGGGCCTTGCGGATGGCGCCCATCTTGAACAGACTCATATGATGGTGCTGACCCATACGAAAGGTCTCTGATCTCCATCTAGTTCTGATGACCATCCCAATGTAAGGTAGATGCATTTGTCACCAGTCATACCTCTGGAGGAGCGGGGGAGGATGGCATGACACTTATCAGATTGGCATCCGACATCTACCACTAAAGGACCTAGGGCAGCCTTGTCAGAGACCCAAATCCTGTCCCCAAGACAGGCCGAATGCTGGGTCAACTGCAGTGAAGATTCCATTGAAGGGCCCGCATATATTAGCAAATGAAGGCCACTAAGAGGATGCACGCACCTAGAAGATCAAGCAGCCTACTAACCATCAAGACTGAGATTATAGAAACATTGGGACGATAGCCTGAATATCCTAGACAGTCTGCAGCGGCAGGAAAGCTCTCATGACAACTGTATCCAGAATGACCCTTATAAAGGGAAGCTTCTAGAAAGTTCAAAGATAAGACTTAGATTCCTTGATCAAAGATCCCAAAGCAGACAGTAACAGCACCGTTCTCTGAAAGTGCTCCAAGACTAGCTTCAACAGCCAGCGGGTGAGCTAATGAAAGGGTAACTAAAAGAGCCTGGCAGCCCAGTTCATCAAAAGGCATGTCCATACAAGATGCTTTGACATCCCCAGAAAACCCAGTGGCATTAATGAAAGTGTGACGTCTGATAGCACTGGTACCCATAGCCTTTGCAACACTATCTTTGTATTCAGGCCAGAATCAAAATATACTTTGCTGCGAACTGGCCATCTTCAGTCGTCTGCGCCAGGAATTTTAGAAGTTGTCAAGCAAAGCGGGCAAATGTTTGGTCACACTGTCCCAGAGGGCCTCAGTCTAACAAGCAAACAGACCCACATCATTTAGAGATTGCAGCACTAGTCTAACCAATCAAAGGACTATTTTAAACATAGGATGTATATTTTCTTTGATTCTCTGTCCAGTGAAAAAAGAAATTGGATTCACGTGTCTCACTAGAGGCCAGAGCTACGAGGCTCTCTGGAGTATGATGCTGGTTTAGTAACATTGAATAACTTGAGGCAGGTATTTGCTATCTAGCAATTGGGCAACTCACTGGTGGGGTAAAGAAGGCTTGGACCAGGCTGCCATTAGGGCCTCAGTCAATGCTTCCACTCTGAAGTGGCATGCCTGGTCTGCAAGTTTCTGTCATAAGGTTGGCTTTAGTCTCCACAGTAGACAACTGCAAGTCTAGCACGCCTGTGGTTCTGCGTACAGCCACTTCTACTGTAAGGGCTATCAAACGATAATTCAATTCCATCACAGGTGAATTTATAAAGCCTTTGCGATTTGTAAGTGAAGAGGCAAACTGTCAGTCTCATCATCACTTTATCCATTATACGATATCAGCACCTCTGGAGACAGGAGTGTCACTGGCTTGGAATCAACCGGTAGGAACGGCGCCAAAAGAGTCAAGGCGGAGCATAGCATCAGGAGTGTAGCGTCCTTAGGTGGTAAAGGTCAGTTGGCACCTGTGGAGGGCCTGCCAACTGAAGCCCGACTCAAGGCCCCAATGGATCTAGGGCCAGGAAAGGGAATTAGGGGAATGTGGAACCATCTTGCACAGGGGGTGGCACCAATATGTAGCTCTATATCACTATATCTGGAGGCAGAACAATGTTGCATTGAAGGCCGATGGTGCCGCCTGTTGACAGGCACAACATAGCTGCCAAGTTTTCAGATTACTTGTGCGTGACACATCCATAGTTTGTGTGCATTTATGAGGGACATTCTAATGTCAAATGTGTGACACTTCGAGTGACACTTTCTTGCAAGTACGGCCAAACAATACAGTCCATTTAAAGAGATAAATATTAGAAATGAGTCACTTAAGAGCTCTGAGAAATACTAAAGAGGTCTTGAAACTGCTTAAACAACTCCTGACAAGGAAGGTCCCTAACTGCATATCTGAGAAATCTTGCAACCCTATTTTCCCCCCACACATGAATAAGCTTTTGTTTGTTTGTCTTGAGGAAACATATAACATCAGGCGGGGCAAAACATGAAGCACGGTATCACCCTCTTAAAACGACACAGCCTGTATCGTAAGGTATTTCCGAGTGGACAGAAGGAGGTGCAGGCTGTTCAATTCGTGAGCGTTGGGCTTACTGACCAGTGCTAAGTGCCCGCAGCAGTCCTCCTGAGTCTGCTTTTCTCCACAAAACACTTCCTGATCTTTTCACTTGTGATGCTTATGCTCAGCCAGGTTACACCAGGGATTACAATGTACACGACGTGGACAGTGTTGGTTGCCCACAGCTCACTCCTTGACTGCTCCAAACGACTCTAGCACGACTGCTCAGGTTGTTTTCAGACTCAGCTGACTGGAGCAAGAAAGGTCCCGTAATAGCCAGCCCTGAGGGGAATGTCGACCAGGCTGCCAGGTGGTGGTGATTCAGTTACACGTGAGGACTGATTCAGTTTCCTGCCAGGGCCTGGCCTCAGGTGGTGCACATTACTACTTGCAGCAGTGCTCATAGAGCCAGAGACTGCCTGCTGCGTGCTGCTCTGACCTCAAACACTCTGACGCAAATCCTTCTAAATGGGTGGCCCACACTGGGATGTGTCGGCGGGTACCCCGGCTGGTACACATGTCTCTTATCAACAAAGTGTAAATCCCCAATGAAAAAAGTTGCAATGATGTCGTAGGGGGAGGGGGAGAGGGAAATGCTGATATTGTCATCCCAAATGAGGAGGACAAAAACACTAGCGCCTGAAAAAGTCCAGATCTGCTCACACTCTATCTAGGTGGGGTATGGCAGTCAGAAAACAGAACAAGTTACTTACCTACGGTAACACCTTATCTGGGAGAAACTATCTAGCTGCAGATTCATTACCTTATAATTACCCCCAGACATCAGACTGGATCCAGAAACATTTCATGAGCAGTACCCCTGCGCACCAGTATGTGGCGTTTGTTTGCCTCCGCGTGTCAGCGTCAGCCACTGATGCCTATATAGGTGCTATACAGCCCGCTGACGTCAGAGCCTTTTCGCAACTTCACAAGCCAGGAGCGCCAAGCCACAGAAAAAACTGACCACTGGTATTGAAAAACTAGGGCCCTAAAAGGGGACAGCCTTGCCCCTACAAATCTGTTCAGAGAGCAGAAGGATGAGTGAGTTGGGTAAGGAATCTGCAGCTAGATCGAATCTCTACAAGATAAGGTGCTACCAAAGGTAAATAACTTATTCATCTGATGTAGACTTCTAGTTGCAGATTCTGTACCTTAGAATAGATACTTAAACTATAACTTCCCAGAGGTGGGTTGCACAAAGAAGAGTTAAACCAGAAAGTCCTACAGGACTGAATGGGCAAAATGCCCATCCCGATGGACCCGAAAATGCAGGCATTAGTGTTTGGTGAACATATGCAGCAAGGCCCACGTTGCTGCCTGGCAGATGTCCAGGACTGGACCTCCATATGCTAATGCAGTGTTCATAGCCTTTGCTCTAGCAGAATGAGCACACAAACCCTCTGGGGGTTGCTTCTTGGCCAGTGCGTAGCAGATTTTAATGCAGAACAGGATCCATCGGGAGATTGTCCGTTTCTACACTGCCTGCTCTTTCTTGACCCCGACATATCCCACGAAGAGTTGATCATTCGCCCGGAAGAGTTTTGTGCGGTCAAGGAAGAATGACAACGCTCTTTTTGGGTCCAGCTGGTGATGTCTCTCCTCTTCCTTAAAGGGATGAGGCAGAGCATAAAAGTTAGGCAAAGTGATGGACTGGCCTATGTGGCAGAGAGTGACTACCTTTGGCAAGAAGGATGCAGGAGTTCGAGGACCGGTTTTATGGGGGAAAAGAGATGTAGGGAGGCTGAGAGGAGAGTGCCTGTAGCTCACTGGCTCTCCGGGCAGATGTAATTGCCACCAGAAAAGCCATCTTGATGGTGAGGAGCCTAAGAGGATAAGAATAAAGCAGATCAAAGGGACTGCACATTAAGAAAGTAAGAACCAAATTAAGGTCCCATTGAGGCATAACAAAGGTAGCTTGTGGAAAAGTGTTTTAGCCCTATAAGGAACCTATTTACAACCTGGGGACTTGGAGAGAGGGCTGATCTGACAGCTGCAGAACGGCAGAGATGGTGGATAAATAATCCTTCAAGGAGCCAGATGAGAGAACTGCTGGGCTAGGGTAAAGATAAACAAAATAATCTGGGAAAGGGTAGCAGATCAGGGATTAATTTGTTACTCAGCGCACTACGCTACAAATAAATTCCAATGTCTAGCACATACCGTCTTGGTGTTGGACACAGGGCTGTCAAGATAACACTGCAGACTTCGCGGCGGGGTGGGGGTGGGGGGGTAGGTCGGAAACTGTCAACTGTCGCCGCTCAATCTGGAGGCGGAGCATTGACAGGTTCGGATGCCAAACTCTTCCCTGGTGCTGCAACAGAAGATCCTCCCTAAGGGGATGCCTGATCGGAGAACCAATGACCAAGTTTAACAGCTCTGGATACCAAACTCTCTGAGCCCAGTCTGAAGCCACAAGGATGACTTGGTCCCGGTCATTCCTTATCTTCTTTATATCTCTGGGCAGGAATGGTGTCGGTGGAAAGGCGTGCATGATGCCTGAGCTCCACTTGAGACAAAAAGAGTATCCTAGTGAGAGCCGCCTTGGAAACTCTGGTGTGCAAAACTGCTGACATTGCGAGTTCTTGGCAATGGCAAAAAAATCTAACCAAGGCTCTACTCACTGCTAAAAGAGACCTTGCACCACAGCCGGATGGAGACATCATTCGTGATCCACTAGGCATCGCTGGTTGAGTTCGTCCACCCTGGAGTTCAGAGAGCCCACCAATTGTTGGATTACCAGGGATATGCCCAGAGGTTTCAGCCATGTCCAGTGGCCCAGGGCCTCTTGACAAAGCATCCACAACACCTCTGTGCCCTGACTGTTGCAGTACCATATGGCTGTGGTGTTGTTCCCAATCATCTGCACTAGCCTTCCCTTAATGGAGGTTAGAAAGGCTTTTGTTGCCAGCCAGATCGCTCATAGCTCCAATAGAATGATGTGGAGTCCGGATTTTGTTAGAAACGAGAGGCTTCTGATCTCCACCTCTCCTAGGTGGCTGGCTTACCACAGGAGTGATGCGTCTGCCACTACTGTCAGATCTGGTTGGGGAAGGGTGAGGGGTCTGCCACTGTAAAAATCGTGGTTCGTTAACCACCACTGCAGTTCTTTTGCAGTGCCCTTCAAGATCTGGACTGTTGGAAATGGCCCTTTTTGCAGGGCTATCCCCAAACTTTTTGATTCTTCCTCCCTTGTTTTTCCTGACCTGTGATTCTTGACACTAGGACTCTGGACACTTTACCACTGCTGATCAGTGCTAAAGTGCATATGCTCTCTGTGTAACACCCCCGCGCCGCACGGCCACCAGCTGCTGCGTGTGCCCCTTAGCCTTGTCCCTGCCTCGCTGCCTGCCTCGCCGCCGGCTGACTCTGTTGTCGTTTGTTTTGTTTTTGTTTTGTTCGCCAGTTGTGCTTGTTAAATTGTATTTCTTGCCCGTGTTAGCGTTTTTTTGATTTCCATTAGTGCCTGTATTTTTCAGCTTGTGTCCTTCCTGTTTGCCCGCCTACCTCGCCGCCCTCCGTCTTCCCTCCCCGCTCCCCGCTTCCCGCCACCACCGCAGACCCCGCCCCTTTTTTCCTTCTGTTCCCTCCCCACTCCCGCCTCCCAGCTGCTCCGCCCACCCGCGCACTTCGCCTTTATATGGCGACCGTGCGAACGTGCAGCGGTCACGCGCAGCGGGCGCGCCGATTGTGCGCCGAAGGCGCGCCAAAGGTAAGCCCGTCTGCGCCCGTCCGCGACCGGATCGCGCCCAGCGCCAGGACCCCTGGCCCACGAAGACCCCGACTAACCCGCCTGACGTACTCCGCCGCCACCCTCATCGCTCTCAACTCCGGCCGACTCCCAGAATGCCATCAAGCCACACCACGACGCACCCACGGACCTTTCAGCTGCCACGCCTGCAAATTCACCTGCATCCGGACCTGCCTCACACCAGCACCCGCCAAGTCGAACACCAGCAGCACCCACCTCAAGTGCATCCTGCTCAACACCCGCTCCGTCCACAGACACGCCATCGAACTCTGGAAGCTCCTAGACGCCACAGCCCCTGACGTTGCCTTCCTCACGGAGACCTGGATGAACGCCTCTTCAGCTCCCGACATCGCCATCGCTATCCCAGAGGGCTACAAGATCGTCCGGAGGGACCGCAACGCCAACCAGATGGGAGGAGGCATCGCCATCATCCACAAGAACACCATCCGTCTCACGACCAGCACCGACAACACCCTGACCACCGCCGAACACCTGCATTTCCAGATCCACACCAACCCGAACACCACCCTCAGAGGCACCCTGATCTACCGACCCCCTGGACCACGCACACAATTCAGCGAGGACATCGCCGACTTAGTCAGCCCGCATGCCCTCCCCTCCTCTGACTACATCCTCCTGGGGGACCTCAACTTCCACCTGGAGAACAACAACGACCGCAACACCACCACCCTGCTGGACAACCTCGCCAACCTGGGACTCAAGCAACTGGTGTCCATCCCCACCCACCTCGCCGGACACACACTCGACGCAGTCTTCTCTTCCAGCACAGACATCGACTTCAGCCACGCCACAGAGCTCCAATGGACGGACCACAGCTGCGTCCACTTCACCTTCAAGAGAACGACGACCCACCACCACCAGCAACAGGCCGCCCGCAGAAGCTGGAACAAGATCACAGCAGACCAGCTCGCCACCTCCCTGAGCCAGCACCCTCCTGCCAGCTCAGCGAACCCCAGCCAGGCCGCCGACAACCTCACGAAGTGGATCAGCATCTGCGCGGACGAGCTCGCCCCGCTGAGGACCCCGCCCAGCAGACCCGGCAGCAAGAAAGCCCCGTGGTTCACCGACGAACTCAAGAGCTCCAAGAAGAACTGCCGAGCCCTCGAGAAAGTCTGGAGAAGGGAACCTACACCGGACAACAGGACCTCCTTCAAGCTTGCCACCCGGAAGCACCACCAGCTGATCCGCGCCGCCAAGAAAACAGCATTCAAGGAACGGTTGGACAACAACGCACACACCTGCAAGGAACTCTTCAACATCGTGAAAGAGCTTTCCAACCCCAGAGCAGGAAACAACGACATCACCCCATCGCAAGACCTCTGCAACTCCCTCGCTTCATACTTCCACAACAAGATCGCGGACATACACAACAGCTTCAACAACCAACCAACGCACACCATGACCGAACAATCACCCCCCACCACCACCCTCCACGCCTGGACCCCGATCAGCACCGAAGACACCATCCGCACGATGAACTCCATCCACTCCGGATCACCGACCGACCCCTGCCCTCACCACGTCTTCAACAAGGCCGACGCTGTCATCGCACCCCACCTGCGAGACATCATCAACACATCCTTCGACACCGCCACCTTCCCTGAGAGCTGGAAACACGCCGAACTCAGCGCTCTACTCAAGAAACCAACAGCGGACCCCACCGAACTCAAGACCTACCGCCCCATCTCGCTCCTCCCGTTTCCAGCCAAAGTCATCGAGAAGACCGTCAACAAGCAGATGGCCGCCTTCCTCGAGACGAACGGATCCCTCGACCCCTCACAGTCCGGCTTCCGAGCCAATCACAGCACCGAGACCGCCCTCATCGCCGCCACCGATGACATCCGAGCCCTGATGGACAATGGAGAAACAGCGGCCCTCATCCTCCTAGACCTCTCCGCGGCATTCGACACGGTCTGCCACCGCACCCTAGTACAGCGCCTCAGCAACATCGGAATCCAGGACAAGGCGCTGGAATGGATCATCTCCTTCCTCGACGGAAGAACACAGAGAGTCCGCCTACCACCGTACAAGTCAGAGGCCTCCGAAGTCATCTGCGGCGTCCCTCAAGGATCATCTCTGAGCCCCACCCTCTTCAACGTCTACATGAGCCCCCTCGCGGCCATCGTACGCAAACACAACCTCAGCACAATCTCCTACGCCGACGACACCCAGCTGATCCTCTCCCTGACCAACGACCCCGCCTCCGCCAGAGCCAACCTGCACGAAGGGATGAAAGAGGTAGCCGAGTGGATGACGACCAGCCGCCTGAAACTGAACTCTGACAAGACGGAGGTCCTCATCCTGGGCTCTTCCCCCTCCGCCTGGGACGACTCCTGGTGGCCTCCCGCCCTGGGCACCGTACCCAAACCGACAGACCATGCACGCAACCTGGGCTTCATCCTGGACTCCTCCCTCTCCATGACCAGGCAAGTCAACAACGTCTCCTCGGCGTGCTTCAACATCCTACGCATGCTACGGAAGATCTTCCGGTGGATCCCCACAGAGACCAGGAAGACCGTCACCCAGGCCCTCGTCACCAGCCGACTGGACTACGGCAACGCCCTCTACGCCGGTACCACCGCCAAGCTCCAGAAGAGACTCCAGCGGATCCAGAACGCCTCAGCCAGACTCATCCTCGACATCCCACGAACCAGCCACATCACCGGACATCTGAGAGACCTTCACTGGCTCCCCGTCAACAAAAGAATCACCTTCCGCCTCCTCACCCACGCACACAAAGCCCTACACGACCAAGGCCCGAGCTACCTCAACAGCCGGATCAACTTCTACGCTCCCAAACGCCACCTCCGATCAGCCAACCACGCCCTCGCCGCCGTCCCCCGCATCCGAAGAGCGACTACAGGAGGAAGGTCCTTCTCCTACCTGGCCGCCAAAACCTGGAACTCCCTCCCTCCCGACCTGCGCCTGACCCAAGACCACCTCTCCTTCAGGAAGAAGCTGAAGACCTGGCTGTTCGAGCAGTAGCGGCACCCCCCCCCCCCCCCCCCCCCACCCCCAGCGCCTTGAGACCCTACGGGTATGTAGCGCGCTCTATAAGTGTCACTGATTGATTGATTGGTTATTGTAATTGGTTATCCATGATTGCCATATTTGTATCACCAAGAAGTCCCTAGTAAAGTGCACTGAGTGTGCCAGGGCTGGTGATACAAATGCTACTAGTGGGCCTGCAGCACTGATTGTGCCACCCACATGAGTAGCCCTAAAATGGTGTCTCAGGCCTGCCATCGCAGTGCCTGTGTGCAGTCTGTGAACTGCCATGTCAACCTGGCCAGTGTCCCCACTGACCAGGCCTAACCCTTCCCTTTCTGTACACATTGGTCACCCCTATGGAAGGCCCAAGGTACCCCCTTGGGCAGGGTGCAGTGTATGTGAAAGGTAGAGCATGTACTAGTGCAGGTGACATGCTCTGGTAGTGAATTACAGCCATTTTCGTTTTTCACTATTGTAAGGCTATCTTGCCCATAGGTTATCATGGGGAATGCTGGCTACAGTGGTTACCTGCATATCTTCCCATAGGAGCAAATTAATAACACATCTTTTAGGAAAGGTGGTTTTTAAATCCTGTGTTTGAGAACACCACTTTTAGAAAGTGGCTGTTCTCTTGTCTGACCTTTCTGTGTGCCTTTGGCTGTTTGTGAATTGACTGTCTGGTTTATGAGTGACAGGGCTAGGGGATTCCAGGAGACAGGATGAGTCCGCCAGTGGTGAATAGAGAGATGTGCTTCTAGATGGGAGGGAGGAGTTGCACCTGGGACCTGAATAGGACTGTGCCTGCACCCCACAGTACAGGCTCTACTCCCTGTGGTGCGTATGATGTCTCTGCCCTGCACTGTGAAAGGAGAGAAGGAATCATGTCAACAAAGTGCTCCAGGGATGTGCTTTCCCTCCACAATGCTGGCTCCACCTCCTGCTGGGCGGCTGATGAACCTGCCCCTCTCGCTGAAAGGAAAGGAGAAGCCAGGAAAACAAAGTGCTCAAGGAACACCCAGAACTGGTTTAGACCGGGCTCAGAGCCCTCCTGCAGAAAGGGAACAAAGACTTTTTAGGGTATAAGTACGGGACCCCAGACTAGAGAAAATTAGATCACCCGGGAAACAAGAATGAACCTCTGCCAAGGTGAAAGCTGGAAGACTGAAGAAGGAAGACTGTCATGCTGTTGCTTTGCTGGACTGACCTGCATTGGCTTTGCTGCCAAGGAGAGGGGAAGGGCTTTGCTTTGTGCTGTCTCCCCTTGCTTGAAGGAATCTCCAAGGGCCTGAAGACGAGCTGGCTCCCTGTTAAGAAGTCCCAGGAACAAAAGGACTCCACCCCATCCCCCCAGCTTTCCTGAACTCTGCTGAGAGAGTGATGTCCTTCCTAGAGTGCTTGGGCCAGTTTTGGTGCCTCTGGAAGTTGTACCTGTGTTGGGAAGCTGGAAACCAAGATTTTAAAGACTTTCTGCAAGTTTTACAGCATCCTTCGTTTGCGGAGCAAATCCCCATCAGTGCGAGGAAATTCCCGCTGCTACAAAGGCCGAGATCGTCGCAGCGCCTGTTGCCGCTGCCAGAGTCATCGCATCCTTCGTTTGCGCGACGCACCAATCCGGTGTGGGAAGATTACCATCGCTGCAAGTATCGTCGCAGATCCTGTCGTCACTGGGTGAGATCGTCGCACCGCTTGCTTGCAAACCGCATCACGTCGCTGCAAGAGTCGTCGCAGAGCCATTGCATCGAGTGGCCACGAAAGTAGAAGATCGTCGCTGAGCCACGCATCGTCGCCGCACCGGAGATTGTCGCCGCCCTGAAGATCGTCGCATCCTACCTTTTGCAAGCCGCATCCACCGAAACCTGTGCACCGGAATCCACGCAAGGTATCGCATCCCTCCCCATATAGACCGGAGCACTGCAACAAGCCCGCTACGTCCAGCTGGGTTGTCGCTTCTCCTCCCCAGGGTCTCAGGAGTGACGCATCGCTTGCCTTTCAACGCTGCAGCTTTCACTTGGAACTTTTGTCTCATCTAAAGGTACTGTTGGCTAAAATGTGACGTAACTGTGGATTATTTTAACACAACCTTAAGAACACTTTTGAAACCATATTCTTGAACAGTGTATGTTGGATTTATTTTTCTAAACTGTTGTGGAGTCAGTGTGTGGTGTTTTCACTGTGTTACTGTGAGTGTTGGTACAAATACTTTGCGCATTGCCTTTGATAAGCCTGACTGCTCATGCCAAGCTACCAAAGGGGTGAGCAGGGGTATCTAAATAGTGTATCCTCCTTACCCTGACTAAAGGCAAGGGTCCCTATTTGGACAGCGGTACCTACCTCTGCCAACTAGAGACCCCCATTTCGAACATGGACCATGCTGGAAATGTTCCTCTGATGCTGTGTCCACAGAAGTTGGACGAAACGCGTTGGCTATTTTTACGACATTCACGTGAAGATAAAAGAACATTTTGGATACATACTGACTGGATGGACTAAATAATTTTGAAATCTATTCGGTGTGGTGCACTTCACGAATGTGAAGGAATCAATTTTGGTCCTTATGATCACACTCTGTAAACAGCGGGAGTAATGAATGTGCACACTATACAGCTACAAATTTTTAACTCTGGACTAATTGTTGGAGAACATTGGGGGAGGTGCGGTCGCACTATAGGCTTGCTGTTTCACTCTTGTTGTACAAAATCATGATCAATAGTAGTCAGTGTGGCATAACCTCACACAAAGGAGCACAACATGCTTTCTACCAAGACCGCTCACAACTGTGTCTGGGAGGTGAGAGTTTGACACGTGCACTAAAGCTACCCACTGATGTCAGATTACGTGCACTTCTCAGTAGCTTACAACACATATGGCAAAGCTGATTAGCTCCTTCTAGATGAGGGCCTAATAGGGAACTTACTTTCTACTGATACCCTTTCGGGTCATGGCCCTATATTAGGTACAATATCAACGTAAAATATGAAGGCAGAACGTCCCTAATGAGCTAGAACTATTGTGTCTAGACATAAAGCAACTGCCCGTGGAGAATTACACACTGAGTCTACGCTTACCTCTGCACTTCATGGACGTGGCCAGGCTGAAAGAGTGAAAGCAATGCCTAGCCTAATCTACTCGGCTTATATTGCCTGCATGTAGGCGGAAGATGATAAATCCAACTGCTTGCAGGCTTAGATGATGAAAAAATGAGTCGCTGCGCCCAATTCCGGCACTTCACCAGCCGGGTGGCACTCTGTTTTACTCAAAAAGCGGCATTCTTGAAGCTTTCATAATATTCTGGAGAGCCCAATATCCAGGTATTTTTGTAAGGTATTCTCCAACCGTCTGTGGCTCCAAATATGATCAAGAATATCAAAGCCATGATTGCGGGAACTGATGGCTGCGGAAACCCCAGGCACAGATGGCATCCTGGCGGAATTCTATAAAACCTTTGCGAGTTCCCTGGCACCAAAACTCATTAAATTGTTTACCTCTGCATCGGAGGGCAATCACTGCACAGTTCTCTGGAAGGATCTGGAGTATCCCCCTACCAGACAGAAGCTGTGCTATTTCTTTATATGTGAATGATATGGTATTTTATCTTTAGAACACAAGTCTTCATCTTTATGCGGTGGCCCAACTTTAAATAAAACAATTTTTTTTATTTGTATTTTCTTTAAACATATAGCATAGTGAGGTACTGCAGGCACTCGAAGTGTGAAGCATTAGCATTACACATTACAATACAGCAAACGATGATACATGTCCCAACAGACCAAAAGCATGAAAGGGAGCGGCAGCGAGGCCTCAGTGGTCAGAATTCAATTGCGATGGCAATGTGTGAAATCAACACTATCCCAACAGTCAGGGACCCCATACACCCATCTTCACATCCATATCAATCCAGGGGCAAGGAGCCAGTCATACCTTCACACTCCAAACAAGTCAAGAGGCCAGGACCACTCCCTTTGCCTCAGAAGCTGGAGGGAAACCCCGAAAGTGGTTTGTCCTCCATGATTTGACCTACAATGGGCAACCGGGGGGGGGGGGGGGGGGGGGGAGTCAACAAGACGGTGTCCCAAGCAGTCAAGATGTGTACTCTTTAAATACCCCTATTATGCTACCTCCAGATTAATTCACAAACTCTAATCCTCATCTATAAGCATCTGGGTCTGCCAGACCTGCCGCGGAGCACTGGATTTTGATTTTTAGTCGCTACAGTGCCAGTACTATTTTAATATTTACGATGGGCTCAGTTTGTTGACTTTGATATTAATGTGTCATTGTATGAGCAATCCTGCCCATACCTGCATTGCGGGAGGAACATATTGGTATTGGGGCACCTTTTAACTGTGATTTTGCACAGATTAGTAAATGGGACTGGGATTAGGTGCTTACCTCTGGGACCGTTGACAGAGGGTTTTGAATTCTTGCAGCTCTGACACCACGAATGAGGTTTTTGAAGCTTGTCTGTTGTGTTAGCCATGTTTAGAGCCAGTCAAATGCTTTACCAGCGTAATTTTGGTCCGCGCTCTAGCCCCACAACCAGCACCTTTATTAAACAGGCGCTGGAGCACGGACGTGCAGTTGGTGTGACCAAGGTAAGCCAGTCTGTACCCGTCCGTGTCCGGACAGGGCCAGGGGCCAGGACTCCTTTCTCTTTAATGTCAACTAAGACTAGTTTCTCTTCTGAGGCACTGAGAAGTCTCAATATGGGAGGGGCGGTGGTTCAACACCCTGTTTGTTCTAACAATCAGTGTGCAACTTGCCACTACATCTTGAGACCATCGGACCGTAACAGACACTGAGATTTAAGCAATACCTATACGCAACCAGTTGAACAGCAAGTGTTTTGATTGAACTGCAGATTCCTCCCTAAACGTAGAGCTTTTTATCCATTTAGAATACAAACAGCCAGAAGCCATTTTCCTGACGGAAACTTGGCTTTGGGAAGACAGCCCCCCTGATTTAGCCAGAGTCCTTCCCCCTGACTAACAAAACTGGAGGGGGTGGCTATCATTTATAAAAATTAAAAAAGTGTGAATGTAGATGCTCTCCTGGCCAAGTACCAGGATGTGCAGGTCTGGTCTCTCAACCAAACTTTCATCCACTTGCACTTTAGTTGCATGCTTGTTTATCGCCCCCCTGGATCAGCCTCAGAATTTGTCTCCTTTATACCAGAGATCATAGCCTCTCACAGCAGTCAAACAATTACTTTTACACAGTTAGGCGACCTTAGTTTACATTTCGAAGATAAAAGTTGTACAATGGCGGTTAATTTAAGCCTGGATTTATCAGTAATCCGGCTTCCCCAATTAGTTGAGCCGCCTACGCACAATAAAGGCCATATACTGGACCCTATTTTTGTTCAGGCCCAAACAGGCCATATTTATTGTCTAAAACACAGCGTTAAGCCTACAACCTCTTGTTGAGGCCGGCCGCGTTTGCAATAGTTCTTGTGCTTGCGTATCAACTGGAGCCGGCTCAAAGCCGTAACACAGCGCCATGCCTACAACTCTCGAGAGAGAGAGCCGGCCGCGTGGCTTATGGGGGAGTAATCCAGAAGCTCATCACACGCAAGCATACGCCCGCTATGCATGGGAAGTAGGTAGCAGGCAACTAGCCCAACTGTAATAAACAGCCCAACAGGGCACAACCGTCTCAGAGCGAGACGAAGGCCAGAGTGGCAAGTAGGAAGAAAGAAAGTAGTCGGAGCAAGGGAATCCGAGGGCAGGGAGAAGAGAGAGGGGAGGGGATGGTGGCTGTGGGTGGCGTGTCAGGGGCCAAAGTGAGGGGGCGTGCGCGGTAGCGCGGGACACTGTAATGTGCCTAACACTCAAGGACACAGTCTGGCAGGATCGCCGGGACAATGGCGTCCTCAATGAGGCGTAACGTGCGGAGCCTAGGGGGCATGTATCGCGCATGTTGTACAGAGCAAAGGTATCGCACTAGGGGTTTCCAAACTGCTGTAAAGCGTGTGTCTCTCGCCTGTAGCCTTGCCGTGAGCAGTTCCAGCGCCAGTACCTGCCAAAGGCATACAAACCAGGATGCTATGGGCGGTGCTTCAGTTCGTTTCCAGTACAAGGCGATGAGTTGCTTAGCCGCACCTAGCATGTGGAGTGTGAGTATCCAATCGCTGCGGGTAAGTGCCTTAAGTGTGCTAGGGTGAATGCAGAGTAGTATTGTGGACACTTCTTCAGGTATGGGGAAACCCAGCACCCCTTTGATATGGCTAAGTACTTCCTTCCAAAAGATTGCCAAAGTTGGGCACGCCCACCATATATGCACAAAGTCACCAGTCGCAGAGCTACATCTCCAGCACATCGGCGAGACCTTAGGGAACATTTTGCTAAGGCGCAGCGGAGTGTAGTACCATTGGGTGAGCAATTTATAGGCATTTTCCTGCTGCGGGACACTGCGGTAGCTTTTGGGTATATCACGCCACTGCCTGCTCCACTGGGAGGGCTCGATTTCTGCTCCTGCCGTCAGTTGCCATTGCTTCTGGTATGGGTGTGCGGGAATTGACTTAGGGTGTTGTAGTATGTGATATATTTGCGAAATTAGCCTCTTCAGCCCCCGAGAGAACGCGCCAGCTTTTCGAAGGGCGTGAAGGCCCTGGTGGCCGCCTGGTATACTTCGTCTCCCGCAGTCAAGTGACGTAGCTGGGTGTGCTGGAAACCAGCCGACGGTGGGAGTCTGAACTCCTCTTTGCAGTCCTCCCAGGTCTTGGGTAAGCCCCCGAGGAAGAGGTCCCCAATGACTCTGCAGTCTCCCTGCGTCCACTCATCAAAAGCACGGGTTCTGTGGGCCGGAGGGAATTGCGAATGTCCCGCTATCGGCGTATGCGGAGACGGGAACGTTGTGAGGCCCCTAGACACAGCAACATTGTCTCATATGTCCAGGACCGTTTTTGTAGGGACTGCTATGTAGGCACTCCTGGAGCGCGCTGCCCGCGGAAGCCACGGTAGATCCCATATAGTGCGTCCCGTGACCGCCCGGTCCATGTGGAACCAGTGCTTGTCACTTGCACGTGCACCCCACTCCACTACGAAGCGCAAGTGCGCTGCCCAATAGTAATGAACCAAGTTGGGACATGCCAGGCCGCCCCTGTCCCTCGGCTCCATAAGGATTTTCTGCGAGAACCGGGGGCGTTTCCCGCCCCAGATGTAGGAAGTGATCTCTCGCTGGAGGCTCCGGATGCAGTGAAGCGGAATCGGGGTGGGCAGACACTGAAAAACGTACAAAATTTTTGGCAGGATCGACAATTTGACCGCGTTCAGGCGCCCCAGCCAGGAGATCATCAGAGGCCTCCACCTCCGGAGGTCCTCCAGCACCGCTTTGCGACACTCCGTCCAGTTGACCGAAGACCAGGATTCCAGGTGGGGGGTTAGTGTGAGGCCCAGGTATTTGATTTGGCTTTCCGCCCACTGGTAGGGCACCGCCTCCTTCAGCGGCGGGAGCTCATCCGCGGGTATAGTGAGGTTGAGCGCCCAGGACTTGGTGTGATTTATTTTAAGGCCCGATGCCTGCTCATACAGACACAGAACCGCGTGAAGCGCCGGCAGGGATTCACTGGGATGTGTGAGAGTGAGGATCAAGTCGTCAGCAAATAGCGCCACTTTGTTGTCCCTCCCCCCATGGGCTATGCCATGTATTCTGTGGTTGCGCCGTATCATTGCCGCTAGTGGTTCCACCGCAAGGGCGAACAAGAGCGGCGAGAGCGGGCATTGCTGCCTCGTACCTCTATGTATCTGCAGCGGCGGTGTTAGTTGGCCGTTTACTCTGACCCTGGCCTGCGGCCCAAGGTACGGGGCCATAATGCTAGTTATCATTCTAGGACCTAGACCAAGCTTCTGGAGCACTTCCCTCAAGAAGGTCCAATCCACCCGGTCAAAGGCCTTCTCCGCGTCTAGCGAGAGAAGGCAAGCCGGAATGTCCCAGTGCCGTGCCTTGCCTACCAGGTGCGCGAGTCGGCGTACATTGTCAGCCCCTTGTCGGTTCCTGATGAAACCCACCTGGTCCGGGTCCACAAGCCCCGGCATGTAAGGGTCCAATCGCTTGGCCAGTATCTTGGTATAGATCTTCAGATCAGTATTTAAGAGGGCGATAGGCCTGTAGGAAGCACAAAGCGCAGGGTCTTTCCCAGGTTTCGGGATCAACGCAATCTCCGCCATTCCCATATCGGAGGACGGACCAGACGTGTCAGAGAAGGAGTGATAGAGCCTAAGCAGATAAGGACGGAGCTGGGTTTGAAACACTTGGTAGAAGATTAGCGGGAGGCCATCCGGCCCTGGGGTTTTCCCGGTGGGGAGTTCTTTAATGGCCGCCGAAACCTCCTCGTCCAGTATGGGCTCCTCCAGTTCCGCTGCACATGCCGGTGGCAACGGAGTCCCCTCGTAGGTGTCGAAGACAGCTGCTCGCGCCTCCTGCAATGTGGGTGCCCCCGCGTACAAGGAGGTGTAATAAGCCACGAAGGCGTCCTGTTTTGTTCTCTCCGTGACGGCTGTGGAGCCATCCTGACAGTGGATTTTGGCGATGTGGGCTCTAGCTGCTCTCGCTTTCAGCCGTCTTGCCAACATACGCCCCACCTTATCTCCACCCTCATAATATTTTTGCTTCAGTGCTAACAGGGAGTACTCCGCCTTGTTAGTGCGTAAAAGGCGCAATTGTCCCCTGAGGTTAGCTAGCTCCCTTCTGGACGCTAAGGAAGGTCAATTCCTGCCCCGTGCCTCCGCCTGCTTGATTTCGCCAGTAAACTTAGTCTCCAGCTTGTGGGCCTCCCGTCGTCTTGCGATCGCTAGGGACGTGATATGTCCCCGTATGGTGGCCTTAAAGGCGTCCCATACCACCAGGAGGGGTGTCTCCGGTCGATCGTTAACGGTGAAATACGAGTCTATGGCTTCACGGATGCTATTCACATCCTCTGGGTCCCGGAGGATACCCGGCGGGAGGGTCCAGCGTCGCTCCCGAGGGCCGCACGCCAGGGGATCTTGCAACGTAAGTTCCACATGCGCGTGGTCCGACAACGAGATATCCGAGATGGCAGCTTGCAGCGTGTCCCGGGCGAGGTCTAGGGAAGTGAAAATGTAGTCTATGCGCGAGTAAGTTCGGTGGGAGTAGGAACAAAAGGTATAGTCTCGGACCCCCGGGTTGTGGTAGCGCCACGCATCGACCAGTCCCAGGTCCGTGATCTGTGTCCTGAGCATAGAGGACATCGCGCCTGTGCCGCTGTACGCGTTTTCCCCGCGATCTATATCTGGGTCCCATACTAGATTAAAATCCCCACCCAGGATTGTACGCGGTTCATCAGACTTGAAGTGAACCCTCAGGAGTGACTGGAGATATTTGTCTTGCGACTGGTTGGGTGCGTATACGTTACCTAGGGTGAACTGTACCCCCCCATCTGCACCGTGGCCCGGATGAAGCGCCCATCACTGCTCATGTATGGTTTGGTGGGTCCCCGCCTGCAACCCGCTCTACACAGGATTGCCACCCGTGCCGTTTTGGTGCCAGCCGATGCCCAGAATTGTGTGGGGTATCTAGGGTGTGCCAAGCGCTTAGTGTCCCCCCATAGGAGATGCGTCTCCTGTAGAAATATAATGTCAGGGGAGTGATGGAGAAAGTAGCGCCATACCTGGTTCCGTTTGTTGGGGGAGTTCAGCCCCTTGACATTGAGCGACAGGATCTTTAGGGGCCTGGGAGCATTCACCGCCACAACACTAGGGGGGATGTTGCCGCCTTATCACCCAGTACCCTCCACCCCGCATGGTTGGGAATAATCACCTCCCTCCACCACCACTGCTGCAGTTCCGTGCGCGCATCTGCAAGAGCCTCGGGGCCACCACCCCACCCGAAGGTAGAAGGGGGGGGACAGCATAGGGACAGGTCGGGAGAAAAGTAGGAAGAGTAGACAGAGTAGGAAAACAAAGAGAATGAAGAGAGTAAAGAACCACAGCGGGCCAACAGGGCCCTAGCACAATGTCTCATGATCCGGACATCCTCTACCCGAGGGTTTGGATGGTCTCAGGAATGTCACTTCCTATGGGACAGAATGGGGGGGGTTCTGTTGAGGATATAGGTCCCAGTAGCCTCGGAGCCCGTCTGCCCCGCTGCCCAGGGCGGATTCGGGGGTAAGTGAGTCTAATGCATCACAGAGATGGGGAAAGCAGAATAAATTCTACAAGAGTACCTGGGTCCAGCGACGGGGGCCAAGTTCCTGTAGCAAAAGGCCGCAAGGACGTATCCTCACAATCATCCTAAGGGGGTCAACAGCATTCCATGGCGTCATCAGCCCGTCTGAGCCGCATCCATTGTTCGGTTGCCCCCCTGTAGAGATTCGGCAGGCTTAGGGTCAGGCATGTGCTTCCCCCGTATTGCCGGGGTGCGTGAGTTCATGCAGGCTGCAGGAGTGCAGGTGGCGTCATTTCGCCCTTCACTGAGCGTACGGTCACAGAGGCTTCCATTCCCGCATAAGTGTTTGCAGTGGCATTTCCCTCGGCAACCGCTGGTCATCTAAGTGTGGGAACTGGCCGATTGGGGGTCACGGAGTATGAGGTTTCAAGGGGTGCTCCTCGCGGTCGCTCTCAAGGGAGCGAATGTGGTCTATGATGTCTTGCTTGGCCTGGGATGTGGAGCAGTCTTCCTTCGGGGTCGTCCGACGACGCCGGGTCACCGTGGTCCAGTCCCGCCGAGCCGGGGGGCTCTCCTGGCACCTGGAGCGGGATGGGCTATGATCGGGGGATTCCGAGAGTCCAATCAGCTGTGCCGCCTCATTGTAGGAGCGGAGTGCTCTGCGCTTGTCACCCCAGCGAAAGATCAGGGCGAAGGGGTGCCCCCACTGGTAGGGGATGTCGAGAGCCCGCAGTTTTTCTGTCACAGGGCGGAAGACTCTCCTTCTATGCAGCGTGTTGGGTGCCAGATCTTGGAAGATTTGAATCTTGTGCCCTCCGAATTGTAGGTCCTGCTTGTCCCTTGCTGCTTTCAGTATAGCCTCCTTCTCCGTGAAGTAGTGTACTCGGGTTATTATATCCGGGAGAAGGCCCGTCTTGCCTCCCGCGCTGAAGACTCGATGTGCGCGGTCCAGAAGTGGTAGGGAGGCCCCTTCGCCGCCTCGCACCTCGTGCAGGAGCTGAGCTGTGTAGGCCATGATGTCAGTCCCTTCCTTCCCGAGTGGTACGTCGCGGATTCGGAGGTTGTTGCGGCGCCCCCTATTCTCAAGGTCCTCCTGTTTGACATGGAGCTCGATGTTTTGCTCCTCCAGGCCGCCACCCTCTGCCACAACTGCTCGATATCTTCAGTGCGCGTGTCGACAATTTTTTCAAGTCCATCGACCCTGTCTCCCAGTTCTGTGACTTCTTTGCGCATTTCTTTGACGCATGTATGCACCTCCGACCGCAAGGAGCCTATCTCTGATTTCAAGTCCGCCATGAAAGAGGACATGAAGGCCTGGGTCACCGGGGGAGAGTCAGTGACGGGCGGCGGCGTTTCTTCATTCGGGGTCGACACCCCTGCTTTGCCCCACATGGCAACCACCGACGTGCCCTTGGACGCCGTCGCCGGGTCCGCCCTGCCCCCCCCTCTGCCTCGGGTCATCGTCCGCCTAGAGTGCAGCGTCCAGTCGCCTGGTGTGTGTCCCTCGTCGCGGGCACGGTTCCTCGATGGCGTTGCCGGGGTGTGGGGATAGTGCGGAGCGCCACCAGTCTTCCACTCCCCTCTCAAGCACTTCCCCACGTGCAAACTCGCTCTGTCCGCAAGGCGGGGTTCAGGCCTGGGTCCTCTTGTTACCACTAGCGCGCGGGGAACACGCCGCACAGGCCGCCCCCCCCCCCCAACCCTCGAGCTCCGGGTGTCACTCCTCTCGTCCCCCGGGAAATGGCGTCGCCGTCCAGGAGTGGCGCTGGTCACCCCGGAGCCCCACAGTCAGCGCAGGGGTACTCACGCGCCTGTCGCAGCTCTGTTCCCTCGCTCTAGTTCAGCTGGCCCGGCCCCGGGAATGTAGATGCCAGTGGGCGCAGCAGCCGGAGGAGTCAAGATGGCAGGCAGGGTCCAGTCCAGAAGTTTCAAGACGGCAGGTGGCGTGCGCAGCAGTCCCCGCCGCAGTCCAGCAGCGCCGGGAGGCAGTGGCGCTCCAGTCCGCAGACAGGGGTGGAAAAGCACTGGCGTGGGAAATTTTGTTGGGCACACCCCCACTCCCAACTGAGCCACCTGAGCAGGACCGAAGGGCTTCCCTCCTCTTGCAGGGTGGGCCGGGGGGGGGCGTCTCAAATGCTGTGCTTGGTGTGCTAGTTGCAGCACTGCAGACTACCGCGGGTCTCAGGGGCCGCCGCCATCTTGGGGTCAGGCAAATCGGGCCGACTCCGGCCCGCAGCGACAGCTTGCTCCAGGGACTCTCACCTCAGTAGCAAGTGGGGGCGTTGGTTGGGTGCTCCTCTCCTCCTCACAGTCTCGCAGGAGGCTCTCGCTGGCGTGGGGGGTTAAGTGCAGCCTTCGGCGTCAGGCGAGGTCGCGGTGACAGGGCGACGCCATCTTAGGTCCCGGACAATACCAGAGCGCGCTCTGCAAGAAGTTGGCGGGGTCAGCTTTCAGGCATCCACGGGCTCAAATCTGGCAACCAGAGGGCACCGCATGAAGCGAGGCAGCACAGTCCACGATTACCAGTCACCGTTAGGGGATGGGGCACCCGCAGAGGGGCAATCACCCAGGCGCCGGTCCCCAGTCACAAGACCAAGATGGCGGGCGGGTCCTCCGGCGGCAAGACGTCCAGGCCCTCCGATCTGCACCCCCCGGCCTCCCTCGCCGGGTCCGCCTCTCCGGTGGCCGCCCCATGTTCCAGGCACCAGCAGCTGTGGCGGTACCCCTTTTGGTAGCCCCCGAATATCGCTTTAAGAAGCTAATGCAGGCAACGGGGCGACAGAGCTCGCCTGTGGCACGTCTGCTCACATTGCTGTCTTGGCCACGCCCCCTGGACCCTATTTTTTCTAAGGTTTATAATATAAGAGTTGGTGCCCCGCTACCAGTTAGCTGGTCCGATCCATTTTTTAAACCAGTTTGACATCCAAAAACCAGGAATAAATATTACTAATAAATCTGAAGAGAGGCCGGCCTGGCAATGGTCCAAATTGGAACAGCACTACTGGGAAATGTCCTTGCGAAATTCGGCTCCAGAGTTCGTTGGAGATGTTACAACAGCATATTCAGGATTCATCAAATGGGTCAATACTATCCTAGACAGATTGATGCCTCTAAGAGTAAACAATCCTGTTACAAAGCCCAGAGGTTTTCTGAAGAGCTGGTGGAGCTAACGAAAGCTTGTAAGAGATCTGAGCAAAAGTGGAGGTCGCATTACACTGAGAGCCATAAACAGGCCCATAGACAGGCTCGGAAAATATACCAGCATGCTATTCGAAAAGCCTGACTGAATAACTTTGCTAGCAGGATCAACCAGGCACAGAACTCCTTTAAGGAACGCTACACTATTGTGAATTTCTTTTTAATACCTCGTATCTCAGTGACAGGAGTCCCGCTGTGAGGCACTAGCCAACCATTTTTTGGCCAAAGTCAGCCTCATCTAGAATGCCTTGTGAAATGAAGCTGAATTTAAAAATATGATTACTGAGAGCACCACTGTCAATTAAATGTTAATCTCGACATGTTTACATCAATGGAAAAAAAGACATTCTTGGTATTGCAGGGCTGATTAAATCAGGATCTCCATTGGATCCTGCCTCTAGATATCCTAGTGCAAGGAGGTGATGCCATTGCTACTGCTATGGCAGACTTCTATAATTGATCATTGGATAGTGGGGTGTTCCTGAACACATGGATGCTTGCTGTTCTACTGTTATACGTACATTATTAAAAAAAAAAAAAACATTGCTGGGCCCTGAACAGATTGAGAACTATAGACCCATCTCTGCACTCCAGAGGATTAGCAAAGACCTGAAGAAAGTGAATAATACACATCTTTCTGAATTTTTAGAAGTGAAAAATATCTTGCACCCAATACAAACATGTTTTCGTTACTCCCATAGCATGGAAACTGCTCTGCAAATGACCACTGAGGATTTAAAGCAATCCCTAGATCAGGGTGGATCGACTGCACTTAACCTTTTCGATTTGAGTGCAGCCTTTGACACTGTAACACACCCTGTTCTTATCCAAAGTTTGGAAAAGAGCGGCTTACAGAAAAAGCGCTAAAATAGCTAACATATTTCTTATCCAATCAATCAATCAAATAATGGCTTGTAAAGCAGACTATTCACCCGTAAAGCTCTCGAGGTGTGGGAGAAGGGGGAGTGGGTGAGAACTGCTGGTCCGTCAAAGGTGCTTTGGTTCAGTCAAAGAGCCAGGTCTACTGGTCTTTCTAAATTGAGGCAGGGACGGCGATTGCCTGAGGTGGAGAGGCAAGGAGGTCCAGGTCTTCGCTGCAAGGTAGAAATAGGTTCTTCCTCCCACTTAGGTCTTGCAGATACATGGGAAGGTAGCCAGGACCATTTAGGCAGAGGGAAGATCTCTGGTGGCTACGTGGAATGCGAGGCAGTGGTTGGGGTACGCAGGTCTAGCATCGTGTAGTGCTTTGTAGGCATGTGTGAGGAGCTTGAAGGAGATTCCTTTGTTGACTGGGAGCCAGTATAGATCTGGTGATGTTCTCTGGTGTGGGATGTTGCGGATGTGTCTGGATGAGGCATTCTGAATTCTCTGCAGTTTCTTGAGGAGTTTCTGGGTGATGCTGGCATAGAGTTTGTTGCCATAGTCGATTCTGCTGCTGATGAGTGTATGGGTGATCGTCTTTCTGGACTCAGTGGAGATCCATTTGAAGATCTTTCGGAGCAGGCATAGGGTGTGGAAACAGGGTGATGAGACAGTATTGATCTGACAATGCATGGTGAGCAAGGAGTTCAGGATGATGCCGAGGTAGGTTCCAAGTGTGGTCTGTGGGTGTTGGGAGGTTGAAAGTGCTGCAGGCCACCAGGAGTCATCCAAGGCAGATGGGGTGGAGTGCATGATGAGGACTTCGGTCTTTTCTGAGTTGAGCTTGAGGCAGCTGTTCTTCATCCAGGCGGCGAAAGCCTTCATCCCGTCCTGAAAGTTGTTCTTGGCGATAGAGGTCATTGGTGAGGGAAAGAATCAGCTGGGTGTCGTTCAGCATAGGAGACGATGAGGAGTCTGCAACTTTGCATGATGGCTACAAGCGAGGCAATGTAGATGTTGAAAAGCGTGAAGCTCAGGGAGGAACCTTGAGATACTCTGCAGCCGAGTGGAAAGGAGGTATTCTGACTCTCTGTGTTTGGCCGGTGAGGAAGGCGCAAATCCATTCCAGAATTTTGTCGCAGATGCCAGGGTCGTGGAGTCTTGTGGATAGGGCGCGGTGAAACTGTATCAAAAGCGACCGAGAGGTCCGGGAAGATGAGGGCTGACTGACTGACTAAAGTACTTATAAAGCGCTCGAATGCCGCGGCGTCTTGGTGCTAGGATGACTAAAAGAGAGCGGTGAGAGTCGATCTTAATGAGAAGAGAAGAGCCAGGTTTTCAGTGCCTTTCTGAAACATAGTTTAGATTTTTGTGAGCGCAGTGCAGGGAGCAGAGAATTCCATAGTCTGGAAGCTTGGTAGGAAAAAGATCTGCCGCCCCATCGCATTCTTCTTATTTTAGGTTGGCATATTAGCTCATGATTGGCTGATCTCAGCGTTCGTGATGGTATGTATCGAGGGAGAAGTTTGGCAAGGTCGTCTGGTCCCATATCGTGCAAGGATTTGTGAACCAGACAGAGGGCCTTAAACTGTATTCTGCACCTGACTGGAAGCCAGTGAAGTTCCTTGATGACTTTGGATGTTGGGTGACAATAGGGTAAGTTCAGCAGAACCCTGGCTGCGGCATTTTGGATTGCCTGTAATTTATTCAGTTCTTTTTCTCCTGTGCCCAAGTAGAGTGAATTGCAATAATCCACTCGGGACATTATCAGGGCGCCCATAACAGTTTTTTTTAATGTTGGAGGGATGTAGGGTAGAACTTTCCTAAGGACCTTGATGGTATGGAAGCATGTAGAAGTAACCTGGTTAATCTGCGCCTTACAAGAAAGCTCTTTATCAACCAGGAAGCCAAGATTCCTAACCTTTTCTGCTGGGCTAGGACAAGAGCCCGCCTCCGGGGGCCACCAGAGGTTGTTCCAGATCGATGGTTTCTGACCGAACTCGATTATCTCGGTCTTGTCCGTATTTAACTTTAGAAAGTTACGGCTCATCCAGTTTTTTACACTGAGAAGACAGTTCTTGAAACGCTCTGCAGTGGCTTGGATAGACTGGGATACTGACACTACAATTTGAGTGTCGTCAGCGTAGGACACTAATTGCAAACCATGGGATTGAATTAAGGCAGCTAGGGGGGTGACATATAGATTGAACAAGGTGGACGATAGCGCCGATCCCTGAGGGACCGCCCCTGGGAGGGAGAATTTGTCAGATGTAAGACCTTCCCAATGCACTTGTTGGATTCGAAAGTCCAGAAAAGATGTTAAGAGGGCTAGGGCAGCACCAGCGAAACCAAGTGTTTTTAATCTGTTTAACAGAATTGAATGGTTCACGGTGTCGAACGCCGCTGTAAGGTCTGGTAGGATCAGGGCCGTTCTGCCACCCTCGTCCATTGTCCTTCGAATGTTTTCGGTTACCATGATCAAGGCATACTCTGTTGAGTGGGAGGGGCGGAATCCATGCTGAGAGGGGTCTAGGAGCTTGTTGCGATCAACATACCGCATCATTTCTAGGTTTATGGATTTTTCCAGAATCTTGGCTGGTAGCGGTAGGCAAGATATTGGCCGGTAGTTCTTTGATTCGGTAGGATTCAGCGAATCCTTCTTAAGGATAGGCCGAATGCAGGCTTTCTTCCATCTAATCAGGAAATCACCCGAGGTGATAATGTTGTTAATCAAGGGGGTCAGAACAGCTGCCACAGTCTGTGGAATCATGTGTAATATACGTGGCGGGCAGGGATCTAGTGGGGACCCTGACTTCATCTGTGTGATAAGATCAGCCACCCGTGACTCCTCTAATGGGGGAAAAGATGAAGAGCTAGGACCAGTCAAGGGGGCAGTGTCATTATTTTCATCGGGTGTGATTGATGCAGATGAGCTAAGGTCATCGTAAACTGTCTGAACCTTTTGTTGGAAAAAGATAGCAATGTTAGTCACAAAGTTTTGGTCAGGGCTGAAGACAGTGTCGTGGGGGCTCTTAGTCAAATGAGTGACGTTTTAAATAGTTCTTTAGCAGTGTTAGAAGCTGCCTGGATTTTATTTGTAAAATAGGCTGATTTAGCCTGCATTATTGCTGCCTTATATTCCTGCAGGGCTTTGGTGTATATTTGTTTATTTTGAACACTATAATCCGAACGCCACGACCGTTCAAGTCGTCAGCATTTTTGTTTTATGTGTTTCACCTCTGTGGAATACCACGGTACAGTGGCAGATCGTCTTCTGTCTTTTTTTATTTCTACAGGGGCCAGCTGATCGATTGCCTGCCTAATCCAATTTTGGCATTTGATCGCTCCCATGTTAGTGTTGCCGGTTTCAAGAGCAGGGGGACCTTTTGCAAGTGAGTCAGCTAAAAGGGGGGGGTTCAATCTTGTTCCAAGGGCGTGTTTTTTCAGGAAGCATGAGGCCTCTTCGATGATTTGTTAGTTTAATCAGAGGCATATTAAAAAAGATAGCACTATGGTCAGACCAAGGGACTGCTTCAGTTGAGATAGCTTTAATATGGTTATTGTTAGTGAAAATGCCATTGAGGGTATGTCCTGCGATGTGAGTGGGGTTTGAGACTAGCTGAGTCATGCAGAGGCTAAGAAGATTGTCGATTAAAGTGGTTGAGTCAGAGTCGTTGTTTGCTTCTAAGTGAAAGTTAAAGTCACCCAAAACGGTATATGTGGTGGAGTTTGATGTGGATTCAAGAAAGGTGTGTAGTGCTCTAATAAACGGCGCTCTCAGACCAGGGGGGCGGTACACAAGCAGGCCAGCAAATATAATACAGTTATTTTCTATAATTTTAAAGCTCATGGCTTCCACTTCTAGACCGTGCTCGGGTAATGAAAAAACTTTTAAATGGGATTTATAGATAATACCAATACCACCACCCACTGCTCCTAGCTTGTTGGCAAATTCTACACGATATCCTTCAGGAACTGCGTCATTCCAGTCCGGTCCGGAGGTATCAGATGCCCAAGTTTCTGTTAGAAACATTAGATCAGCGGCATGGTCTGTGATCAGGGCTGAGATTTCGTGTTTGTGTTTGACCATGGATCTTGTGTTCAACAGTATGCACTTCAGAATTCTATTTCCACCCACCGGGCTGCAGTTTTGCCTCGGTCTAGGCAGTCTCGGTGCTATGGTTGCTTCAGAAGCCAGATTGGGAGAGGTCCAGGATGTGGTTTGCTTCTATGAACTCGGAAAGTTGGGCATTGATGGTCTTCTCAATGACCTTGGCATGGAAGGGGAGGGGAGAGAGATGGGTCTGAAGTTCTTGAGGTCAGTTGGGTCAACAGAAGGTTTATTCAGGAGGGGATTGACCTCTGCACGTTTCCAGTCTTCTGGGAAGGTGGCGGAATTGATGGTGCGACAGAGTTCTGAGGCAATGGTGGAGTCAGCTCTGTTGAAGATGTGATGCGGACAGGGGTCCAAGGGTGCTCCGGAGTAGATGTTCTTCATGCTCTTTAGAGTGTTGTCCGCGATAAGAGGGGTACAACTGAGTAGTCTGTTGGGGTCCTGTGTCGAAGGGTATGGTGGTTACGGGTGGGGTGGGAGGATCCTGGGTATCGAGGGTGTTGATGCTGTCATATATCTCCTTGATCTTGCGGTGGAAAAAGGTGCAGAGGTTTTGAGGGGGAGGAGTCTGCTGTCTTTGTGCTGGTATGGCGAATTCCAACAGGAGATTCCAAGTCAAAGAAGGGCCATTCTGTTCCAAGATGCATCAATTAAAGGGTGATGTGACGCAGGGGTCCTAACTTAGCCCCACACTTTTTAATGTATATGTTGGTCCACTATTGGACATTATATGTTCCTCTGGTTTCACTACGGTCTCTTATGCTGACAACACCCGGAATGTTTCACTCTCTCCTAATGGTGAGCCTGTATCCCAAGAACTCAACAGCTGCTTAGACAGTCATCATCATCATCATCATCATCATCATTAATCAACTTTATTTCGCACTTCATGAAATGCATAAGAGAAAAGATATAAATAGCTACCAATGTAGAGATAAAACAAAACATACAATAGCTACAGAAATAAAAGCAATACAAGTATTAAAAAACAAATACATCAAAGAAAACAGCGATCCTAAAGTCCAGAGAGTGTAGTACTAGAGACCTTGCGATTTCTCATGGCGGCCAATGCTAAGCAAACCAGTGGGGTTTCTAACAAATAAAAATCGGAAAGTGCTATGGCTACCGACCTCATTAAAAAGTTTTTTTAAGAGTGGAACGATAAAAACTTTCCTCTCTACTATATATAGTGGACACAGAGGAAGTGTAAATTCGATTAAGCCACCTTATTGTCACAAGGACAAGGTGGTAGGTTGCTTAGGGAGAATAGATTATTTGGATAACCCAGCATTAGCGGGATGAGTTTCACTTTGAATCTAGTCAGAATGAAGCAATGCTGGTTATTCTAAATACTCTGTAAGTTTGAATATGAGTGATTTGGTATCTCTGGTATGGTTTCATAAAACCTTACGGCTTGCTTCTCTCTATGGCTATTCCACCTGTCACGAGTAACTTTTAATACAAAAGTGGCTTTTAGTCTTGATTTAGGGAAATGCTAACAAAGGGTTGGGGTGTCATATAAGAAAGCCAGTCCCAAAGAAATTAGAGTTTCTCTAACATACTGTAGCCAGGGGAATCTGTGGGTGTGATCCAAGTTCAGAATGTCTGAGAATTTTTTGGTTCAGATCCACATTACCCCTTTTCCATGTGGATAGCAAAGAAAGAGTGGCACTAGTTTTATAGCATCCGTAATAAAGGGCATGCTAGCTTTTTTATTTACTATGAAATTATTACATGATGGTGGGACTGACAACAACCTTTTAATAAATGTATCTGCTTGAACTTGGAGTGGTGTTACAGATTGCTGCCCATATGTGGCCATTGACAGCGTTTTGGCTAGATAAATTATAGCCATTTCTGTTAGATGCTTGTGGCCTAATTTTTGGGAAAATCTAAATATAGCAGCAATACTTTGGCTCATTAAATTAACTTGGTTTTGTAACATCTCGTACCAGCTTTGTTTGTTGTCAAAAACAACCCCTAAGTAATTAAGTCACCAAGTAGCTGGCATAGAGTTGCCTCAAATTAAATGGGAAGAAAATGGAGATCATGGTGGTTGGTAATAGCCCATCGTTATTGGACCAACTCACATGGCCTCTGTCCTTAGGACATAGCCCTCCCCCCAACCTAGAGGTGAAAAATCTGGGTGTTACTATGGACAGTCATCTCTCAAAGGCCCTACAAGCGATAAGAGTCGCAACCACCTGCTTTGGGCTCCTTAGAGCCTTGAGGAAAACTATTGGCTCCCCATGGAACTATGAAGAACAGTCGGTCAGGGACTGATTCTATCACGCCTTGATAATGGCAATTCTCTGTTTCTAGACAGGCCTATCTCACTGATCAATAGGCTGCAAATCATCCAGAACGCGTAGCTAGTTTGCTACTGGGTGTATCTAGATCCTAGTCAGCTCTCCCAGCACTTGCCACCTTGCACTGGCTGCCGATAGGTAAAATTGTCCAATTCAAAACGCTATGCAAGGCAAACCATGCCTAACATGATTCAGGTCGACAGATGCTTCAGCATCTTATAAAACCTTACAAGGCAAGCAGAGAACTCAGATCAACCAAGCTAGGCCTTGTCACTGGTCCAAGAATCAAAAAGAGCTAGAAGTGGTGGTTGTCCTTCGCCTATTTGGCCCCAAACTGTGGAACTCTCTGACAGTCAGTGTCAGACTTGATATCAATCTGTTCAGTTTCAGAAAACCTATATTTGTAAAATGTAATGGGGATAGTTTTAGCAGGGATGGCTAGCACTGGGAAGCCCGATTTGGGTAGCAATGCGCTTAACAAATGCTACTACTACCAATAATAATAAGGGTCACAGGCTGATTTCCAGCTCATCGTAAGTTATCTGTGGGCAAGAATAAGTGCCAAGTCCATGTATCTATCTGTCACCTTACGAGCCGCACCGCAATCATGCAGGCCCAACAAACATAGTTGGGGATGGAGTTCAAAGTTCCGATCAGTGGCCAGACAAACATCCTGGAGGATAGTGGTCCAGCATGGGAGCAAGGTTGTGTAGGACAACACCATGTGGAAAAAGCCTGGAGCCTCTTCAAGGCACCTGGAACAGGTCGGTGCAGCACAACGGAACATGGCCTGTACTGGCTGGGGGTGAAGTAGTCCAAATGTCTACAGTAGAACTTAATAAGCTTTAAGTGAGCGTTCCTGGAGACCCCGGGGGTGAGCTCCTGCCGCCTTTTCTAATCTAAATCAGACATCGGGGCGTGGCCAAGATGGCGGGCTGAGAGGACGCTCTTGCCGTGAGCTCCCGAGCCCCTGGAAACCCTGCACCGTTTTCCGCCGCTGATCTCCCCCGGATCGAGCGGAAAACACGCCCAGTGCACCCCACGGTGGTGTAGAGCAGTCCGCAGCCCTCAATTTCCCTGCTGCGGCGGCGGAGCCGATAAGGACCCGACCCGCGGCGAGAGCCGTCTGAAGAACCGCCGAGAGGCCGGAAACCCGTCGATCACAGACCTCCAGAGATCCGGTGAAGAAGTCTTGGAGCACGGGGAAGACTGACGGCTAGCGGGTGCCCCGACGGCGAGACCCCGCCGTGGCCAAGACACGGCCTTCCCCTGCGGAGCGGAGCCGGAATAGCGGAGAGTGGAGAGGCGGAGCCGACAGGAAGCAGCTACGCAAACCCGGGGATCGAGTAGGCCGCGAGGCCTGAGCCAAACGGCCCGGCCCCGGGCCCTGCCCTGCGCCCCTACCGGGTGCTTCCAGCCCCTCGAACGCTGTTGCCCGCAGGGCCTGACCCTTCCCCGGTCCCGGCGACGGAACAATCTACTTGGCCGGCCCTCGAACACGTCATACTCGAGTGGGCCCGCGACGGATGATTACTGCGATCCCCGGGAGATTTGGCCTACCCACGGACGCGGCCTGGACGAAGTCGCTGGCAGTGGTGTGGTGCAACGTCCGGTGGGGGAACTATCCCGTGGTGCTCTCTCTGTGACGGAAGATCTCGACCTAGGCCCTGGCCGGAGTGGGGCAACACACATATAGCCCAGAAGACGGGTCTGCGCCACACCTACACTGATCCCCCAGGACGAAGCGAACTGCCATCTTGGACGAGGGCGGACCGTTCACACTGGCCCTGTGGAGCAACCACCGCTCCAGGCAATCGGAGGCGCCTACCGAGTTTTAGCCTGCATCGGCGCTCCGGAGTCCGAAGATTCCACAGAAGGTGAGGATTGCCGCCCTCTAACAGACTGCTGTACAGGCCAAGACCCCTTCCTCGCCATAGCACGTGGGCCTCGGTGACTCCTCGCCCCCACGATGTCGAACGCCAGAGGGTCGAAGAAGGGAGACCGGACCTTGCCGGACATGCTGGGCAGGGGCGCCCCGAGACAAGACAGGAACCAGCCAGCCCCGAGCACCCCGGCCAGCTCTCGAGGTGCGGAAGGCGGGGAACCCCCGGTAACTAGATCTTTTCTGGAGTCATTGTTCAGCTCTTTGAGGGAGGACTTTCAAGCCCTAAAACAGGAGGTGGCCGAGAAGGTTCGAGAAGTTCGGAGAGAGGTGGACTCCCTGGGAGAGAGAGTGAACACGGTGGAGGCGGCTGGCCACTCCAGAGACGAGGAAATCACGCACCTGCAGCAGGAGGTCCTGAGACTGAGAGATCAACAGATTGACCTGCAAGCCCATGCCGAGGACCTTGAAAACAGGTCCAGACGTAACAACATTCGGGTCCGAGGCGTTCCATCCAATGAAGAGGGTGCGGATGTGGCCACCTACCTGGGGGCCCTGTTCCGTGAGATCCTGGGAGAATCTGAAGACTTCCCGATCCGAACCGACAGGGCACATAGAGTGGGTCGACCCCGAAGGGCCTCAGCGCCTCCTCCGGACATTTTAGCCTTCCTGCCGGACTTCCCTCTGAAAGAGCGGATTCTCCGTGAGGCCAGACGACAGCAGCCTTTACGTTTCCGGGACCATCCAGTGGCTCTGTATCAGGATTTGTCCGCAATAACGCTGCAGAAAAGGAAGGCCTTTAAAATTGCTACGGATTTTTTGAGGGAACATGACACACAGTATTCATGGGGTCATCCCTTTCGACTCATCTTCCGCTGGAATGGGGCCCTGCACCAGCTCCGATCCCTCCAGGACGTTTGCGGAGTGCTGGAAATCACCGCGACGGACACAGACACACCAGCGCCTCGTCACAGGCGGAGCACGCGAGACGGTTGGCAGCTTGCCGGGGGACGGCGATCCCCGCCGCCGCCCACGAGACCCGACTCGCCTACAATCCGGGCGGAAATCTCCAACGCCATTCAGGAGGCCTCCAGGACTACGACGACTGGTGATGTGGCCTTGACGGCCTGAACATACTCCGGGGGGAGACTACAGTAGCCTTCTCTTCATTGCAGGTGCGGGGGTTTCCGGGGGTGGGGGGTGGCGGGGGCACTGGAGGTGGTGGCTGGACGTCCACTTGAATAACTTTCCACAGCCTTGTCCGTTGAGGACCAGACTGGGACAATGAAGTACTGTGCATGGTTGGTGGTGAGGGGGGAGGGCGAGGGAGTTGAATTGGGGAGATTGAGGTTTGGGGAGTTCACTGGGCGGCGGGAGAGGGGGGGCGTTGGGCTCTAGGGAGGGGGTTTTTCACGGTTGGGGGGGGAGGGGACCCAGGGACTGTACTGTGCTATGATGTCATTTACTTTCACTGTGTGCTGTGGCTGCGTACTGTTGCCTTTGAATTTAGTCCGGTGGACCGTGCCCGACTTACTGAGCGCTACTGGTACTCCCCTCACTAATGACCCTTAAGATTGTCACCCTGAATGTGAAGGGGTTGAATAACCCGGTCAAACGGAAAGCTGTACTGTCCCTACTTGAAGATTCGCAGGCAGACATTTGTCTTCTGCAGGAAACCCACCTTTTAGCTAAAGACTGCCACAGACTGCGAACCCCGAAATTCCCCACGCAGCTCTTCTCTTCCTGCACTTCCAAAACTGATGGGTGTAGCGATCATGGTGTCTAGGAGGTTCAAAGGGGAGATAATGCAAAAGGTAGCGGAACAAAAGGGGAGGCTTTTAGCTTACAGAGTCAGGGTGGGAGGTCTGGTGTTCACAGTAAGCTCGATATATAGCCCCAACGACCATCAGGAACAGTTTTTGAACAGGGCACTGGAGGACGTGACAACCACCCCTGACAGACACATTGTTATTGGGGGGGGACCTGAATGTGGTCTTTGACGCGTCCCTGGACAGGTCAGCGCCAAGACGCCTACAATCGGGGGAGCTCTCGAGCTCGATTAGGTCCCGCCTGGAAGATCTAGACATGCATGATATGTGGCGCCGCCTTCACCCCACGACCCGTGCCTATTCATACTATTCTCACGCCCACAAATCCTATGCGAGACTGGACCATCTCCTGGTGACGGGTCCAATGTACGAGCTGGCCTCGGCCGCTGACATAGAAGTCCTGTCTCTCTCTAATCATGCCCCGGTAGAGGGCACTTTCCAACTACCTCCTGTGTTTCCTTCACGAGGGGTCTGGCGTCTCAGGGACACTCTGCTGCACAAACAATTAGTAGTGAAGCATATCCGCAAATCTATAGAGGAATACAAGCGTCACAATGATAATGATGAAACCACCCGCGCGACACAATGGGCCGCCTTAAAAGCGGTGCTCCGTGGCGAGTTTATTGCAGTCTCCTCAGCGGAGAATAGAGACCGACAGCTGAAAAAAGACGAACTTACACACAAGGGTTAGGGAGCTGGAACAGGTGCATCAACGGACAGGAGCCCCTCGAGTCTGGAGGCAACTTAAGGCCGCTAGAAAACTCCTGTCCGCGCTCGACATGGACAGAGCGGAGTACGCAGTACTACGCCTGAAACACAAATACTACACTGGCGGAGACAGGTGTGGCCGGCTCCTTGCGCATAAACTCCGCGTACAACATCAGCAGCATCGGGTGAAGGAACTGTCGGTTCCCAATGGGGGAACAGTCACAGAGGATAGCCAGATTGCGGAGGACTTCCGTAGATACTACGCCGATCTCTACGCCGGTGCCCCCCCCCCCCCCCTCACCGCAGGCCGAGACTGACTATTTGGAGTCGGTGGCTCTCCCCTCCCTCACGCCGGACCAGGCCCAATATCTTGAGCGAGAGATCCGGATTGAGGAGGTGGTCACGGCCATTTCCCGACTCAAACATGGGAAAGCTCCGGGGCCCGATGGCTTTATACCTCTCTTCTATAAGACATTCTGCCAAGACCTGGCACCACTGCTGACGCGCCTGTTTAACTCGTTCTCTGAACCGGGTGCTATCCCTCCGGAGTTCCTCCAAGCGACGGTGTCGTTGATTCCTAAACCGGGCAAGGACCAGACCGAGTGTGGCTCCTACCGCCCGATCTCGCTCGTAAACACGGACCTGAAGATATACACCAGTATCCTTGCGGCACGTCTAGCACTCCACCTACCGGGTATGGTTGAACCGGACCAAGCCGGGTTTGTCCCAGGCAGGCAGACAGTCGATAACACTAAAAGGGTGACCCACATACTTGAGAAGGCCTCCCGGATTCCCGGGGAACGCATGCTCCTCTCTATTGACGCGGAGAAAGCGTTCGATAGGGTGCACTGGCCTTACCTAGAGAAAGTATTGAGTAAATTGGGCATAGGGGAGAAGTTTAGGCACCTGGTATTCAACTCCTACAGATTCCCGTCTGCAGTGGTGAGAGTGAACGGTTGCAGCTCCCAGAAGTTCGCGATAGAGAGGGGCACTAGGCAGGGGTGCCCGTTATCGCCACTACTCTTTGCCCTCTATATGGAACCGTTTCCGCAGAGGATTCGCCAGAACCCTGATGTTACAGGCGTCCGCATGGGGGAATTTGTCCACACCCTTAGTCTCTACGCGGACGACGTGATCTTGACGCTCGATGACCCTAGGAGGTCACTGCCTGCTTGTATTGAGGAGCTGGAAACCTTCGCGACTGTGGCAGGTTTCAAAGTGAACTTAGGGAAATCGGCAGCCCTCGACATCTCGCTGTCCGACACTACTAGAGCTGACTTACAGAGGCTTTTTCCGCTGAGCTGGTCTAAGGACCAAGTGCCCTACTTGGGAATTCTTTTAGCGCCCTCTCTTCCTGCCATGGTCACAGCCAACTACACGGCCTTAAGCAAGAAAATTAAGGAAGAACTGGCCCGCTGGGACAAAGGCACGTTG
Source organism: Lissotriton vulgaris (assembly GCF_964263255.1). NCBI lineage: Eukaryota > Metazoa > Chordata > Amphibia > Caudata > Salamandridae > Lissotriton > Lissotriton vulgaris. The sequence goes on from NC_141691.1 coordinate 1,209,992,465, forward strand.
TCTTTGCTGGGCAGAATAGCCGCGGTGAAAATGACCCTTCTACCGCAAGTCCTGTATCTCTTTCGGGCCCTTCCGTTACAACCCCCCAAGGGATGGCTCAGACAGACCCAGTCTGATATCGCACGCTTTGTATGGCAAGGTCGTAAACCCAGGCTCAAAAGAACCTTGTCCACGCTGGCGCCTGAGTCTGGAGGGCTTGGCATACCGGACTTGCACAAGTATTTCCAGGCTGCACAACTACGCTACCTAGTAGAATGGAGTCGGTGGGAATCAGATAAACATTGGTTGTTTCAGGATCAAGCTGTGGCGGGCAGGACACTGCAGGAAGTACCCTTCCTATGCAGAGCCCACCGTCCTCCCAACCTTTATGCGTCTTTCATCACACGGGTTCCGCTCCAAGTATGGGATTTCGTGTCTACCAAACACGACCTTACCACCTTTCCTTCCCCATTTACACCGATACTCGACAACCCGGACTTTAGCCCGGGTATGGAACCTGGAGCCTTCGAGCTTTGGCGAGCAGCCCGGTGCTCTGCCCTATTCCATATGTATGGCCCGGAAGGTGCCGTCTCCTTCCAGGATCTTTGGCGGGACTTTGGCCTACCCGAGACGGAACGCATGAGATACATGCAGGCGCGTCACTGGGCACTCCTTAAAGAACAGGGGGTCCCCGCAAGAAGAAGAATTACAGTAAGAAGTTTGCTAAAGTTGAAAATACTTCCAAATGAATTTTTACGAAAACTTTTTCACAGTATTGCAATTTATTAACAAAACTGGACACATCAAAATAATGACATGTGTTCGATAATCAATCAGCAAACTTAAGAAGCCCCAAGGGGAGGAGAGGAAGGAAGGGAAAGGGGGTGCTCATTAGAAGGAATTACAGAAAAGTGATAGTCATATTGAGTCAGACCAATCACAAAATTGACATTAGCAATTAAACATTTCAAATGTAACATCCAAAATTGGAGGACAAAATTGATGCAATTATGGAAAAAACATTCTCCGGTTTACACCGGAGAATGTCCTTTCCATAATTGCATCAATTCCCCTTGGGGCTTCTTAAGTTTGCTGATTGATTATCGAACATATGTCATTATTTTGATGTGTCCAGTTTTGTTAATAAATTGCAATACTGTGAATAAGTTTTCGTAAAAATTCATTTGGAAGTATTTTCAACTTTAACAAACTTTTTACTGTAATTCTTCTTCTTGCGGGGACCCCCTGTTCTTCATGTACCACATAGCGCCCAGGTCCCCGTGACTGCATGGGTAAAACCCCCCTTTTTAGGTTTCGACTGGGGAACGGAGCGCAAGCTCCGCCCCCAGAGAAATCTCTAGTGTTCAGTAGGGACTCTTGGAATACACCCTCTGTCCCATTGGCTAGCTCCATAAATGGAGGCTAGCCATTGGAACAGAGAGGCGTCCGTCATGGCCGGACCAGATTCGGGGGCGTTCCCGAGAATTTTTGGCTTTTGGCTACGTCATGCTACGTCAGCCAAAAGCCGGGAACGCCCCGAATCTGGTCCGGCCGGGCCGTGCTTGCTGCTGTACTGCCTTCTTCCGTGTCCCTCCTCCCGCCGTCCCCCGTCCCCTCACTGTCCTGTGCACATTTCCCGCCTCCCTCCCGCCGTTCGTGTCCTCTCCCGCCTCCCTCCCGCCGTTCGTGTCCTCTCCCGCCCCCCTCCCGCCCCCTGTGTCCTCTCCCGCCCCCCTCCCGCCGTCCGTTCCTCTCCCGCCCCCCCCCCCGTCCGTTCCTCTCCCCCCCCCCCCCGTGTCCTCGTAGGTGCTTGTTTGTTTTTTTTGCACTGGTCATGGATTTGGGAGTCTGTGCGGCTCGCTGGTTTTTACAGTGCTTGTTTTTTAATTACTATCCCATCACGCTTAAACTCTCAGGGTCGGGATCAACAAAGTGCTGCCTCACTCTCGTCGCTGAAGGCTGCTGTAGATGAATGCGCCCAGTGATGTTGCAATTCCGGTCGGGTGTTTTGAGCCGTATGGTAGTGGCGATACAATGGGATACAGTGGGTTCATCTTGGAAGCCTGCTGTGTCTCGACTCCTCTCATTTTCTGTGCCTCCCCGCAGGTCCAGCGACACAGCATGTATCAGGGGCCCGGCATAGCCCGTAGCTTCTGCACCACATTCATCTGCTCCCTTCTGCGCTGGCGCTGTAGCCACGGAAAGCAGCAAAGGAGGCAGGAGGCAGGTGCAGAGCTGCTCTCTGTGGCTCCCGCCATCTGCAGGCAGAGCAGTCACCCGAGGCACCACATCCAGAGCAGCACTGGGACCGATGTATTGGGGCGGAGGCATCGTGAGTGTTTTTCCCCGGCACGTTTCCCGCCTCCCTCCCGCCGTTCGTGTTCTCTCCCGCCCCCCTCCCGCCCCCTGTGTCCTCTCCCGCCCCCTCCCGCCGTCCGTGTCCTCTCCCACCCCCCGTGTCCTCGTAGGTGCTTGTTTGTTTTTTTTGCACTGGTCATGGATTTGGGAGTCCGTGCGGCTCGCTGGTTTTTACAGTGCTTGTTTTTTAATTACTATCCCATCACGCTTAAACTCTCAGGGTCGGGATCAACAAAGTGCTGCCTCACTCTCGTCGCTGAAGGCTGCTGTAGATGAATGCGCCCAGTGATGTTGCAATTCCGGTCGGGTGTTTTAAGCCGTATGGTAGTGGCGATACAATGGGATACAGTGGGTTAATCTTGGAAGCCTGCTGTGTCTCGACTCCTCTCATTTTCTGTGCCTCCCGGCAGGTCCAGCGACACAGCATGTATCAGGGGCCCGGCATAGCCCGTAGCTTCTGCACCACATTCATCTGCTCCCTTCTGCGCTGGCGCTGTAGCCACGGAAAGCAGCAAAGGAAGCAGGTGCAGAGCTGCTCTCCGTGGCTCCCGCCATCTGCAGGCAGAGCAGTCACCAGAGGCACCACATCCAGAGCAGCACTGGGACCGATGTATTGGGGCGGAGGCATTGTGAGTGTTTTTCCCCGTGTTAGACTTATATTTGCATGTAATATGTATGCCTACCCCTGGCCTCTTGCAGCTTAACACAATATGCCCGACAACCATCCCACGGTGTGTTATGCTTTAGGCTACATCCCTGTCTTGATCAACAAGACTTCAATTTTAGCGGTACACTTAGTGCTATAAATGGAAAATAGCTACTGCGCACACCCACAAATTAATTGGGGGTGGGAGAGTTGACATGATGGAGTCAGAAAGGGGTGATGTAATAAGGAGCAAAGTTCACAACAGTAAGTGTGTTGTATGCGTGAGCGTGGCAGTTGATTTGTCTAATGTGCTCTGTTGGTGTAGTCGAAGTAACTAAAACTAGACTTACGTTTTCCATTGCCGTGGCAATGCTTTGGTGGCTAATTGACCTGAAGCCACATTGTGCTACACGCTTGTCAAATATGTAGTGTTTGGGTAATGTGAAGACTTACGTAACGGAGTTTTATCAACATAATATAGCTGTAAGTTGCATCCAGGAACATTTCTTTGTGTGAGATCCTGCCTGTAAGCGACAGATGCTGCTTCGTTTGAGAACTCCAAAACCAATGTTGCAGTATTTGTGGTAAAGCCTCTTCCAGTTAGAACACGCTTATCAGTGTTAGGAAATTGTCATGACTGCACCTAAATATTGTGGTTTCTGTTACACGAACACAAACTCGTTTTGAAGAACTTGACTGCTTTTAGATTTCATGGTATTTGAAATACTGTGGTAACTGGTTTGAGTGTTTTTAAATTGCATGGATGATGAAATATAGGTTATAGTTTTCATTTAGGATGGTAACATCAGTTTTTGCTAACTCGTTTGGTGTTCTTACAATATTCAATTTCGTGGCAGCTCAGTCTGGTTTTGTGATCACCCCCAACGAAGACAGAGACACACCACAGTGCAGCCCAGGGGGGGATGGGGGGGGGGTAACATCAGTTTTTGCTAACTCGTTTGGTGTTCTTACAATATTCAATTTCGTGGCAGCCCAGTCTGGTTTTGTGATCACCCCTAACGAAGACAGAGACACACCACAGTGCAGCTCAGGGGTGGGGGGGGGGGGTCCTGAACTGCACAGTCACACGGTGAAACCATCTCAGCTGAGGGACAATTAACCCCACCGTCCGTGAAGTGGAAACAAACGTATACACATCTACGTGTGCAATGGTAAACACTGTAAACCTCAATGGTGGGTCAGTGGGAGCCTTCCGCCGCTGCCTTCCACGACTCTTCCGCGCCTCTTGTTGGGTTAAGCTGTCGTGAAGCCAGCAGCATGATGTAACTGCAGCTAGCAGACAATGTAAATTTGACCTGCCCTTCCTGTCCGTTTGCTCGTTCCTGCCCCCCCCCCCACCCCCCTCCCGCTGTTCGTGTGCCGCCCGCGACACTGCCCATCCCCCCCCCCCACCCCCCACCCCCCCGGCAACCGTCCCTGCGAACCACGGAGAGCTGAATCCCGGCAGCCCCATCAACCCCGCGTCAAATTGAATATTTCACTGTGGCTAACGTTTATTATGCGATTGATCCCGACAGGATACCATGTTTGTATTTTGAATGTTCGAAGCCCAGGTGTTGTAGGGTGATTTGGGTATACCCCGATTCGAGGCCCCCACGGAGACGCTGGATGCATTCCGGATCGGATACGATTCCAGATTAACACGGACGTATTCCTTCGAAATCGGGGACCTTGTGAAATCTTTATGTATTCGGATTAAATACCTCTCATCGATTGCTACCCTGAACATTGACCAAGAAGCACTGATTCTCTCAAGTTGTTAGCCCCATCTCCCCTTCGTCCTGATGAAGACCCTCATGCAAGGTTTCTATTGAGTCCTGCTCCTCCCGGGGTCGAAACGTCGACATACTCCCCAACTTACAACACGGCCTCTTCCTACCCACCATTCCTATATATTATGGACAATGGGGCATGTGTAATATGAAGTATTGGTTTGAACTAAGATCGTCTTTGTTATATATCGCTCATTGAATTTGTACTAATGTTTGATATATACATGTTTTTATTGTCACGATCCCCTCTCTACACTACCTTCACGACTGCACCTCCCCCCTTTACCCTCAGGGGCACTTATACAACTGCAATGCTTGAAATTATTATTGTTGCTCTTTCCCTATAATGTGAATTAAACATTATAGGTGCATTTTTGTTTATTTGGTTCATTCAATTGGTTGCAACAATACAAATCTAGACAGAAAGTCAGATTGGGGTTGTTAAAATCCAGCAGGGAAACATCTCTACAATCTAATTGACCCAGCACCAACACCTGACGACAATCAGGGTCAATAACTGACTGGAATAACTGGGCACCCTAGGACTGATCCAAATGAAAGCGCCTGTGCAAAAACGGAGTAAGTAGTATTGCATAACTGTCCCCTCCAACGCCTACAGAGAGCCCAGCTCTTCGGTTCCGTAAGGTGAGTTTCCTGCAAAAACATAACATGTATCCCTCTACGCTTCAAGTAAGCCAACACACGATAGCATTTTGAGGGAGTGGAGAGGCCCAGCACCTTCCATGTGATCAATTTAATCTGGGCAGTCATTCCATCCATTCATGGTAAAGGCCCCTAGATCCCTTTCACCCTGCCCCAGCCAGCTGATCCGGTCAACTCCAGTCACACAACAGAAGTCAGTAGCCAAGCGCATCTCACCAGAAAAAAAAAACACAAAAGAATATTAGACAAAACCGAACAACAAGCCCCCAAAGCCTTACTAGGATTGTGACATAGAAGCATCATGTCCAAACAACAAGCACCACTGAGCCCACCAAGGAGCCAACAAAAGTCCACGATGAGACCACCTGGCTACAAGACCCCTTGTGCACTACAGATGAACAGGTACTAAGGTCAGATAGCACGTGTAAGGGCATTGCAGAATGAAAGGAATGTGAATCTATTTCCTTAAGTTTAGCAGTAAATAGACTGTCAATAAGAGATCCGAAAACAGAAAGACCTTGAACAAGCATTCTAAAAAGTTTGAATCCCACTCACATTCAATGGGATCTAATGACTCACACTTGCCCGAAACAAAGTTTACCATCCCTTGCTCAGAAGCACAGTTAAATATCATGAGCAATTCGGAAACTACTCAAGAGCTTGAGGCTTACACTAAGAGTATTGAGAAGACAAATAGCACATCAGGTGATAAATGTTGCCCTGAAATTGATGCAGAACAGTAATGACTAGAAGAGATCAACATCAGTCACAGTGATAGATATAAAAAGCTAACTAATTCAGATGATGCAAACTTTAAATCTCATCCAAACTACATCTCTGGGCAATATAAAGATCAAGAAATTTTTTTTTAAAAACAACTCACGGTAATGAGTACCAGAAATCAATGGCAAGAGTTGAGAATCGCGGATATCAAGATCTCTACAGAACAAATCAAAATCCAGATTAAGGACCTGCAAACTGCATTACAAACTCATGATGTTGAGGTTACAACAAATAATATATTGTTTGGTATGAAGAGATTCGAGATTTATCCCAGGAGAAACAATATTAGGATAGTAGCAGTATATTTGGACCCTCACACTCTGATTTGTAGAGTATTGTTTTTTCTGTTTTTGAAAGAAACTATTCAAGATTTCGATTCTGGCACGTATTTAAGCTTCAAGAGTCAACTTAACAAAATAAAGACCTGTCTAAGTATGAGAAGTGTCTGTATAATGCTTCATTTCCTGCAAAATGAAAATGGTAGCAACTAAATAAGATATCAATTTGTTTAACGTTTCACTATAGCAGACTATTAATAAATTAGTTACAAAAAACTGTTGAAATCAAATGATTGGTATTATACTGTATTAAGTAGTAATGAATTCTCCAGAGACTAATATGACCACAATTCTGGTTGCTGAAAAATTAGGATGCCGACAACACGCAGACAATATCGTCCTATTGAATCAAACACCAATAGGTCTGCAACGCAGCATGGGTGCCCCAAAAAGCTACATAGACATGCAAGGGCTAGAGTTAAACCTGAATAAAACAAAAGTGGTTCGGCTGGTTGACTGAATGTATGTCATATTTCCGGCTTTTAGAACGAAAAAAAGGTGGAGATAACCCCCACATACAAATTTCTGGGATTTTAAGTGGATCAAAAAATGACGTTTAAACACCATCTAGTCGCTATTCAGGCAAAAGCACAGTCGAAAACATACTGTTTCAAAATATTAAAGCAGAAACTGCGTTGCCCACCATATAGCCATCTGATCTTCATAATGTCAGCACAGTTGATGCCAACAATGTCTTACAACGCGGAAATGATGCAAAACAGTTACTCTTAACAAAATCCAAACAAAAGTTTATAAATCTGTGTTTCACATTCCAAAATCAGCCTCACCAACCCAAGTACACCTAGAGTTTGGTTTGAAAATTCAAGTATTTCAGCGCAAGAGTGCTTACATCAAACTGTGCTGAAGAATGTTTCTAAAAGAGGCTCCATTAACAACTTATGTTGGTGGCTGCAAATCGAGGAGAAACAACTCAGCAACTTAAAAGGCTCATGGGGAAACCATCTAAACCAGGCCATTAAGGATCTAGGCATGCATGGGAAAATCTGCATTTAATTGTGCAATCAACGCTTCAACTCTGATCTTGTTGCATATAACAAACAAAAATGCCCTAGTACAAAGACGACACGCCTGGACCTTGATAAACTCATATAACAACCTTCAACCTCAAGAATATCTGCCGGCTCACTTCTCGGATGTTTTAAAGCACCAGTTTATGTTATTTGAGCATAGGGGCGTTAAGTGGAAGAACAACGGATTCTCGAACTGCAGGACACGTAATGTAGTCTATGCAGTAGTCTGTGCCTGCCAAAAAATGTACATAGGCAAAACCACACAGCAGGTCAACAGCAGGATCACTCAACACAGGTCAAGAATTAAAAAGAAGGTGCTGAGTGCACCAATGGTCCAACACTTCTTGGATTCAAATCACAGCGAAATGGACTTCAAATGGACTGTACTGTGTTCTGTAGTGCAATCAGGAAATAAAGGTCCAATTGACATGGAAAATACTTTGCTCAGAAAAGAGGCGTACCTGATTCTCAAATTTAACAGCGCGCAAAACGGGTTAAACACTCTCTCTGAGGTATCAAGATTATAATGTAAAATGTGAGAATTTTCATAGGGCTCCACGAGAGACTGGTGATCCTAAATGTCGGAGTGGCAAACTAAAACTGGCAATGCGTAAATATAAACCCCCGGGCAACAAATTAAATTCTTTTTTAGTCCATGCAACTCAAACCCATAACTACCAAAAACGCAAAACTACAAGTCCCAGAACTCCAGAGGTCACATGACCGCCATAAGTAACTAGGTTACACGGCCGCCGCCTTCCATAGTGAAGTGAGGAAGAGTTACATCGAGGTGCAAAGAGGAAAGGAGAGTCTGAATGAGAAATGGAGTACACGCGAAGGGATTTGAGTAAACAATGGGGACTTAACGCGCGCTCCGCTTTGTTTCCGTAACAGTGTATCCACTGGGAAGTAACTTGAAAGGAACAACGCGGCGCGCACAACTAGAGTCCAGAGGACCGTTTGAAACAAGGTCAGTACGGACGGGCGATGAATCGAATATAGCCCCCCCTAAAATAGAAACCAACAAACTTAGAATCTGTTCTATGTTATTATTTTTTTGATAGATTGCCCGCGCACACAAAATAACGTGAACATGGAGTGAGACACTCCCAAAGTGATCGGTGCACTTAATAAGGTAGGAAGATAGCTAAAAGGTGTTGCACACGTTGGAGAGGTTATACAAGCCCACATTTAATAACCCACTCCTGCATTGCCCGTAGGTGACAAGTGTTTACACGGACCCAAAAAGACACCAAAAGGTATGTCTTGCAGTGTTTTTGTTAAAGCAACCTAAAGGTTCAATCCAAGTCTGGCTCTAATAGGATTCATTACTATTCTCTAGATTGCAGCTCTAAAGACTTAGAATCTGACATAGGACAACTACAGCTACATGAAAGGTAATATGGACCCGATATGCAGTTTAATGATGTGAGCACTGCAAAAGATGAGGCTAGAGAAACTTACACTGAAACGTTTTTTGGTGTTTCTCTTTTTTCCTATACATATGCAGATAGAAGTGACAAGGCCCTGAGGAGAACCCATAACTATTGTGTGGTGTTCGAAACGCGTCGGCAGAACGGAGATAACATTTCAAAATATTTACAACTATTGACTCACAGAATTGATATTGTGTGTTATCTCCGGTTGATCGTGACTTTGTTCACTACTGTTCCTATAATTGTAAATCACTGATGGTTAACGAGGCAAGGAGCTGAGATTTGCCTTTGGAACAGTCTAAAAGAGATTTGCATAAGCAATATTGTGTATAATGAAAGGATAATGTATAGTGAATGTATATATGTATGTAATAATGTTTTTTGGTAAATGTTGTGTATAAGTTGATGTATATATTTGTTATATATGTTGTGTTGTTTTTCTGACATAGAAACCAATGATTTTTGCAGAAAAGAGTATCTGAAGAGAAGGTAAAAATAAATATACCTAACAAATCAAAATTCATATTGATCTGTTGCTAATAATTCAGAGCAAACTAAACAAAGTGGGTTGGCATATATTTTTTCTATAAACTTGTACAAAGACGACACGCCTGGACCTTGATAAACTCATATAACAACCTTCAACCTCAAGAATATCTGCCGGCTCACTTCTCTGATGTTTTAAAGCACCAGTTTATGTTATTTCATATTGGTACATGGACACTAACGATCATATCCACGCCTGAAAATATCAGTCGCAAAATCTAACCAGTCAACTCCGCAGGGATAAGGCAGAGTCACGACTATTTGTTTTCTGTGCAAGTCCGGTGTCTTTGAAACAAAGGAAAAAACACTTGAAACCAAATCTTAGAAACCTGAAATTCGCTCCTGCAGAGAAGCGGCAATCACTTGGTTAAAAGGCCCTAGCCTGCAAGGGGGTAAAGATTTTACAGCTGCTCTTAAAAGAAGTGTCCAAAAAGAACAAGCAGGGTTTGGTGTAAGACAGGAGTACTCTCCAACGACAACATTTTACAGCCAGGCATCGTCACGAACCCTGAAATCTTTTAGGTTGGCTCCCTTTAAGACCATGGCACGTATAAAAATCACAAACCGTTTGCCTGTGTTCGAGCACGCCTGTAGGGTCGTCTGACCAGCAAACCGCTTAGACAACCACCTATCTCAAAATGCGTTTTTTTTTCTGCTATGGTGCAATCAAAGCAATAAGGACGACCACATCTAAAAGTATTCAACTGTATAAGGTAATCGTTCTCTGGTCATGAACTATGCCGGACTCTTACCTCACAGATGATCCAAGTATTCAGGTGGTACAAGGCACATGCGCATTAACTTGCAAGTCGACTAAAGGACCTGTATTACTGTCCTGCTGTCAGGGGGAAATTGAACCTGTAAGGACTGACGATGGCTAGACCATAAGTCTACTCAAGGCTCTTGCACTTTTCCTTTAAATTGAGTAAGCATAGGCGGCACACAGGGCTTAACAAATTATTAGCAGTCTTTCTTACTCATTTAATGACATGTATTTATCATAGTATTATAATTGCTTACTTACTTGTTTACTCATTTAATAGCATGTTTTCATAATAGTATTTTAATTGCAGGATATTTTGCACAATTTCGGAATGCACTGTTTAATGTCAAAAATGTAAAAGGTTTTTAAAGTTGTTAGAGTGCCTTTATTTTCTGAATGTATGTGAAATGGTTTTATTTGTATGCAATGGTTTTAATTAACTATGCATGCAAATAAAATAAATTACACTAATACTAACACACAATAAAAGGTATCAGAATAACCAACACAAATGTATGCTCTCCATACATTAAAATTCACATTGAAGGTTGTTCTACTAATGTAAATGTAAATGTAAATGTATTTGAGCTTATATAGCGCACAGCTACCCGCAGTGGGTTTCCCGGCGCTTGCTTAGGGAACCCGTCCTGGTATTCCCCTGTGAGATAACCCCGGCAGGGTATCCACAAGGTGAAAGCCAGGCATCCCGCCGCGAGGGGCCGTTGTGGAGATTAAGCAAGCTATTGCCCAGAGTCGCAGAGTGTGAACCCGTGAGTCGAGAAGGCACCGGAGCGAGAATTATCGAGTCCGTGGAATTTTTAGCTCAAGACCCGCCGAGGCGTGGAATTGAACCCTGGTCCAGGGCCGATCTCAGCTTCCGGGTCTGCCGCCTCTAACCCCTGAGCCACACTTCTCCACTAATCTGTTTTCTTTTTGCTTGTTTTACTGACTATGAAATGAAATGAAATGAAAATGGATTTTGTAAAGCGCAGATAGCTGCCCGGGGGCGTCCCAGCGCTGAATGCTAACAAGTGTTCTCAGTGGGGCTGAAATGCAAAAAAGGGAACAGACTATTTATTAAACAGAAACGTTTTTAGATGTTTCCTAAAAGAGGTAAGGTCCGAGTTGGACCTAAGATGAAAAGGTAAACTGTTCCACAATTTGGCCGCATTCAGAGAGAAGGAACGACCTCCTGATCTAGACCGTTTGACCTTTGGCACAACAGCAAGTAAAGCGTTGGTAGACCGAAGCTGTCTGCTGGGAAGATACGGAGTAATTAAAGGGCGACTAATCAATGGACTGGTTTCCCAAAAGGATTGGTGGGCAACACAGAGAGATTTAAAACTAATCCTATTCTTCACCAGGAGCCAGTGTAATCTTGTCAGTCCAGCTTTCACAGAGGTCCTACGGGGGATTTTGAGCAGAGTCCGAGCCGCACAGTTTTGAATTACTTGTAGCTTTTTTAGTGTAAAATCTGGGGCCCCAAGGTAAAGCGCATTTCCGAAGTCCAACCTCGAAAGAATCAGTCCTTGGACCACAATTTGTCTTGCCTCAAAAGGTAACAACGGAAGAATCTTCTTCAACATTCTAATGAGGCAAAAACAGGTGGCAGATAGTACAACCCCTGGTGGTCAAATGTCAGGGACTTGTCCAACCAGACACCCAGGCTCTTGATGGCATCCCTGGGGACTGGGGAGTGCCCAGGCACGCTGGCCAAATCTGGTCGATCGTAGATGGGGATAGGTGTCCCAACATCATGACCTCTGTCTTGTCCCCATTAAGTTTGAGACAAGACAGGGTCATCCATCTACTGACCTCGCTCAGGCATCCCACCAGGTCCACTGTACCCACAGGGTCTCCCGCCCGCGTGAGAGAGACCACCAGCTGGGTATCGTCCGCGTAGGTCACGATCTTAATACCATACGGACGGACGACCCCAGCCAGTGGTCTCATGTAGACGTTAAACAACGTCGGGCTTAATGAAGAACCCTGCGGGACTCCACAGTCCAAGGGCCTGCTGGTAGAGATGGTCGCTCCCTCAAAGACCTGAAATTTTCTACTAGATAGGAATGAACAGATCCACTCCAGCGCTCCTCCTTGAATCCCAATTTCCCGGAGGCGCTGCAACAAGATTGTGTGATTTACAGTGTCAAAAGCGGCACTCAGATCGAGGAGGATGACTGCCACCGATCCTCCCCGATCCAAGATGCCCCTTGTTTCCTCCAGGACCGCCAATAGAGCCGACTCCGTCCCAAGCTTGGGGCGGAAGCCGGTCTGCGAGGGATCAAGGAGACTGTTTTCCTCCAGAAAATTGGTCAGGAGGCTGTTGATATATTTTTCCAGTAGTTTACTGGCCCAGGGGAGAAGGGAGATTGGACAGTAATTGCTGAAATTGTTGATGCTCATATTAGGCTTCTTAGCAAGTGCCTTCACCCTGGCTTCTTTCCACTTAGAAGGAACTATGTTGGTGGAGATTGAGGCGTTAAGTACCTTCAGCATAACCGGGAGGATGGTCTGACTGACGGTCCTTAAAAAACTAGGAGGGTCCGAATCGCTGGGGGAGCCCGATTTTACCTGGGTCATTAGAGTGGCTAATAGGTCCGACTGCAACAAAGGGAAATTCTCCAGCACTGGTGATATATTATCTATCACATCATATTTGGAGTGGCCAGAAGTGGCTACTAGATTCTTTGGTTGGGTAGTTGGAAAAGCAGAGTATATACAGTCTATTTTATTGAAAAAATAGTCTGCCAACTCATTACAGCGAACTTGTAAATCATCACTGTTTAGGGGGGCTGGGGAAGGACAGTGAGACTTTTTACTATCCTATATATTTCCTTCGAATTGGACCTGGCATTATTGATGATAGTGATAGATGATAAGATAATCTCACGAGGGAAAGCTAGTGAATGTCAGCTGATTTAGACACATTCTATGTGTTTTTTTTCTTGTTGATGGTATTATTGAATCAGTGAATTATGAAGTTGTGGAAACTGGACCACAGGCATGCATTCTAAAGTCCAAGAATTATGGTGACCCATAGGGGAAGTCACCTTGAGGTATGCAATGCAACACACTCTAACTGTGCTAAAAGAGGACAACCAAAAGGAACTGCATCATCCAAAGCTTATTGCATGTTGAAACCCATTCTGCTACACTTAGAACCACTTCCTTTCACGTGCAGCAATTCAATGGATTGAAAATAAATATCACCTGTAATGTTTTGCAAAATTATTGACGTTATTCATGGTATTGAGTGTATGGGAATTATATGGAGTGGGATTGAGTTTAATTATGTGGTGTGCTGTTGAATTTTGTGGCATGATGTGGTGTGGATTAGATGTATGTGGTGTGTTGTGTAATGTTGAGTTGAATTATGAGGTTTGTTGTTGAATTATGTGGTGTAGATTGGAAATGTGTGGAGTTGAATTGTGTTGCGTGGAACTGTACGGATAGCTTTGCCTTTTTGATGACAAAAAAAAGAAAATAGGTAGGTGTAGGAAGCTGGCTCTTTAGTTGTATTTTTAGAGCGAAGCTGTATTTGGTACAGGTAAATATGATTGTACTTTTCAAGACAGATTGATCAACAAGCAAGCTGGATGAAAATGACTTGTTACAGGTTTGTAAAATATTTCAAAACAATGACTTTTTACGATCCCTCCTTTTTTTTAACTCCATCCGCTAGTGGGGACATGCTCTTCCACTACCTGACTCTGTTACTGTAGCCTATGTATCTATTCAAAACGTTTTTTACTGAACGCTGAGACCTGAGCAACATGGTTGATGCCTGGTGGAGTTGCAAGACAGCTAATGAGGAGATTAGCCCTGGTTTACCCCTCAACTGCCACCTACCCAGCCGGACATTAGTCACAGTTCTTCCTAGTCTCCCTGCCATGGCTCCTTCCTCCCGTCTTTCCCTACAAATTCTCTCAACCTCGTTTGTTTCCTGTACCTTACTAGGCTATTTTAACTGATGCAACTTGTAACGCAATGCTCCTCTGGTATAGCGCTCTGATACCTCCGGGTCTAGCCAGCGCTGTATGCTATATAAACCTTTTTAGATGTACCGTGTGATGCAACGATCCTCTGGTTAGGCGCTCTGATACCTCTGGGTCTAGCCGGCGCTATGTAAACGTCTCAAATCAAATAAACTCAAAACTGTTTTTCCTAAACGCTGAGACCTGAGCATTATGGCTGATGCCCGGTGGAGCTGCTAGACAGCTAATGAGCAGATTGGCCCTGGTCTCCCCCTTGACCATCACCTACCCAGCCGGACATTGGGCACAGTTCCTCTTTGTCTCCCCGCCATTACTCCTTCCTCCCCTCCATCCTACGAATTCTTGCAGCATTGTTTTTGTGTTCTGTACCTTACTATGCTCTTTTAACTGATGTAACTTTAAACGCAACGCTCCTAAATGTAAAGCGCTCTGATACCCTCTTGGGTCAAGTTCGCGCTATATAAAACTTTATAAATAAAATAAATATCGATTTAAATTTTTTTTGCGATTACTTTTTAGAGTACTTTTTGGATTACTTTTGCAACTCAGTGTGATATGCCTAGATATCACAATGGGACATATCCTAGGAATAAGGTAAGTAAAGCCCTTTTGCAATAAAACACAGTTACTCAGGTTTCCATACAAACACCATCAACACTTAGATGTTTTTCAGAGGAAAATAGTCAATGCAATCCTACGGAGAAAAATGAGGTTGTCTGTAGATAAGTAAACAGTCTTGAGGGACGAGTTTCTGGGGTCAAGGATGCACTCAAAAAGCACCCTCGGCGGCACTAGGGAGGCCGGGTTCAGAGTGCTAAGGCACAATGTTAGCCCATGGGGCTAGGGGGCTGTCTGTTGGTGGCTGATTTCGGGCAAGCCACAGGGCTGAGGGAGCAAAGCTCCTAGGGTTAAGCTCAGGACAAAAGGGTACCCAAGGTAGCACACAAGGTGCACCAACGGCGGCACAAGGGCGGCCATGTACAGGGTGCTGGATTGGTGTCGGTGCCCTGTTGTTTTAAATGAGAGATCTCTGGTCAGAACAAACACTGCAGGTTTGGGCAAGGAGGCTTCCTGGAGAAAACCAGAGGTTGGAGAGGTAAGTTGGGATGCAAGGAGTTGCCTGGACATAGTCGGTTGGGCCACCCAAGGCCGTGGGGAGTTGGGGGTCAGGGGTGTCTTGAGCCGTTGGGTTTCCTTACCAGCTCCGGTCGCAGTCGGGGACCCTTCAGATAGAGGCTGCAGGCATAATTGGGAGGCTTAAGGTAGGACAGGAATCACCAGAGCCATCGCAGGGGGGGGGGGGGGGGGGGGGGGGCGCCTTGTTGTGTTGGGCCACTCGAACTCAGGTGCAGAGTTGTGGAGATTTGGCCGGAGCCAGAGTATGGTTCTCGAGCAAGTCCGGTGCTCATGGGAGACAAAGACTTTGTAGGGAAGGCATGAGCGGTCCGCCAGGTTCTGGAGGGCTGGTGGATGAACAACACGCTGGGATTCTGCTGGAGCAGGTCGAGCTCAGGGTCAAGGCAGTTGGTGTCCTCATCTTCTTCCTTTAGCACGGTTCTTCGGTTCAGGTAGGTGTAGGTATGGACCAATGGGGGGGCATAAGCCTCTGGTTGGCTGGGTCCTCCCATCTTCAAGATGGCAGGGACTGAGAGTTGTGCTTCGCCTCCCCTACCGAGGTGTGGGTTTGGCAAAGGGGCACACTACTCCTCTTAACTTGGTTTTCCCACCGATTCTCCTCCCAAAGTGGGGGTTAGAACTGGTGTGGGCCAGTTGCTGGGAGCAGCAAATGGCTGGGTCAGCTCACAAAGGCAGCAAGGACCCTGCCCACCCTGGGGGAGGAGGCTTGGCAGCTCTACCAGGATGTGCTTTGTTTCAGGACCCTGAGAGCGGGAGGCTCTCGACCTAGGGGTCCATAAATATGTCTGGGGTGGCAGCTGGTGAGCAGCCAGTCATCCAAGACACTTGAGTTAGGTGGTTTTTCAGGGGGCATCTCTAAGATGCCCTCTGAGTGCATTTGGCATCAATCTCACACTGGCATCAGTGTGGGTTTAATGTGCAGAGAAGTTTGAAACCAAACTTCTCAGAATTCAGTAAGGCCATTATGGTGCTGTGGAGCTCGTAATGACAACCTCCCAGACCATCTACTCTTTATGGCTTTACTGTACTTACAATGTCAAAGAATGGACTTAGACACTGTAGGGGTAGAGTGCTCAAGCAGATGTACCCTCTCCAGTGGTATAGTGCACCCAGCTAGAGGGGTGTCTTAACTACACCATAGGCAATGGGTTGTAGGCATGGCACACAGGTATGTGTGCCATGTTGACCCTTCACTTTTCTCTGTATGAAAACATGCAGCCTGCAAGGGTAGTGTATGTGAGTTAAGGTACAGGGCCCCTAAGGGTGGCACAATATGTGCTGCAGTCCATAGGGGCCTTCCCTGGTCACAGTGCCCTTGATACCCATGGTACATTTTACAAGGGACTTACATGTGGCCAGAGACTGCCAATTGAGGTTACAAAGGTACAGTTTTAGGGAAAGAACATAGGCCCTGTGTACCAGGTTAGCAGGAACCCAGGCGACACTTAGTCAAAGAGCATAAACATCAGGAAAAATGTGTGGGGCAAAAATTGGCACTTTCCTACAGTAGGAGTTACGCTCCAGATCTTTGCCTTAAACAAAAAATAGATTTAAAAAACATTACTAGAGCCTTTATGGGGCTCCTTGGCATCATGTTTAAGGGCAAGATGGAGTAGCGATAGAGGCAAAAGGTGCCATGGCAGTCCTAATGAATAAAACTAACACAATTCTTCTTGAGAAACTGCAATACATAAAAGACATAAGAAAGCGGGATTGTAAAAGCTAAATGCATGTCTACTACACATGTTAATATACCTCTTGCCTGAAAAATGGCATGGCTACATTAGGTTTGACACCCCGACTGCCTAAGTAAACCTATCACTTTGCACACTATGCCATTCAAGTTAGACAGCTCACTCTTGCTACGCCAGAATTATGAGTGAAGTTCACATTCTGCATGCCTTTTGGAAGCTGCAAAAAAGAGTACTGCCAAGTCTAATTATACCAGGAGCAGATATGAGTGTGTGCACACACCTTTAGACTTGAAGTTATTATTCACACTATATTATCTTAGCACTGGTCTCCTTCAATCCCGGCCCCTAAGCCGCCCCAGAGTTATACAGAGACTTAATACGACCTTCTCTCTTTCCTTCTTTTCCGGCCCCTTGACTGGACGAGCGGCGACGGAATCCACGAGACAAGCTGGATACCGCAAAGCCTGCGTTCGACCCGGCCGCATTTGCAAGAGAGAATCACAAGCAGGAAACGAAGAACTTATATCAAAATAAAACCTTCTCTAAAAAGCTTACTTAAAGCCTCAGACTCTACTTCCCTCGTGCGTCCGAACACTGCAGATACAGGGACCCCCCCCTAGGCTCACACCTACCCCAGGACACAGATATACTGCAGCCATCTGAAATAGGTGAGCCTTGTTGCGACTGCAATCGTCTCTGCCCTGTCAACTGTGGCTCCACCTTTCCTAATAGGCCACTCTTTTTCATTAGGCCTTCCTGGACCCTGAATCCTGGACCGCTATGCAGCAATAACCTCTCAGCCTCCGAAAGACACCAGACACCGTCCGGTAGCTTAATTAAGCAGTAACAGCCCTTCTAATTAAGTAAGCTCCATCCCACTTTCGGTGTCCTGCCATACTCTATGTCCTTTTTCTCAGTTTCAACATCACTTGGTTCTGCGGCTCTCCGCATCTTTCTCACTCGACCCGGACTTCTATTCGGTCTTCGCCTGGAACGAAACTCCTCCAAGTCACTCTGACCTGGACTTAGGTATTATTAGAACTATCTTTTCCTCTCTGTCCTCATGCATCCCAACTACTTGCATCTTTCAATCTCACTATTTTTCACAAGCGCTTCACCCTTACATGCGTTTACCACTTTCCTTTTATCTAAATTATTTTCTGCTTTTGACACCAGTGGCCTACTAACTTTCTGCTAATTTTGTGGATTTAACACAACTCGCCGTGTTTTGTACCGTTTCGAGTTTCACCACCACATGCACGCTTCTAGCATTAGTTGCTCTTAATTGCGTTATTCTCGTACTCACTAAAAGGACTCTTGGTCCTGCTGAGCCTTGGTTAAAAATTTTTATGCATCCAGTTCACTTCACTGGTACAGTCTTACTCACGAGCGATCCCTTCACACTGGTTTGACATAGAGCCTGCCCTCACCAGCACCCAAGTTACTTTAAAACTGTATTCCGGCTGTGTTAACATTGTATTGTCTTTTTGTTCATCCCTTACTTCCCTCCTATGGTTCTGCTCTAGTTATTAAAGGCAAAATGTACACAGACATACCACTGATAGTGTCCTGATGATGATCCTATATATTTTGGAATGATCGAAAGACCGCCGACTTGTTGTGCGCCATATACACTTCTTTATTTAATACTTTTATTTTGTGTAATGGTGTCTCCACTATAATTTGTTTGTCATATCAAAATGTGCCCCATATAAACAATTTACTCTGCCTGAGCATTTCTGTTTTCATGTTGTACGTCCTTCCCACTAAGTTGGATATAGACTTGTGTCCCACTTTAATTGTTTCTTGCTTTATTTTGTAACCCTGTCCTGCTGGACAGCTGTAAAATATAGTACTGATTGGGTCTGCATTTATTGTTTACTCACATTAGCCCTGGTCTAGGGACCACTGTCTTTAGAAATAATGGAATTTAGTTAGGCCAGTTTTAGAGCTGTTAATTTGCAACTGATAGGACTCTGCCACGAGGAGCGTGGTATGGGGAAATCAGGACTATCAGGCCAACAGTCTATTGTATGGTGAGAGTAATGTGCCCTCCGTGACCGTTATGGTCCAAGTTAATTAGTTGAAGTCATTGCTACGGCTGCGGGTCGATACTACCAAGCAGTTGTTCAGGTACACACCAAGCCAATATATGCCTCCCCAATGAAGAAGTGTGCTGTGCACTGATTACGGGACCACTCCGGTCCGAACTGATTAGCTAAAAGCACACACACACACACCGCTGCAGCACCACACAACAGTCCGCTGGAGACCGGGACAGCTTGGGTGGGAGTGCCACGCTGATCAAGAATGGAACAACCCACCTCTCGCCAGGGAATGTGGGGGGGGGGGGGGGGGGCAGCAGAGTTATTACACACCACACTTTGATCCGATGGCTAGTGCGGGGCTGCCACTGAGAAGAAGGCATGCTCAACTTTCAGTGTCCGCCTACAGAAGTGCTCATTCTAAATAAGGTGGGAAAAGCAGAAACCATTATCTATTAGAAGTAAAGTTTTGTAAAGGAGGTAGGATCTAAAAATTAGAGGCACAGAATAAGCCTATAGACTCAAGACAGCTTGTCTCAAAGAGACAGCGTATGTGCTGCTTGGGCGAGACTTTAAAATTAATAAAGGCAAGTGTTTGCCCATGCCCAGTTGTAAGAAACTGTCTTCTTCTCAGCCCCTTTTGGGAATATTTCACCAGGAAACAATTCAGAAATATTTTTAAATTATGCATCTTTTGTTACTATTATGTTGGATATGTGATGGTTAAATTATGATGTTCTCTTGGTCCCATGATTATCATCTCCTGTCCAGCTCTTCCCTTAGAGTTCTTATGCATGTGATACTTGTGATCAAAAAAATCAGGAAAATTAATAATACACAGTGTGCTGCTTCCAAAGTTAGTGCTGCTAGTAAGTCTTGCAGATCCCTATTGCAGTCTTTGATGGTAAATATGCCAGTTGTGAATAATAAAGTAAAAGTAAAAATAATGTTTGTTTGCATACTTTACAAGACACAGCCATGGACCATCAAGTAGTCATATAAGGAACTATGACGTGCTAGGAAGATTAGCATTTCTGGTTTAATGGTTCCAAAGCAAAGTATGCAAATAAAATGTTTTACAAAAAATGAACAAAAAAGGTTTGCCAGTTATGACAGCACGTCAAACAACAAAAACATTTATTCATTCCGAGCAATTGTTTCTTAGAATTCTACATTGCAACTATTATCACTAAATAAATCAGGTGTATTAAAAACAAGCACTGGCAAAGCCAATAAGTTGAAACTTAGTCTTATCTTCATGCTGCACAGCAACAAAGAAGATGCTTTAGAACAATGGAAATATTTTAAAAATGAACAAAAAATAAGCACAAGGATGCGGTCCTGGTCAATGTCATTTAGTAGGCACACCTATGCGTTAAACACACATGTGTAAGACTACAAAATGACACAGTAACCCAGCGGTCATGTTATTGAGTATAAAAAAAAATGTTAATGCGTTTGGGGGTTGCAGAAGGTGGAGGGAGAGAAGGGACAGCAATGTGGAGCATGGGGCAAATTACAAGTAGGAAAGAGAGCGGATAGCAACATGGAGAAGAGCGAGGGGACGAAGAATACTAACAATTGTGAGCCACATTGGTGGGTGGCACAGAAATAGGCAGACAAACAACAGCAACTGGGGGCGGAGGACAGAAGCCCACGGATCAGAGGGGTCAACATGAAAGCGGGTGGAGGACAGAAGCACAGAGTTGATAGAAAGCGACCCAGGGGGTGGGGTGGGCAAAGAAACTCACAGGTGAGAGAAGTTACATGAGTGTGGGAGGAGGACAGAAGCACAAAGGTAAGAGAGCGCAATGCACAAGTTAATACTTCAGTAATGATATATCTGTAAGAGACATTAGTTAGTGATAGGTTCCTTACCTTAGAATATCCACAGGCGTCAGACTGGATCCGGAAAGTTTTTTCATCAGTAGTACCCCTGCGCGTCGGTAGGTGGTGTTGTGCAGCTCCATGTCCGTCGCTGGCGTCGTAAGCGCTGAGATGACGTCACGGAGTCTACTTAGGCACCACCCATGCGTGCTGGCGTCAGTTCTGTACATGACTTTCCGCGCCAAGGAACGCAGAGCCATGCAAGAAACTGACCACTGGTGCCATGAAACTAGGGCCCTGAAAGGGGTGACCTTAACCCTAGAAATCAGTTTGCAGAACAGGGAGGATGGGTGGGGCAGTAAGGGATCTATCACTAACTAATGTCTCTAACAGATATATCGTTACACAAGTAGTAACTTCTGTATCTGAAAGAGACACGTTAGTGATAGATTCCTTACCTTAGAATAGATACCCCAGCAATACCAACCCCGGTGGTGGGTCTGCGAATAAGATTACACCACAAAGTCATGGAGAACAGAACGGCCAAAGAAGCCGTCTCTCCAGACTTGACTGTCAAGGCAGTAATGCTTGGTAAATGTGTGCAGTGAGGCTCATGTAGCTGCCTGACAAATGTCCTACAGGGGAACGTCACGTCCCAAGGCAGTAATGGAAGCGGTTGCCCTGGTAGAATGGGCGCGCAGCCCCACAGGAGGCTCCTTCTTAGCCAACGAGTAACAGGCTTTGATGCAGAGAACGACCCACCGAGAGATGGTCCGTTTGTGCACGGCCCAACCTTTTTTGGAACCCTCGTAACCAACAAAGAGCTGGTCGCCCACCCGAAACTGTTGTGTACGCTTCAGATAGAACGAGAGCGCACGTTTGGGTCCAGACGGTGGAGCCTCTCTTCCTCTTTCAAAGGATGCAGAGGTGGAAAGAAGGTGGGCAAAGTGATGGACAGCCTGATGTGGAAGGGCGTGACAACCTTTGGCAAGAAAGAAGGACGGGTCCTTAAAACCACCTTGTCCGGATGAACAGAAAGAAAAGGAGGTTTGGAAAAAAGAGCCTGGAGCTCACTCACTCTTCTGGCACAGGTGATAGCTACCAGGAAAGCCGTCTTGAGAGTAGGAAGACTCAAAGGACAGTTATGAAGGGGCTCGAAGGGAGCGGACATCAGATATGTCAAGGCAAGGTTTAAGTCCCATTGGTGCATGATGAACGGCACGGGAGGAAATGTGTCAGTAATGCCTTTCAGAAAACGATTGACAACCGGGGACTTAAAAAGAGAAGGCTAATCTGGAAGCCGTAGAAAGGCGGAGATGGCTGAAAGATAACCTTTGACAGTGCCCAGAGCAGAACCCTGCTGGGCCAAAGAAAGAAGGAACAGAAGGACTTCGGAAAGAGGGTCAAGAAGGGGATCCACAGAATTTGCTGTGCACCATGCCACAAACTTGTTCCACATGCAGGCGTATACCATTTTAGTGGAGGGACGCCTGGCTGCCAGAATGACATCACAGATTCCGGGTTGAAGATCGAAAGCCGTCAACTGTCTCTGCTCAATCTCCACGCATGGATGTGGAGGCTGGACAGGTTCGTGTGGTGCTGCGACAGAAGATCCTCACGAAGAGGCAGTCGGATCGTGGGATCGATCGCCATGCTGAGCAGCTCGGGATACAAGTACCTTTGTGCCCAATTCGGAGCTACAAGAACGACTTGGGCTCGATCGCTCCGAATCTTCTTCAGCACTCTGGGCAGAAGTGGTATGGGTGGAAAGGCGTACAATAAACCGCAGCTCCCCTCGTGACGAAAAGCGTCGCCGAGCGAGTGCCACCTTGGAAATTCCAACGTGGAGAACTGATGACATTGCGTGTTCTCTTTGGTGGCGAACAGATCTAACCAAGGCTCTCCCCACTGCCAAAAGAGACCTTGTGCTACGCCATTTGTGATCCATCATACACCGGAGGCTGAGTTTGTCCGCCCTGGTGTTCAGAGAACCTGTCAGGTGTTGAACCACCAAGGAAATGCGTTGATGTTCCAGCCATGTCCAGAGGCGCAGAGCCTCCTGACATAGGGTCCAGGACCCCACCCTGCCCCGTTTGTTGCAATACCACATGGTGGTGGTGTGGTCTGTGAACACCTGCACCACACGTCCCCGGACAGAGGGAAGGAATGCTTTCAGTGCAAGTAGGATCGCCTGAAGCTCCAAAAGGTTGTAATGGAGCCGGTACTCCGCCGGAGACCAGATGCCTCTGATCTCCGCCTTTCCCAAGTGGCCTCCCCATCCCAGGAGGGACGCATCCGTCACCACTGTGTGCTCCGGTTGTGGAAGGGCGAGGGATCTGCCATTGATCCAATGGCGATTCGTGAGCCACCACTGTAATTGTCGTGGAGTGCCCTCCGAGATCTGGACATGATCGGACAGGTTGTCCTGATGCTGTGCCCACTGGAACTTCAGGTACCACTGCAGATCCCACATATGCCATCTGGCGTGTTGCACTAGCAGGATGCACGAGGCCATCAGGCCCAGGAGCCGGAGGGTCATCCTGACTGAAACCTGGGATAGAGGCTGAAAGATCACAGTCATAGCCTGAATATCCCGGACTCGCTGCTCGGGAGGATAAACCCAAAACGGCGTCGAATCCAGAACCGCTCCAATGAAGAGGAGCTCCTGAGAGGGGCTTAGGTGTGACTTTGGCACGTTGATGGAGAACTCCAGCAAATGCAGGACGGCCGTAGTCTGAAGGTGGGTGAAAACTGCTTGGGGAGGGCCTGCCTTCAACAACCAGTCATCGAGGTAGGGGAAGACTGACACCCCTGACCTGCGCAGGTGAGCTGCAACCACTGCCATCACTTTCGTGAACACCCAAGGGGCGCTGGTAAGACCGAAGGGGAGAACAGCAAACTGAAAATGCTCCTGGCCTACAGTGAACCGCAGGTAACGCCGGTGGGCGGCAGGACGGGGATGTGAAAAAATATGCATCCTGCAGGTCCAACGCTACCATCCAGTCTCCAGGGTCGAGGGCAGCCAAGACCTGAGCCAGATTCAACATCTTGAACTTCTCCTTCCGGAGGAAGGAACTGACGTTGCTGAGGTCCAAGATGGGGCGCAAGCCCCCTTTGTCTTTCTTGGGAACCAGAAAGTAGTGGGAATAACAACCACGTCCTACTTTTGGCCCAGGAACGCGCTTGATACCCCCCTTGGCCAAGAGGGCCAAACTTACTGTTGGAGAAGCACAAAGTGATCCCCGACATGTGGTTGAACTGAGGTGGCATGGCTGGGGGGCAGACTCGAAGGGGAGGGAGTACCCCCTCCGGACGAGTTGTAGCACCCACTTGTCGTAAGTGACAGAACGCCAGTGGGGAAGGTGATGACGAATCCTGCCGCCCACTGCCGTGGGGTGTGCCCCAAAGCTCAGACTAGGAAGGTTTTGAGGCAGATGTTGCGGGAGCAGAGGTGGACTGACCCGCACACTGTCCCGCTATGGCAGCCTCCACGCCGACGGCAGCGCTGAGTTTGGGTCTGTGCAGGCTTCTGACTGAACGAGCTGGCAGGGGAGCCCCTTCCGTGGCCACAAAAAGAATGAAAAATAGACGTGGACGGGCGCGTGGCGGAGAGACCCAAGGACTTGGCCATAGCCCAAGAGTCCTTAAAGCGCTCCAGCACACTGTCGGCTTTATCACCTAACAGGCGAGTGCCATCAAAGAGCATGCCCATGAGCGAGCCCTGGACATCTGGCAAGAACCCAGTAGATCTCAACCAGGCGTGGCGACGAAGCGCCACAGTCGTAGAAATCGCCCTACCTAGGGTGTCAGCGGTTTCCACACCTAATGGCGAATTTAGCCGCATCCTTATCCTCGGCCATAGCCTGGGACAGCACAGCCTGGACCTCTTCAGGACACTGAGGCAACACCTGGGCAACGGTACCCACACTCTATCGGAATAGCGGCCCAATAGACATGGGGTGTTCACCGACCGCAGCTCCAAGCTGGCCGAAGAGAACAACCGCTTGCCGAAGTGCTCCAGCTTTTTTGAGTCCTTATCCGGCGGAGCCGTGGAAAAGGCACTCTGGGAAGTCTAAGCTTGGTTGATCAGGCCGCTATGGCTGGCCGCGACCAAGTGCCCAGCAAGACGTCAATGAGGGCATCATTAAATGGCAGAAGGGACTCCGATTAAGTGGACACTGACTGGAGCACCTCAGTGAGGAGATTCGTTTTTAGGGCCATCGTAGGGAGATCAAGGTTCAGGACCTCAGCTGCCCGACGGAGCACCACCGTGTAAGAAGCGCCCTCCTCCATGGTAGGCGGAGGAGAGGCAAACCCCGGGTCAGAAGAGACATCAAGGCCGCCGGCCTCCTCTAAGTCTTCTGCCCAATTCTGCTCAGTCACACTGACGAGCAAGAGGGTCCTAGTCATCCTCTACCTCTGCCTCATGAGGTGCAGACTGCGGCAGCGGGGCAGGAACAAACGGCGTCAGGAACGGTGCCAGACGGGGCCGAACCGGCGCCGTATCACAATTCGGATCCCAGGTAAGGACAAAACTGTCCTGGAACCGGGGCAGGGGCGGAAAATGGTATCCACTTTGGAGCCGAGGGTGGCGCCGGGGCCAGAGCCAGCAGTGTGGGACCTTGTGGCGCCCTGGCAGGAGCCAACGACGCAGGATCCCGCGGCGCCGGAGGCACCGGGACCAGAGCCGCTGGCAGCGCCGACGGCCCGATAGGATCCTGACACGGGACCGCAGGGCCCTAGGGGCGCACCAGCGGGAGCCTGAGGCCTAAACAGGCGGTCCATGGCAGCAAGAAATTCTTGTACCTGTGCGGGAGTCGCAGACGGACCCGGGTAAGGTGGGTAGGCCGCGGGACTCCCAGGCTCCGAAGGACTGCAGGGGCAGAACCCCTGTCCCCCTCGTCCGCATCCGGGGACTGACGGGGGGACATTAGAGAGCGACAACGCATCAACTTCTTTTTGTGTCGTCTCTTACTAGAATCCGAGGGTGAAGACTTGGAGCCAGAGAAGCAATGATGGTGGCCCCACGAGCGTTCTCTAGAACGGCCCCTGGACCGTGAACGGCGCTGGGACGAGTACCGAACCTCAAGCAACTTACGGGGCCACTCCCTCAAGGCATTCGGGGCCATGGCCCGACAGCCAAGCAGGACTGGGAGTCGTGGTCACGCTCCAGGCAGTATCTACAGACATTGTGGGGGTCCGGTCACAGACATATTGCGATGACAGGCCCCACAAGACTTGAAACCAGGCATCCCTACGTGCACCAGAGTAGACTTACAGGAGACAAAAAGTCTCAAATGATAGTCTAAAAAGGACTAGGGTACGTGCTCTAACCCGATCTGGGCTTACTGGCGAGGAAAAAGAAAGAACTGACATCAGAGTGCATGGGTGGCGTCTAAGTAGTCTCTGTGATGTCATCTCGGCGCTTATGACGACTGTGACAGACGTGGAGCTGCACGACGCCACCTACCGAAGCGCAGGTGTCCGGCTGAAACTTTCTGGATCCAGTCTGACGCCTGGGGATTTTCTAAGGTAAGGAATCCATCACTAACGTGTCTCTATCAGATACATAGCGTGGAGGCAGAAGTACATGAGGGAGACAACTGGAAAACACATGCACTCTCGTGGAGTGCTCTCAGAAAAAGAAAAAAGAGGCACCCAAAACGCAAGCAGTGGAACGTCTCAAATACTTAGTCTATGCCACAGGGGAAGGGCAAATACAGCTACAGGAAGTAAAGCCAACAGAAGCAAACAAATTAGAAAAAAAGGAAATTAGAGTGACAAAACAGCCAACCAATGTTAAGCAATGGGCGGGCTTTAAGCGCATTGTAAGCTAACAAAATGTCTTGAAATATACAGAGTATTTTTTTGTTGGGGAGACCGACAAACAAAACTTGATATTGCCAAAAAACATACCTTAGATTTGAAACCGCATCTGCAGGAAATATTGGATGTTCGAGAGCAATTACCACATTCACCTTCATGGCACAGGTTTTCACAAGTGTGAATAAAATCTGAAACATGAACACAATTAACTTAATGACCAAAACAGCAATAACTGATCTAATTCATTATTAGTCACCAATGCTGTTAAAAATAATCTCCCAAAGACAGGCAAACTTAATCGTACAGAGCAGACAATGCAGCTGTGAAATTTTTGGGTAGTCAAATAATGCCATTTTATGATTCCTAACTAAGCAAACAAAAAAATGTTAACACAATTCTTATTTGTATACGTCCATGGGCTGAATTCTGTTTCCAGACAGTGACAATGCTGTCCCCTGGTAACACAGGGTGAAAATCAATTGTACACACATGAGCAGGATGAAAACCAAGTATACAACCTTGAAATGTTTGAATCCAAAAATGTATGCGATTCCTGTGTATCCTCCCACGTCTCCTTTACTCTCACTTTAAATTAAGTCAATTCTGGTGAAATAATCAAATCTG
Source organism: Lissotriton vulgaris (assembly GCF_964263255.1). Classification (NCBI taxonomy): domain Eukaryota; kingdom Metazoa; phylum Chordata; class Amphibia; order Caudata; family Salamandridae; genus Lissotriton; species Lissotriton vulgaris. The sequence continues at coordinate 1,210,019,952 of NC_141691.1, forward strand.
AGCTATTATCTGATTGTACATGCATTTGATATTACTCCAGAGTTAGTGTCTTAAATGGATTCATATTCTATATAGGATAATTTTCCAGTATCAGGAAAAGACAATCGTTTTTTTCTGTAAAAAATTCCTTTCATTATTTCACCAGACCTAACCACCTCCAACAGCCATCAGCTTTGCTACCCTTTCACCAGTGCCCTCCGATTCATTTTCAGTGCAAACTCCAATGGAGAGGCAGGTTGTCTGCATTCTGTGCTAGATATTGAAACAATTTAATTTGGGAATCCCCTATATTGGATAGAACAGAAAGAAGCTGAGCCAGGAGGTACAATTCTTGCCAAACTAAGGCCACAAAAGAAATTGGCAACCAAGAAGAAATGTACTAGTAAAGATGCTCCGTTTTGCTTAATTGGTCACAACATGCTTGACTTTGAAATAGCAGAGAGGGTTAGACAGTGCTTTAGGTGGGCTGAAAAGGTGGGTAGCTGTATCGGCTACAGACTAAGAAAAGTAACTACGATTTGATTATAAGAATGTAACTAATGGCATATTCATATACATGGCTCCACCTACCTCTTGTGCAGGTCATCCTTCTCCTAAACCTGGTGTTTCTCCTCACTGTTCTCCTCCTGAATTCCCCCTTATCGGCATCGCCTTCTGGTCCTCTTTCTGTTACTGCTACCCTTCGTCCTCTTCTTCTAACCCTGGTCCTCTTCCTCTTCTTGTCTTTGCTTCTGGGCAACCATATATTTCAGGTCCTTCTCTGGGCCCTCTTGATCCTGCTAATCCTTCTAGTTAATCAGGACTTAGTCATACTACTACCTGATTATCTCCGCCTAGTCCAAGGTTGCCCCCCTCATCCTGGGGTCTGCACTTTGGTCCTACTACTCTTTCTGGTACACCTCTTGCACCTCCTCTTTAATTGATTCTATGCCCCCCCCCCTGCCCCACCCCCCAGAACTTCCTTCCCTTAGTCCTAAATTGGCCTGATTGGCTTCAGTCTTCCTGATCTTGATCCTCCTGGTCTGGGTCATCCCCTCCAGGTGTTAGCCCGAGTGCTCTGGTTTTCTTCCTGATCTACCTTAACCTGGTCCTCCTTGTTCTGGTTACTGGTACAGATCCCTTGGCCCTCCTAATGCATATTCTTTCCTTCCCTTTAGCCTGTTTGGTTTAGAGTTCTCCGAATCCAGCTTTTGGTTCTTCTGCTCCCCCCACTGCCCCTGATCATGCAGTTATCCCCGATGGTTCAGGTTCTCCTGCTTGTGCTCTTCCACCTCCTGCCCTTTCTCCAGTTCTCCAGGCCAGTACTTAGGTTTTTTTTAAGCAGTGTTCAGATTTTTAGGCTTGGAGTGAAAGCCATGAAGGACAGAAAATGACCCCTAGTAGTAACTCTTTTCAACACCTTATTTCCTTTGAGGGTGCTGAACATCAACAGGACCAACCAACTGAAAGCCCTGGGGATAAGGCACCTGCTGCAGACAGCCATCAAGGTATACCAGTAGCATATTTGCTCAGGTAGTTAATATACTTGGTGGAAAAATGTGTGTACATTTGTGGGTCACAGATGAAAAGCATAGTTAATAGGCTTGTTTCAGAGGATAAAGTAGGTCAAAGATTTGTATTCCATTTAGGATAGCTCAGTGAGTTAATGTTTTAGCAACAAACATCTTACATTTTTTTTGCCTGCAGGTCACGAGTTACAATCTCTGTACTATAGCTCAAGGAGTTATGGGTCCACATCAAAGAGCTGCGTACAACCTGAAGGCATTGGTTTAGAACCTCGCATATTTTTTTTCGCTCTTGGTGTGAAACGCCAAACTATCATGGAAGGTTAGAAGGTACTATCATGGAAGGTTAGAAGCTCTTGCATTGCGAATCAAATGTGACATTAAATTGCATAACAACCATATGTAGCAAAACACTTGACATTGAGGCATTGTACACCAACATTCCTCAATGTCAGGCGTTACAATCAGTGGCTGCCCTTTTGCATAGATTTCCGGACAACAGACCAGATGGCTTTATGCTCCAATGTCTGGAGGTTGCATTTCCTAACAAATTTTTTGATTTTAATGGCTCTCTATATAAACAAATGAAAGGGACATCGATGGGAGCATCTTGTGCCCCAAGTGTGGCTAATGCCTACATGGGGGAGTGGGAACTCAAGAATATTTTTAATGAAGCGTCTCCTTTTTTCGAGAATGTGTTTTTATGGAGACGCTTTATCGATGATATATTTTTCATATGGAGAGGATAAGTAGAGAGCTTACAGGAGTTCATTTTCTGGCTTAATGCCAGCAAAGATAACCTTAGATTTACAGCAAATTGGAGTGCCAGCAGAGTTACATTTTTAGACATCCCCATTGATGGCGCAAATGGACACTTACAGGTAAGTCTCTATAGAAAACCGACTGCCAAGAATACTATATTGCAATTTGGCAGTTTTCATCCTAACTGTCAAAAGGATTCTATCCCCTTTGGGGAGTTTCTCCACATTCAGCGGAATTGCACAGATATGAAATCTTTACATGTACATGGTGATCCACTTAGAGAGAGACTCTTAAATCAAGGATACCCACATCGGTTAGTATGCCACGCTTATAAGAGAGCGAAGTATTATGATAGGGAGGCATTACTACATGGCACTATACGTGCAACATGCCACCAAATTACCTGCGTAATTAATCACTCCACTTTAAATTTCAAAATAAAGAATGTGATTAATAAAAATTGGAGGATTCTTAACACAGATGAAAATGTATCTCAGTTGCCCCTTCCTCTCGTTGCGTATAGAAGAAATCGGAACCTCAGGGACTTGTTGGTTTACACGCGTAACAAAACCAAGAATTTAGATAAACAAAGATCCATCACTGATCTACCTTGTATAATGGGGAATCACAGATGTGGCTCGTGCCACGCATGTGAATCGGCCTTAGTTACAGACCGGCTTAGCTATAATAACATCGATGTCAAGTTGAGATGTCTTACCAACTGCAGAAGTAGTAATATTGTGTATATGCTCTTCTGCCCTTGTGGTCTTGCATGTGTGGGGGAGACAGGCCAGGAATTCCGCCTGCGCTTCAGTGAACATAAATCCGCTACCAGGACCAAGAAGATCACTGCCCCCCTAGTACAGCACTTCCTAGAATGTAACCATATGGAAGTGGACCTGAAATGGTGTATAGTAGAGAAAATACAGCAGAGGATGGAACAATCCTAAGAGGTAACGCGTAAGAAACGCGAAACCTTTTGGATATTCCATTTTGATAGTGTACGGAAAGGCATGCATGAAGACGTAGCCTGGTATGTTAACAAAATGTGACCAACCCACATATACCTCTGGAAAAATCCTGGTGGTAGTGAGCTCAAAATAACATACACTTACTGAGGTGTTATCGTTTATTAGTAAATCATATGCAGATTTAGTTCGCTGGACTGTAATCTCACCCTGTGGTGGGGTACAGTTTATAGGAAACCTATAGTCCTCGCAAATGTCTTTGGGACTCTGCTGAATATGGCATGGGGTAATTGTACAACACTGTCACTTAAGCTCCATAATTATAGTTGTGAATTATGATCTGATTAGGTTTTTCTTGTTTCTATATTCCTTTTGTCATGCAATTATCTTTTTTTTTATTTAAAGGTTTTTTTATTTTTCTTTTACAAACATAAGCACATTTCTGCTTGCACAGGTTATAATTGACATTTACAATTACAATCTTTTGCTTAATTACTGATTTTCCTAAATATCATCTTTTAAAATATGCCATACAAATAGTGAACCCCACCACAATAACTTTGAGAATTTGAAATTTTTTTACACATCAAGTAGATCTTATACAATATATAAAAAAAAAGGGGAAAATACAGAATACTAACAACCACAAATTAACCAGTCCTCTCTAATGCCCTCAAAAATTATTATCTTTGCTTTTCCTTCCATTTACTTAGTGGCTCCCATATTTTTTTCCCCAATCGTCTTCCTCTCCCCCCTTTCCGAGCATATATATTTTCTTCAATCTTATGAGCATATAATGTATTTGCCAACCAGTTTTGGAATTTTGGGGGATCTTTGTCTAACCAAGCCCTAGCAATTGTTAATCTATAAACTGCCATTAGGACGAACATAAATTCTGTATACTGCTCACACTCCTGCTCAGTCACCCCCAACATAATCCATGATGGGGTAAGGCGAATCCCAATATTCAAAGACTTTGCTAAGAACCCCTCAATCTCCCTGATCAGAGACTGTAACTGAGGACAAGTAGCAAAAATGTGTATACTGTCTGCTTCCAATTCATTACATCGGGGGCAATTAATTCCTGTGTTCCCACCCCATTTTGCAATCCGAGCCGGGGTAAAATATAGAAAATAGAGCGTTTTATAGTGCTGAGACTGCAGAGGGGCTGCACTCAGGATTGTACACCCTAAATCTAAGGAATCCTGAAACAGATTTCTTCCTACCCCCAATTTTTCTGCCCACTTCTGACTAAATTTCTCTAAATCATCCTGTTTACCCTTGATCAGGGCTGCGTAGAGTGACCTGATTGAGCAATCTCCCATCAGCTTTATTCTCTCCATTATTTCTATTTTACTAAAGCCTACCGGGCCTCCTATTTTATTCTTTAAAAAACTCCTAATCTGGAGGTACTTGAAGAAGCCCCTGTTATCTATACCGTATGACTCACGTAGTTCTGAGAACTGTTTAAAGCCATCCTGAGTAAAGAAATCACCTATTTGCGTAATCCCTTTTGTTGCCCAATCCATCATCGTTTGGTCAGCAAATATTTCCGCTGGGAGCGATCTGTTGTTAATCAAGTAGACATATCTATTAAACCTCCCCATCTTAACTTTCTTTGTAAAAGCATTCCACACCGTAACTGCTGCCTTAACAGTTTTAAACCTGGTTCTCTTAAAATAACTAAAATCTGTACATTTTAGAAAGCAATTGTAAACATTTGGTCCGAGTACCACAGTATATAGTTCATTAGCCATAGTTTGCATGGTTATATCCTCCATACTCCCCCCAATTAAACCTTGAATGTATTGCAAAACGGAGGCCATGTAATACAAACGGAAATCTGGTACACCCCAGCCCCCTTTTTCCCTGGGGAGTGTCATGTATCTATAAGCTCTTCGGGTCTTACCATGCGCCCAGATAAACCTGTTACATAGGGCCTCAATTCTATTGAACCAGCTGGCTTCAAACAAGAGAGGTATGGCCCTAAAGAAGTACAAAAATTTAGGCAAAATCATCATCTTAATAATATTAGCACATCCTACCAGGGACAGGTGTAGATTATTCATTTTCTCTAAGTCCCTTTTGACTTGAACCATCAAGGGATCCATATTATTTTCAACAATTTTATCAATATCTGCTGTGATTCGCACCCCTAGATACGTTGCCTCTCCCACCACTCTATCATCAGTACATACTACCCACTGATTTTTGACAATCTGAGTTTTGGTACTATTTAAACTATAGCCTGAAAATTGTCCAAATCGCCCTGCTTCACCCTCAATTATACTTATAGCAATTGTAGGACTTGCAGTGAGGACAGCCACGTCATCTGCGTATGCTAGCGTTTTCAGTCTAGAGCCATTTAACATTAGTGGAGGAATTTGACCCTTATTTTCCAGTTTCCGTATATAGGGGTCAAGATATAGAGCGAAAAGGAGGGGGGAAGAGGGGCATCCCTGCCTAGTACCTCTCTGAATGTTGACTGCTGAAGACTGACCTCTATTAACCCTTATCTTAGCCGTCGGGTTTATATATAGGGTTTGCAGAGCCTTTATATATCTTGGTCCTATACCATTCCATCTCAAAACCTCCCACAGATGCCTCCAGGATACCCTATCGAATGCTTTCTCTGCATCCAAAAAAAGAGCAGCCATGGGGTTTTTTAGAGTGTTTGCAACGTCGATTGCCATGACTACCTGTCTGGTGTGCTGGGTTGTTCCCTTACCCGGTATAAAGCCATGCTGTGATGGAACTACGAGTGCTTCAATTACCCTAGATAGTCTTTTCGCCAATATTTTAGAAAATACCTTAACGTCTGCGTTCATTAACGTTATGGGTCGATATGACCCTGGAACATCTGTTGGTTTGCCCTTTTTTGGTATTACGATAATGTCTGCACTCCCCCATGATTCTGGAACAGACTCGCCCGCTTGTGCCAACAACATTACATTGAACATTTCATTCAGAAGGGATGGTTGAAAGATTTTATAAAATTCTACCGGTATTTGATCCGGCCCTGCCGCCTTGCCAGATGGTAAATCCCTCAAGGCCTCCACTAGTTCATTCATCTGTACTGCGTCTTCCAGTCGGTTTCTGTCCTCTTCTGCTAGGACAGATGGTTCTAATTCATTTAAGTAGCTGCTGATGTCTTCATCCCTTTCCTGAACATCTAGGGTATATAATTTCGTGTAGAAACATTTAAAAACTTCTCTAATCTGATCGGGTTCCTTGACTGTGACTCCCTGGGAGTTTTTAATCTCCTTAATATCAGCAATCCCCTCCCTTTGCCTAGTCATGCAATTATCTTTATACACTGTCTATAAGTATGTCAACTCTGACAAAGGTTTTTATTCTGGGCTGTAGGAATAGCGTGGTTTTAATATAACTAGGTCGTAGGCTGTTGATCAGTCTTTGTAGATTAGCGCTCAAATTATATATTGATCGCTATGCAGTACACCGTTCTAACATGGCGATAGTCCCTTGACGATGCAGATGACGTGGGATTCTCTAGTTAGCGTCCGCCATGATTGAGCGATCGTAAAGGATGTTCTGTACACTATTGTTTAGTTAAAAATAGGAGATCTTTAGTGCTTACTACAGTGCCGGTTTTGTATTGGACTTTTAGTATAACGCATGGTATACATAGTGACCAACTTCTCTATGGATTAAATATATTATCGTCATGCAGTATACATCTCCAAAATGGCTATCACACTCAGTCCTCTTTCTATGCAAATAATTTGGGAGGCTCCCGATAGCGCCGACCATTTTCGTGCGTTTTTGAAGGAGGTTTGAACAGTATTTAAACTCCCACAAGTGCTCGGCCGAGCCGTCTCATCTTTGCTGTGTTTCATTGGGCGGCCGACACAGCAGTACTTTACTGCTTAGAAGGAGGTAAGACATCATGGACGGGGCTTAACGTCGTACTAATCTCGTCATTAGGAGTAGCCTACTGTTAAGGTACGAGATGGGTGATAGACTAGTAGATGTGGAAAAACCGAACTATCCTCACTTAAGGGGTTTTGTTAGTTATGAGTCAGGCTTCTGAAATGCCAAGCGGCGAGCGACTGTTAAATGACTAAGTGCAATTACACTACTGTGTGTTAGGGACACCTTTTAGTATTCGAGGGGCTCTTACACTAATAGAGCAAAAACTAGGCGTCCTAAACGCTAAGCACTTAACTGCTGGTGTACTACTGCTTGTCTGAGACTTCCTTTAATACTTGAGGGGCCTTTAGACTTATTAGATCGCAAAACCACTGTGAATTGGCCGCTATTAATGTCAACAGAGGGACCTTTTTTAGAATCATTATATTGAATAACACTATATACTCGCATCCATTTAAATTAACTGTTTGTGCTATCCTCATTAATACAACTGCCCTAGGTAATAAAGGTGTGGTAGGATTGAACACGTATCTAGTAGATTCTAGTAAAGTAGAGCCGCAGTAGTTTTACTAACCTTGCAGCGATTAGCCACAATACATGGGTCAGGATTAAGTTTACTGCGTGGACGTGTCATTTAGAGTTAGTCTTAGCAGTAATAGGGAGCTCTTCTTAATAAAAAATAAGGAATTACGTTCGGATAGTAAAATCTGTTAATATTCTTTTCAGACATTGCGTTACTATCCGCCCTGGATCAAAGGATCTTCATAAAATATACTGTAATTGGGAAAAGAAACGGTGTCCCAAGAAAAATGATCTAACAAGGTTGGTATATCTTTTAGTAATTGTCACCATCTATTGCGAGAGATCAATATTTGGAGGGCTTCAGTTATAGGGTAATCATTACTCTGTTCTTTCAGCTGATACTTTTATTTGCCGGCCCCCATCTTCATTGTGAGAGGAATTCCTGTTTATTAACACAGTGCTCCATTAAAACAGCGATTTTGGTAAGACAATTTTGCTAAGTACATTGCTAGGTATTACCTTACGATGTAGCAATAGACTGACTGCCAGTTTTCATGATTGTAGGTGTGCTGACAGCATATCTTTGAACATTGGTGGATTCTCCTGTTGCTTAGCAATACAGAACTTAGCGGAACGCATTCTAATCCTATGGCATGATGATGTAAGTCAGCATGGGGTTATAGGTACTAGGGTGCCAGGTGATGTTTATCATAGGTCTTAATGTTGTTTGTTCACAGGGTGTTGGTGATGGTATTAGTACTATTGAGTTTGGAAAATTTGAGCCACAGCTACTTACTTTTTTTCTTTCTTTGCTGATTAATTTTCATACATGGTTAACTGTGCCTTTTTCTTGGCATAGGAACTTATACCTGATCAGGAATCTGTTGATTCCCCACTTAGAATGAATGTGGCCAAACTGAGTGTATCATGTTCATTAGTGACATGTGGGTGTCCTGCTTAGGTCTTGCTGATGTAGTAATTAATTGTTTTAAATTTAGTTTTTTCTAGTTCACAGTGATGACATCTCATTATATTTATAGGTCCCCTGGGATATGAAAGTTTTATATCTGGAAAGGTCCTGAGGAAGGTGGTCCTAACAGCTTGAAACCCACCAAAACGTGCGTCGACCTAGTGCAGAGTCTCATGCTTTGCATTTAGATTCTGTTGTTGACACAAACTCTACCGTGTACAGATATTGTATGAGTGGAGTTGATGTGAGATTGAATGAAGTGGTATGGTTGAAGTATGATTGTGTTTGTTTTTGTTTAATTTAAACTAGGGGTGTTTTGCCACATATGTTTGTTATGCAATTTAATGTCACATTTGATTCGCAAAGATCATGGTTTAAAAAGAAATGTACCAATGATTGTATATACTAAGGATTATTTATGATGATGTTTTTACTAAAAACTCAAAGAAATAATATGATAAAAAGAGAAGAAATATTTTTGATAAAAAGAAATGAATTGTTTTGATACAATAAAAAAAAGAAATTATGAGATCAACTTGTTTGTCACTGATGTACTTTTGAAGTGAACTAAAAAATACAGGAACTATGTCGGATGTAAAGGTATGATGGGAAATATTTATATGGTTGTATGCATTCTTTTCCCCTCTTTTCCCTGACCTAGAATTACTATAGAGGGGGTCCCTTATTCTTGCTTCTGTACACTGGACAGAGGCACAGTAAGTTTCAGGACACAGTAAAATTCGCTACGGTCCATCCCAAAACCAAAATCCGGCTCAATAGCCTACTGGATTCCTCAAACAAGTAATACTGCAGGGATATATCTGGATCAAAAGTTCAAAGTACATTTTCTAAAGCAAATGTTGGCATTGGGAAAAAAGTGTTTTGGTACAAAAGTGTAACCCACAAAACCAGTCCATGGATAGTCGATGGGGGGAGTTTATTTGTGGTTTTCACAAGTACAGACCAGCCATGAATAAATAAAGAGGATGAGTCTAAATTGTTAGTTGCATACAAACTATGCAGATGAATTTACATTGTCAAGGTGCCCGGAAAAAACAAGTCTGCTTGATCCTGTGAGTAAACTTAAATCTTCACAATGGGAATATTAGATTAAAATGTGAGTGCAAAAATTCAGTTGAGGCTATGGGTTTAGTAAACATCAGAGCAAGTTTATCTGTGACTAGATACACCTGCAAAGAACAAAAGATAATCTAGTGGTGTCGAGCAGAGGATTCCAATTTTTTAGGTTCATGCTTATCTAGTTTCATCAGCTGACCAATAATGCTAGCCTTAAAAAGTTCACCATCATTTCCAAGGTATATCATTTACATTTATGAATGAATAGCAAGAAATACGCCTTTAGTAGAATGAGACTACAGATCTACCGTGAGGCATTATGATAAACATTTTGTCAACTTCTAAAGAAATCACACAGCTAAACAAAGGTGCTGGGATATTTATTTGCCTGGGCAAAAGTGAACAGGGTCTCAGGAAGTTATAATGTGCACGTAACAAGAGTATACATGACACAGTGAATGATAAAAACACAAAATTGCAACAATTCTGCTATGTTTAAGTACACGTTTGGCATTGATATGTTGAGAAAGGTCGCGAACAGTACATGATATCAAGAGGGAGTACACCAGAGCTAGACAATAACGGTCATATTACTAACCAGTGACCTTATGACCCTGAGTCACAATCATTATTTCATTATCGCAGTTGCCCTGGCTGAGCTCTTGATTACAGTACTTAAATCTTAGTACCCTAGAAAGGAACACACCCGTGTTTCAGGGCCTTTTAAAGCTAAACCGGTTGACCTCATGTGTGGAGAAGGAAATCTTGCTAGGACCAACAAAACACAACTTCTAGTTAACCTAAACATAATCTGGGGAAGGGCAGAAAATAACGTGACAAGCTCATCAAAACCAGAAAAAGTTAGAGGTTTACAATAAAGCAACAATAGTTTGCAAGAACAATATAACAAGAAGCCAGTATGATACAGAGTCCTAACACCACAGTCCATAACAATATGGTACTGTGCCATATTTGATCATGCAAAGAATTATGTCAAACATAAGTAATGTATTTGACGCTGCAAGGTTTATCCCAGGAATAGGTCAAGACGAACAAGTTACTTACCTTCGGTAACAAAATATCTGTAAGAAACATAGATTGGTTATAGATTCCTTACCTAAGAATTACCCCAGGCGTCCAGACTGGATCCGGGAAGTTTTTCGGCAGCAGTACCTCAGGCGTCGAAAGGTGGCATCGGTCGGCGCCGGGATGATGTTGCTACTTAGACTCCGCCCTCACGCCCTGACGTCAGTTCTGTCCACAACTTTCGGTGACAGAAACGCAGAGCCATGCAAGACACTGATGACTGATGTACAAAACTAGGGCCTTGCAAGGATGTCCTTAACCCTAGAAATTAGTTCGCAGAACGGGGAAGATAGGGTGGCGGTAAGAAATCTATAACTAACCTATGTTTCTTACAGATATATTGTTTCTGAATATAAGTAACTTGTTCATCTTAAAGAAACATTTTAGTTATAGATTCCTTACCTTAGAATAGACACCCCAGCAATACCAACCCCAGAGGTGGGTCTGCAAACCAAGATCACATCAGAAAGTCCTGGAGAACAGAACGCTAAAAAAAACATCTTTCCGGACTGGACTGTCAAGGCAGTAGTGTTTCGTAAATGTGTGCAACGAAGCCCACGTAGCTGCCTGATTGTCATTTAGAGGAATGCCTCTTCCCAAAGCAGTAGTTGCTCCCGTGCCCTGGTGGACTGGACGCTCAGCCCCACTGGAGGCTTCTTCTTTGCCAAAGAATAGCAGGCTTTGATACACAAACCAACCCATCGGGATATAATCCGCTTGTGTACACCCGACCTTTCTTGGCGCCCAAGTACCCAACAAAGAGCTGGTCATCCACCCGGAACTGTTCGGTGCGATCAAGATAAAAGAAACCGGTCCTCAGTAGCTTGTTTCCGGTCCAGGGAAGGCATGGCTTGGCAGTTCGGGCTGGACTGTTCCCATGAGGCACAGGTCAGACTGATTTGCATATGGCCATGTCTAAACTGGGGTGGCAGAGTGGGCTAAAGAACAGTGATGGATTAAACCCAGATCAGTTGTCTGGGGGTGAGTGCTTGTATTGTCAACGCTCCGCCAATCATTTCCTTTGGTTTTTCTTTGTTCGCCATAAGTTGGCAGGGTATGCTCAGACGTAAGTCCCTTGCTCACTTTGCCACTGGATTGAAGCAAGCCGGGCTGAAGACGGCTGAAATGCCAGAAACCGGTCCTCTGTAGCTTGTTTCCGGTCCAGGAAAGGCATGGCTTGGCAGTTCGGGCTGGACTGTTCCCATGAGGCACAGGGTCAGACTGATTTGCATATGGCCATGTCTGAACTGGGGTGGCAGAGTAGGCTAAAGAATGGTGATGGATTAAACCCAGATCAGTTGACTGGGGGTGAGTACTCGTATTGTCAACTCTCCGTCCATCATTTCCTTTGGTTTTTCTTCAAGATAAAAGAAAAGCACACGTTTTGTGTCCAGACGGTGGAGCCTCTCTTCCTCTTTCGAAAGATGCGGAGGCGGAAAGAAGGTGGGCAAAGTCATGGTCTGCCCGATGTGGAAGGCAGTGACAACCTTGGGCAGGAAGGATGGACGAGTTCTGAGAACTACCTTGTCTGGATGGACAGGCAGGAAATAGGCTTGGATGAAAGAACCTGGAGTTCACTCATTCTTCTGGCAGATGTGATGGCTACCAGGAATGCAGTTTTAAGCGTCAGAACCCTCAAACGAAAATTGTGAAACGGCTCAAAGGGAGCGTACATTAAATAGGTTAAAACTAGATACCAGTCCCACTGAGGCATAACAAAGGGAATAGGAGGAAAGAGATAGTTATGCCTTTCAAGAAACGATTAACAACCGGGGACTTGAATAGAGAAAGCTGACCTGGAAGATGAAGGAAGGCAGAGATAGCCCTTGATATTCCCCAGAGCAGAGCCGTGCTGGGCAAAAGAAAGGAGAAACAAGAGAACCTCAGAAAGAGGGGCAGAGAGGGGATCCAAAGCATTTGCTGTGCACCATGCCACATATTTGTTCCAACGGTAGGCGTATACTGTCTTAGTGGAGGGACGTGTGGCTGCCAAGATTACATCACAAACTTCGTGAGGCAGGTCAAAAGATGTCAACTGCAGCCGCTCAATCTCCATGCATGAAGGTGGAGGCTGGACAGGTTTGGGTGGAGGACCGCCTAGCGAGTGCCACCATGGAACCACTCTTTCTGACAATAATTTACTGACCCAGGTTCCTTAGTGAGTTGGGTTCTCTTGTCCTTTTTCGCGACCTTGGAAATTCCAACACGCAGAATTGCTGACATTGCTTGCTGACATTGCACATTCTCTTCGGTGGCGAACAGATCTAACCAAGGCTCTCCCCACTATCAAAGGAGACCTTGCACCGAGTGAAGACGCCATTCGTGATCCATCATGCACCTGCGACTGAGTTAGTTGGCCCTGACGTTCAGTGAACCTGCCAGGTGTTGAACCACCAGGGATATGCCCGAATGTTCCATCCAGGTCCAGGGGCAGAGGGCCTCCTGACATAGGGTCCAAAACCCCACCCTATCCTGTTTGTTGCAGTACCACATGGTGGTGGTGGTGTCTGTGAACACCTACACTAATCTTCCCCGGACAGAGGGAAGGAATGCCTTGAGTGCAAGACGGATCGCCCGGAGCTCCAGAAGGTTGATATGGAGCCCGGACTCAGCCGGAGACCAGAGGCCTCTGATCTCCGCTTTTCCCATGTGGCCACACGATCCCAGAAGGAATGCCCCCATCACCACTGTGTGATCTGGTTGGATAAGGGAGAGGGATCTGCTGTTGACCCAATCCTGGTTCGTGAGCCACTACTACAATTGTCGTGCAGTGCCCTCCAAGATCTGGATACGATCGGACAGATTCCCCTGATGCTGCGCCCGCAGGAACTTCAGGTCCCACTGCAGAAACTGCATATGTCACTTGGTATGATCGACCAGTCAGATGAAGGAGGCCATGAGGCCCAGCAGCCTCAGGGTCACCCTGACCAAAACCCGGGATAGAGGCTGAAAGATCGGAGTCATAGCTCGAATATCTCGGACTTGCTGTTCGGGAGGATAAACCCGAAACAGAGTCCTGCAAGTCCAATGCTACCATCCAGTTCTCTGGGTCGAGGGCAGACAAGACCTGAGCGAGCGTCAACATCTTGAACTTCTCCTTCCGGAGGAAGCGGTTGATGTTCCTGAGGTCCAAGATAGGAAGCATGCCCTCGTCCTTCTGAGTACCAGAAAGTAGTGGGAGTAACAACCACAACCAACTTCTGGTACAGGAACGCGCTCAATGGCTCCCTTGGCCAAGAGAGCCATTACTTCCTGTTGGAGAAGGCCCAGGTGAGCCTCTGACATGCGGTGGTATTGAGGAGACATGGTTCGAGGTGTAGCTTTGAAGGGGAGGGAGTAGCCCCTTTGGACTATCTGCAAAACCCACCTGTCTGACGTGATGGTGCAACAGTGGGGGGAGGTGATGGCGGATCCTACCGCCCACTGGCTCTTGATCGGCCTGAAAAGTCGGGCTAGGAAGGCTTGGCGGCTGCTGCAGAGGGGGGGGGGGGGTTGGCTGGCCTGCCCGCTGGCCCGCTGAACCACGGCGGTGGTTCCCACATCCCCGGAAGCGTGAAGATTAGGAAACTTGCAGCAGCTTGTAGCTATGGTTGGGACGTAGTAGGCCACCTCTTACGTAGCCACGAAAGGGGCTAAAAGCAGACTGCGAAGGGTGGCTGGAGAGGCCCAAGGACTTGGCCGTAGCCCATGAGTCATTGAAACGCTCTAGAGCGTTTTCCGCTTTGTGGCCAAAAAGGCGATGGCCATCTAAAGGCATGTCCATGAGGGTATTCTGGACATCCCCCGAAAAGCCAGTCATCCTCATCCAGGCGTAGCGACAAAGGGCTACTGACATGGAAATTGTCCTGCCCAGAGAGTCCGCGGTATCCAGCCCACAACGGATGGTAAACTTCTCTGCATCCCTCCTGGTGGCAACAGCCTCGGAGAGCACTTTCCGGGCCTACTCCGGACACTGAGGTAGCACTTGTGCAACTGTATACCACACAGAGTGGGAATAATGGACCAATAGACATTCAGTGTTTACCGACCGCAGTCCGAAGTGGCGTAAGAGAGCATCTTTGTTTCAAGATGATCCAGCTTCTTGGATTCCCTTTCCAGTGAAGCTGTATGGAATGCGCTCTTTGAAGTGGAGGCTTGGACCACCAAGCTCACAGGGATGGGGTGTTGGGAGAGGAAAGTCGGGTCGCCCGGAGTTGGGCGGTGGCATCGGGCAATCATCCTATCCTCTGGAGCCCCCGTGTTAGGCCTGGACCAGGTGCCCAAAAGGACGTCGGTAAGGGCCTCATTAAATGGCAACAGGAGCTCCGAAGAGCTCGCAGCCGGCTAAAGCACCTCTAGCTCGAGGTTGAGAGCCTCGGCCGCCCCACGCAACACCACTGCGGAGGGGAAAACATGCCACAGTAGGAGGAGCTAACATGCCAAGGTCAGGGGAGTTGTCTAGACCACTGGCATCCCCCAGTTCCTCTCTCCAGTCCTGCTCAGAGTCTAGCTGATAATGTTAAAGGGTCACCTGACCCCTCCCAGTCCTCATCCTAATCCTAATCCTCTGGGTGCCAATCTGGCCAAAAAGGGACCCCAGAAGTGAACAGGGGCCCAAAAAACCCTGCTCTGCGCCCGTTCCTGCGGCAGCGTTGCCGGAGAAAGCGGTGCTGGTGAAGGTGTTATAAGGTGAATCGAAGCCGATCCAGATCCAGGCCTGGATCCAAGGGGGCCGCCAGAGCCGTCAGCGGAGAAGGCCTAGGTCCCCCTACAGAGTCCACGGGCCCGAAAGCACGCCGGCAGGTTCGGGCTGCCCAAAGATGGCGTACATTACCTCGTACAATTTACGAAGCTGGGCAGGAGTCGCCCCGGGTCGACAGGGAAGCCCGGATTTGACTCTTTGGGCGCCACCTGCGGAGCAGCGGGGGAGGGGCACCGCCCGCATCCCTCTTCGCGTCAGCCAACCGACAGGGAGAAGTCAAAGAGCGAGGATGCTTCTTCGACTTCTTCTTGTGCTTCGCTTACCCGACCCAGAGTGTGAAGACTCCGAAGACTTGGAAGAGTGAGGATAGCTCCGTGACCGGTCTCTCGACCTCCCTCGCGACCAGGAACTCGAGCCGACTGCCGACATTCAAGAAGCTTTTGGACCACTCCCGCAAAGCCTTCGGAGCCATGGACCAGCAGTCGGAGCACGACTTGAGATCGTGGTCGCGCTCAAGGCAAAAGAGGCACACGCAGTATGAATCCCTAACCGACATCGGTCAGCTACAGGAACCTCATGTCTTGAAGCCGGGCACCAGGAGTCATAGACTCAAAGAAGACTTAGACAAAAGTCGCTCAAAAAGTTCAGTCAATTTAGAGGGCTTTCTCCCCCTCATCGATATTGTACAGGACTATGGAGTGACCAAACCTCACATGTTCCAGTACTTCCAACTCCGTCATTGGCTTTCGAGTCCGGAATGCGCTCCCCTAGTAAGTCGGCGACTGACACCATTCGAGAAGTGGCTGATCACGAAAGATTCGGACCGGCACCTCATCTCGGACCTTTACAAGATTCTATCACCCGCGGCCGGCCCAGGTAAGACGGCGGGACAGAAACGCTGGGAATCGGAACTCGGCAGGGCATTGTCACCCAAGGAATGGGGGTTTATATACTACAGAGTGGCACACACCACTCGTAATACTAATGCCAGAGAAGCGGCGGTGAAATTGGCCATATACTGGCACCTTACCCCGGTCAGACTCAATCGAGGCAATCCACTTCGAAGCGCGTTGTGCTGGAGGGGCTGCGGCGAAAAAGGCACTTGGACCCATCTCCTGTGGGATTGCCGCGCAATCCAGAATTACTGGAAGGCGGTTCTAGATGATATCGACTCCACCTTTCAAACTGAAATTCCACGCTTCCCCGCATATACCATCTTAGGGCTACCCAACGCGCTTACATTTCCTCCGAGATCCCCACGCAGCAAAAAGATGGGCATTGCCATGCAAGCAGCATCACAACATATCCTATCACTCTGGGGATCAACCACCACACCCACTCACCCTGGATGGCTGCATAAACTATGGTTCACGCTAGGCATGGAACGTATTCAAGCCACACTTACACACACAACAGACTCATTTCAGAAAGTTTGGCAGCCGCTTTTATCCCTCCTGTCCAAAGAATTTCACGAAATCACCTGCCCAAAATATCTTCGCATTCTACGGCTTACAGGACCACCACAAGATCCCCCATAAGCTCGAATACCCTGCGGCATACAGCTCTAAACGTGTCATACCAGAGGTCCCGAGTATACTGGTCGGGGTGGGGGGAGGGAGGGGATGTTGGGAAGAGGGAGGGGGGTTTGGTTCCTTTTCTTGTTATGGTCGGTTGACCTTTTTGCATGGCACCTTAATCGCAGCACTGGCTCTGCATATCTGTGTTGGCATATTGTTCTTGCTTACTTGATGACAATTAGAGAAGACGTGCCTGTCTGTCTCGCTCGCTATATATGCCTGCTACTTACCTGCTGTTTTGAAATGCCAACTTTCGCTCTTAAAACCAATAAAACAAAATTTGAAATTAAAAAGTTCAGTCAAAAAGTGACTGGAGGTACCGCTCTCTCAGGATCTGCGCTTGTTGGCATGGAAAAAGAAAGAACTGACGTCAGCGCACAAGGGCCGCGTCTAAGTAGCTACCGAGACGTCACCCCGGTGACCAAGACGCCAACGACGGACGCGACCAACGCCACCTTTCGAGGCGCAGAGGTACTGCTGATGAAAAACTTTCCGGATCTAGTCTGACCCATGGGGGTAATTCTGAGGTAAGGAATCTATAACTAACATGTTTCTTTCGGATCTGCAGCTTAAGGAGACTTTTTCTTTTTATAAGAAAATTTCCTGCGCAAAAACGAAACCAGAAGTATCGGAACACTCTACACAGAAAAAAATTCACTTAATAAAACATTCCAGAGGAAAAACAATGCAATAAAGTCATGAAAAATGGAGCATTAAAATGAAGATTAGAACAAAAGAAAATTATTCCCAAACAAAGCAAAGAATAAAGCCTCCACATTTTCTATCAAAAACTTATATTGCTTCGTTCAGCTATCCGCCTCTTTGCAGGAACATATGTGAAAGACAAAGAGGTTTGGTCAGTCACATTTAACCAACCTACTTCTTTGCCATAAGGAACAGCAGTGGTGGGTTAAAGAGCCTTTTTACTAGAATGTCTGGAAGGAACAAAGCCACAGGAGGACCACAATCACAATGGTGGTGATCCACGTTAGATCACTGCCTAACTTCAGGGTAAATACTGCATCCCCAAGCCCAAAATAATCACTGCCTTGGAGGTCAAGTGAGACGGGGCAGTTATGGCACAAATAAAGTGCAATGAGACTTTCTATTTAAGTGCAGCTGGATCCCCAGGTATTTGATGACATTACAAAACAAGCATTACAAATGCATTAGGTTTCGCCTTTGATTAATATAAAGCCATTTGCTTTGCTAATGGTATTGTATTGCAAAGCAAACGGCTTTAACTTAATGAAAGGCGAGACCTATTGCATTTTTAATGCCTGTTTTTTTTATTTTTATTTTTATAGTTTTATATAGTGCGAACTAGACCCGAGATATCGGGTATCAGAGCACTTTACATGAGCACCAGTTTTGTTACAGATGGACACATTCATTTATGTTAGGCACAGGGAGATTAAGTGATTTGCCCAAAATCACAGGATGTTGAGCGTGGTTGCCGAGACTCAAACCCAGTTCCCTAGCTTCAAGGTCGACTGCTCTAGCCATAAGGTTACATCCTCTCCCCATTACTGTGAGACAGGCCTAGGTCATGGCACACATGCATGACCCGTGTTAGCCGATGACCAAAATTCCGACTCTCCGGGCACTCTGTGCAAGGGATGCACCTCTGTGACCTTGCAGGGTACTTTTCCATCCATACATGAGCAAAACTCTGTGTTGAGCAATGACCTGCATCGCAGGAGCTACAAGTACCTTCATATGTACTTGTTATGAGCTGTGTTTTACTTGTTATATGATCGAATTTATGTTCTTTGTCTTTCTCATTGTATTCATTTCATCCTTGCTTGGCAGGTATTCAGCCGAATAAAAACATCAGGGCTCAGTGTTCAAACGGGACAGGCAAGATCAGAAATCAGGTCCCAGGCAATCTCTAAGGCACAGGGTCAAATCGTCTTTCAAAGGCCAACTTACTAGTAAGGTGCTCTGTGTGATCTTGTTCAAGCATCGTTCTCTTTCTGCTGGCCTACTTACATATTGCAGTGGGGAATTAATAACAGATTCTATAATATCTAGGTCAGACGCTCTAAATATACGGCCTAGCATTTTGCAAGGCAGCAATTGTAAATAAAGGGCACTGACTGCGCAAATTCTCTACATAATAATAATCGTTTGTTTTCGCATGGAATGTCTACCACAGTTTTACCATAGCACGGTGTAACAGCTGGCTACCATTTACAAACTCAGTATATTGACCTCATAGCACGGTGTAACAGCTGGTTACCATTTACGAACTCAGTAAATTGACCTCATAATGGTGTAAGACTCAGTAGGCCCTGTGGTGACCCAAGCGTGTTTCCTGCAAGTCATAAAGATCTCAGCAACAACCACTTAACTCACTAAGCTGTCTTACCAGCTCATGGTGTGCAGTATATTAAATTGCCAGCCTTTGCAGAGGTTTATCACCTGACTGTAAGCATGTGCTAGAACTGATGCTCAGACCAACTGAGCTAACTGATGCATGCACTGTCAAAGACATATTACAGCTTCTTAGAAAAAAAAAATACTCACCAGGAAATATTACACCAGTTTTTCACGTATTTGTGAAATAAAGTGCTGGCTTTTGCCAGAGGCACCAGTAGGTCGATTCTGTTGGTTAATTGTGGAATAACTGATTACTAGCAGCAGGACAAAATGTCAACCGCTGTGTGAACCTGGGCGAAAGGGTTGCCTTTGGTGGGAACTGGTGTTGACTTTTTACAAGGCATTTTCTTTTTTGGAGGAGTTTTATATAGCGCGGACTCGACCCTAAGGTATCAGAGCGCTTTACTCTAGCACCATTTGCGTCACACAAGGACACATTACTTTTTTTTGGGCGCAGGGAGATTAAGTGATTTGTCCAGAAAGACAGGAAGTTCAATGTACCTGCGAGCCCCTGTTCCCAGCTTCCACGCCGACCGTTCTAGGCGTTAGGCCACATCCTGTCATTATTATGTTTTATTTAATTTTTACAAATTAAGTTCTGTAAGGAGGCTGAAGAAGAGGCGTATCTTCCGATTTCCCATATACCAGGTGAATTCTTGTAGACAATGTCAAGTTAAGCAAAACTACTGAAATTAATCTTGATGTCAATAACGCAACCGGCCCGTGCCGAGATTCTGTTATGATGAGAGTGCACCGATAATATGTTACACTAACGTGCCCTGTGTCACTCTGCCCTCTACTGTTCATTTACACCAGTCTTCTAGAGTCAGCAACCCGGCCAGGGCCCAGGCTGGGCATCAGTGGTCAAACCACGAGGTGAGGGATACCAAGACATCTTCCACCGATATTTGGCAGGAGAGCAACAACATACTCAAACAAGAGACAAGCACAATGAAGAAAACACAGAATCATGCACTTGGGAAACAAGCTCTCTGCTTTGGCAAAGGCAGCCGTTTGTTTATAATTGCATCGCGCTTTCATTTTAAGTGAAAGCCCGATGCAAAATAAAACACGCGGCTGCCTTTGCAAAGGCGAATGTTAACAAAAAAGTGTGTAGCAGCTAATTAGGAGACACTGTCTCCCGCCCCCAGTAAGAGATCCAATCCCGCTGGGCGGGGATAAAAGGAGACTGGGTGGCAACAAGCAGCGATTGACATGCCTTCGGTGCAATCATTACACTGCCTTTGGCATAATTCGTGATGCTAAACGACGCACCATGAATCAAAACTGAAAAGGCGGAGCTGGGACAGGGCTTCTGGAATCGTATTGATTGCAAAAAGCCTCGTATGACGAGAGCAGCGCATGCACTGCTTACGTCAGGCTGAGACCTAACAAGGGGAAAACTCGGAAGTGCTTGGAAAACTTATACGCCGAAAGCTGTGACCTTCACTTTGTCACCACTGTAATCATTTCCACACTGTTAATGCTGAAAAACATGGTCCATTCATTTGAAGAAACCCTAGACTGTACAATGAAAAAAGTACACCATTTTAGTAACTAATGCTCAGTCACTGACAACTCCTGTTACTGCAGCATTATCTTCAAATACGGATAATGACAGGGCTCATTTTAATGGGCAGCTTCTAGTCCAAGATAATAGAAATGGAGTTTGAGATGCCCCTTTGAAGCAACGATCTATTAGGTTTGATACAAAATTACACATTATACCTAATTTCAGTATTGAACCAATCACATAACCATTGAACCAAAATTCTACTATCTACAAAGGAAATCTTTACATGGCCCTTACATCTGCATCATCTACCATGCCTTCAAACAGCTACGGCTAGCCACATCCAAAAAAAGAGGCATTTTAATGACTGTGTGTGCAGAAAATAAATGTTATTTTGATGTTTTATGTGGCTAAATTATTACCGGATGATTGTGTGCCTTGAGATGCTTTATGAAATAAGGTCACGTTTCGAACTATATATTCATGAGATTATTTGGGATGCTGAGAGAGTATCTGCAGTTTGTTTTTGACTCACCTTAACACTTCTGATCCTATTTAAGGTGTCCTCAATTTCCCCAGGCACGCAGGTACTATGATCAGGTTGATAGTCTCATATTACTTTAAACAAATAATGCATCTTTACTCAATTTGCTAATAAATTAAATTGTTCTTAATTCTAACTTTTATTCATAAAAAAATATAAAAGCAAAGTAAATACAATAAAATACAACAACAAAGACACAGTTTAAGTAGAGATAGACAATACAGTATAGCCACCAGATCTACTAAAAAGAAGCACGAGTACATGGAATTCACAAGCCCATCTTAAAACTGATCCTAATAGCATCAAGCAAAAAGCTATTGAAACACATGCACTCCTAATCAAGGATATTTAAGTGCCTCGCAGCTCCGCTGTAGGGGGGACGTGCTGACACTTTTGCTGGCCGTAGAGCACTACTGGGGAGATTCCTGCCATTCCGTTCTGCTGAACCTTGCTGGAAACTGCTTTCTCTGCCATCCTGAAGTCCTCTTGGTACAGGGTGGAGTTTCTGTAGATCCTTGCTGCAGCTGCTGGGAACTACATGTCCCTTAAACCCCTCCTGGAACAATCACCTGCACTCCTAGTCAAGGATATATATGCACCTCACAGCGCTGTTGCGCGGGACATGCCTAGGCTGCGCCGGGCCATGGGTGGGCCCATCTGCGCCCATCCGAGCCCATAGGAGGCTGGGCCTACCCTCTTGGCTCTGCCTTTTGTGAAGACAGACAAGGTACAGTCGCCATTTCCAAAATCCTTCGATGCTAGTCTATGTGTAGCATAAACTTTTTCCATCTAAGTATTTTGGCACTTGATATTCTAACTCGTATCTAGATGTACAACAACGTGGTGTTAACTGACTGAGTGTTGGAAGTAAAATCTATCGGTGTTCAGCACTTCATTTGCAGCTCTGTGTGGCCTTAACAAGGTTTGCTGTTTCCCCACTTGAACAATGGGCAAGTGCAAGGAGGCAGTGGATATAGCACAGAGTGACTGAGAAACATGCAAAAAACTGGTCGAAGTCAGATGAACGCACCCTCAAAGAGAAAGACCTTTTAATAGAGGAGGTCGAATCACTTATCAGTTCGAACTCTGCCTCCCAAATAGAACCTAGGGGCAGAGGTACTGAAAATCTGAAGATCAAGCCATGGACTAATCTGTATGTTATTCTCCAGAAAAGATCACCCGGAAGCCTGTGGTTAAAGTAGGGCCTGCAAATCAGCACAAAAAAGATCCCAACTATCTCTACCTATTTTAAAGGACAAGCAAATATCCATACACTCCTGGCATGCAACCCAGTCCAGATACTTACTCCTGCTGTACAGTCCAAAAATAACAAGCCTACCCAGACGATTATCACCCCCCTTATCGCCTGTAGTAATAGCTTTTTACCTCTCACTGAGCAGACTAGTACCGTACCTCTCAGAGATGGGCAAGGGGGCCTGGGTCTTTATCATCTATTATCTCAGAAGACGCTGCTAACCTTTTTCAGTATATTAAAGAGCTCAGAAGAGAAGTGGGGACCTTAAAGCACTGCTGTCACGGCTCTCAAGCACACTTAAAACAACTACCAGAGAGACTCTACTTATATCAATAAAAGTATTTCACAAGGCCGGGATAGTCACCCACCGCTCGGAAAATCAAATCTTACCGAGCATGGGATCAGGCTGCATACCAAACCTCTACTTTCAAGGCTTTTCCCCAAAGGACCACGTAGAAAGCCGAAGGGATTCAATCATTCTAGCGAGCATAGGCCAGCTCGATGCCTTAGTTCCTTCCAGCCCTCAAAGCATATTAATAAACAGCTGTCTAAGGAGCTACAATCGCACAGGCATTCTCTAGTTCCAATTCAAGATTCAATACACCACTTGAAACCACTTTGCCTCCAATTCTAGCTCCTCTATCTTCCTGATCAACGTTCCCAAACTTATGCAGCGCAGGTACAGAGAAGGCAAGGAGACATCAATAAACAAAACCACCCATTGGATTTGGAAAGTGAGGGGTTGCCGCTCACTTATACGGGAGGACATCCTTTGAGCAAAAAAGTATCCTCAAAGCGGTATGATATATAATGTCATTGAGTTAAATCTTGGTAAGAGTGTTCTAGCTGAAAACTTAGTGGATTTTGATGCTCGAACATCGCATCTGCGCGACACTAAAATAGGATTTAAATACAGGCGATTCTAGCATTGATGTCAAGAAGAGCCCCTCGTCCCCCTTGACCAAGCATGCAAGAGATACCACTAACGAGATATCGACTGACAACCATCGTTACCTCCGTCTAGTTGACCCTCTAACTCCCCGGATTGTGCTGAGCGCTGCAACTCCCTCCCTTCAAATATTCCCAGCCTAGATCCCCAGTGTCCATCATCTCCTGGAATGTGTTGTGCTTGGCTTCAAGGTCATACTCTCGCATTGGAACATCTTTATTGATGCGTTCGATATTTGTTTGTTTCAAGAAACCTGGTGTTTGGAACCACTTTTCAATCCTAGTTATCTAAACTTTTTCACCCTTCAATACATGACTGAGCAGGTTCCCCCTCAGGAGGGCTGACCATGTGGCTCAGACCAGGTTCATCTTATAAACCACAGAACATACATAGAGGCATTTTGGGGTATCCGCCTTGCGGTTGACAATACCATCAGCATTGGCATATATAATGTCTATGTTTGAGGTGTCAGGGGTGGACTTAAATCTAACACCTTTTACAGAACAGTGGTCCCTACTTATGAACAAAATAAGTTTCAAGCAGATAATCAAAACACCTAATAAGTGTAGTGTTTATTGTCCAGCCGGACAAAAAGCTTTAATTAAGCATATTAATTCAAAATAGAACAAAAATGTAAGAGCAACAAAATAAAAATGGGCACAGCCGTGACCCACAACATATAAGACAGAACAACGAAAGCAATGGCCAAAGGGCAAAGCTACAATAGGTCTGTGAACTTGTATTCAGTAAATACAGACATGAATTTCCAAAAAACACAACCTTGCTTTTTTACAATATTTCTGTATCATATTGCATAAGGGTTTTTTTTCTTTAAAGTCTAACACCATCACGTCCCTTGAAGAACATCTTGGCAATATCAATTGCTGTCCCTATCTGATAATAGCATCAAAAGTTCCCAGGCAGTGGGTTACCCAGAAATTTTTTCTGCCATTAGTGAGGATGCGTCATCTATTCTGACTGAGTTGGCTATTTGGTCTTTTTGTGAAGGGGACCAAGGGGTTGTCATCGAATTTCACAACAAACTTTTCAATAAAATCTTAGCATATTTTCTCAGCGCTACGTCATCTTCAAGTACATCCACTACTCTACCTAAAAGTTGGTTTAATAAGGAATGTAGATGAAAGCATTACCTGCTGATCAAGGCAATAAAAGACAAGAACATGCTGTAGGATCGCACAGCAAGGAAGCTTTACAAGCTAACACAGGTTCTTGCCAAAAGAGAGTGGGATGAGAGGAGATGGCAGTATGTCAAAGCTGCTTGTTCTGCTGAGGACTCCATTAGATTCTGGTTCTAAATAAAGTGGGGTAGCTATGGGCAAGCACCCCCTCTCATAAATAAGTACCACCTCCGCTTGGATTGATCACTTTGTGCATCTATATTCAGACAGACTCCCATTAAATGCTGAGGGTGCTGAGGCAAGCAATTTGGCTACCCTCCGTTTCGTTGTCCCAACCGGGGGTCTAATTAATCTAGCGGATGTTTCCAATGTCTTAGACTGAGTTACGAGCGGTACAGCGCGAGGACCGGATGGCATTCCTAACTATATATTCCCACAGTACAGATTTAACTGGTCTAGGTATATATTCATTTTTGTAAATGCTATCATCAGTTATGCCCCTATTCTGGACTCCTGGAAGGCGCTGAAGTAATCCCCATATACAAAAAACTAGATCGATTTCTGCCAGGGTATTAAAGACCAATCAGCCTAATTGACTCTGCCCATCTAGTCCTGGCTAAAATCCAAGATTGGAAAACCGATAATGGTATCCTCTCACTGTTACAAGAAGGCTTTCACAATAAACGTAGTACTATAGACCAGGTATTTCGCTTCTCGATGTTATACTGGAAGGCAGTGGAAATCGTAAATGGCAGCATGTATGTAGCCTTAGTTGACCTTAAGTCGGCTTTCGACTTACTAACCCACAAGAAGCTATGTAGGTCCCCTGGGCTTGCCGCCAGAACTGCCGGTCATAGTAGTACATCTGCTCAAACTCCAAGCCAATCTTGCAAAGGTCTGGTGGGGTGGACAGGGTGAACTTACTGACTGGTTTTTACAGTTGGGATTAACAGATCAGGTTGTAATAATTTGGGAATGGCACACTACAAACAAGAGACAATGAACCACAACAAGAGAAGTAGAGGAATGCCCTGGCGCACAAGGTACAGTCCAGAGCACTATTGTATGACATAACATATGTGAACACACAATGCCATGAATCGTTAACAGTCCTCTTGTGGAACGTCAATGCACTGTGCAAAAGGGGGGTTGTGACACAATACAGTCAGATACACTCCCCTACCTATTCCTCCCGCAAGAAACCCATTTGCAGGGTAATAACTAAATGCCTGCGAAGAGATAAATGCACTGTACTGGTTCATGCACTGTTCAAACGGGACTCCAGAATAGTAGCAATTCTAGCCAAGACAACTCTCCTTTTTCAGGTGTGAGCGACGATGTCTGGACCCCGAGAGTTGCTACTTGGCGGTAAAGGGAATATCCTTACCATTAACGTGTACATGCCACTGAGACTCCAGATGGGAGTATTGCTATAGTACAATAGCCTAACCACACACTACAAGCAGCCTGCCAACACTACCTTGGGGAACAGAAGAAGCTGTATGATGCAGGAGACCAGGCTATCTGCCCTTTGCGTTGCTGGGTAAGAGTGAGGAAGAGGCACGCTGAGTGGCCAAGGTGTTGGTGGAGACAAGGGAAATGGCCCACTTCAAAGGGAGAGAATTCAAACGTTTGTTCAGTACTACCGAACACTATGAGGCCCAAAGGCCTGCACAGAGCAACAAATAGAGGCGTTCCTGGGAAAGGTGCTAGTCTCTGTCTTAGGTGTCGCTGGAAAGGACACCCTAGAGACAGACTTTTTGTTAAAAGAGAAAGAGGAGGCATTGATGAGCATGCAGTCAGGGAAGACACCAGATGCCAATGGTCCCCTAGTTGAGCTGTATAAAAGACTGGCCTCACTCCTTAACCCACAAATTTCTGAATCAGTTTTGAATAGTCAAGAATTGGGGAGACCTGTCGCTGGGCCTTATCTACAAACTAATGGTGGTTATCCCCAACAAGGGTAAACCAAGTAACTTATGTTTCTCATACAGGCCTATCTCACTGTTAAACACAGAGTAAGATTGTCTCCAAGATCCTGGCAAACAGAATAGCTGGGGTGATATCCTCCATGGTCCATGCAGAACAAAAAGGTTCTTTGCTGAGACAGGTGATGTGATTAAACCTCAGACAGCTGCAAATATGGCTAGACAGCAAGGCTGACTAAAAACGCAGAGCAATGTCTCAGATGCTGAAAAAGCGTTTGATTGTATAGACTGGTGATACTCGCTTGGGACCCTGAAGCAGTTCAGATTCAGCCCCGGAATCTGTGCATGGTTAGCTCTTCTTTATAATGCGCCCATTGTGGCAGTGAGGCTTAACGGAGAGATTTCGGAGACATTCACTTTGGGGAGGCATGGGGTTTCCAGAGGTAAAGTTGTTAGGGTTTGACTCCATCTTATGTAGGCCCAACTCCATCTTGACAAGATGGGGTTGCCATTGTCACTCTCTAGCACAATGAGTCGCCATCTTTCCCAATTAATGCAGAATCATTGTCATGTTTTCCAAAGTAGATATCACCTGACCTTATCTTTCTAAGAACTGTGAACGTGTCAAACCATTCCATTAATGACACAGATATACCCATCAATGTGACATTTATCTGGGTCAAAATATCTACTTTCCAACATGTCACGGTCAGAATTTACATTCTTTTACCTTCTATGTTCATAAGAAAATGTTGAGAATGCATACCTTGATGCACATAATCTATGTCTGACATTCTTCAGCTTCCATCAGAAATTCCTGTTTCTGATAAATTATAATATATAAGGACGACTACTTGAACACTTGTAGGAGAGGTCCTCTGCTCAGATTATTGCCTAAAATTCTGCCAGAGACAGTCTGAGCTACTTCCGGCACACTTTGCAGATGCTACATCTAGCCTGAAGCCGATAGTGCGGAGTCCTGAAGGAAGGCTGTCTGACTGCCACCGCAGCGTGTATTTGTCCTTCATGGGGAAAACTACCTTTGTGCCTCTATCAATACAGACAAGCCTTTGCTATTGACAAGGTGTCTCTTTTCCCTTAGAAACTCTGGACTGCAAGTTACTCTGCCTTCCATACTCTTAGTATAGCGCATAGAAATAAATGTTAAAGTTTCAGATGACATTCTAACAATGCTAGAAATTTTCATTTCATTCTAGTTGTTTATAACATGCTTTCCTGTGGTTTTCATAATATTCTGCATGGTTGTTTTAGATGTAAGAGAAACATTGTTCCTGTAGTAATAAATACTTTGAACTCAAAAGTATATGATCTTCTTAGTACAGCGTGTGTGATACTGTGAATAATGAAATCAGGTTTGTAGCTGTTTGCAGGGTGCCCCTGATCCCTTTATGGGATTGGTATTAGCCCAAAAGCAATCCTTCTATCTCAATTAGACAGTGAATTGTGTCTTGTGGGGCTACAATAAATAACTTGTCTTTCACATTCATTGCTGGTGCACTAAACTTGTGGTCAGTTGTATGACCCTTCGTATTTAGTAGTCGCAAATTCATTGTTTTGCGACTCGCAAAATGTAATTTACAACAGTGTCTCAGACACTGTTTGCGATTCGCAATAGGTTCGCAAATTGCTTACAATTAATATTCATGAGGTAGGTGCAATTTGAGACCCCATTAGCAATGGCTAGCACTCCCAGGGATGGTGGCCTGCTAGGGTCAGCATACCACCATATCTGTGACTGCTTTTTCAATAAAGCAGTTTTTTTTAAATGCAGTCCATTTTCCTTAAAGTGAAACAGGATGCATTTAGAAAAAGAAAGATGAAACGTCACAGTTTAATTTTTTAAGAGCAGGCAGTGGTCCATGGCACCACTGCCTGCTCTTAAAAAATATTTTCAATGCCAGTCACAAAGGGGAAGGGGTCCCATGGGGACCAGTTCCCTTTTGTGAGTGGCTTACCACCTACTTGAAGTAGGTGGTAAACTGCGAGTGTTTTGTGACCGCAATTGATGCTTTTGATAAGACAGTGGCTACTGCCCCACGACATTCTGTGGTTTACTATGAAATTCCACCTGAAGCTAATTACCGACAAATATTTGATTCCTCTGTGGTCCTATGCCTGGATTATTTAGGGAACTTTTCTCCTCATAATGTGGTTGCCAACAATATTTGTTGCTCTTCTGCTACAGAATGGAGACTACGTCCTTGCAAGAACAATTGCCTCACCTGTCGTTCGTGAACTACAACCATAACTCATCACACAGAGTCTAAAGTGATGTCCCTATTAGATTATAGAGTCCACTGAAACATTGCGATTGCCTTATGTGATAAAGGTTTGAATGAATGATGTTCCAATACCCGGTTCAATTTCAGATGATTAGGACATTGAGACCTTTAAAAGAATGATATCTGATTTCCAGTCATGTGCTACCTTGAATAATGAAGATCCTTATTAAAACTCTGCAAATTAAGAAATGTATTGCTATCACCCTTATTCACATTACTTCATACATAGGACTAGTTATCCTAGGAAAATATACAACTAAACACAATGGGATCACTGTGAGACTACGCCTCCTGTGATCCATCCTAATTTTCCAAAGAAATTCCTTTACTTGCAGAGTGCTACCAGATCCCACTCTTCAGCCTTCTATTTCACAAAGAAGCCACAACAGCTTCCAAAAAAAACTAATTATAACAAGCTGATTTAATAAAAATGAGTTAAGTCAAAATCTGGGTATTCAACTCAATGAATACTGTAAAGCAAATATTGATGAGAAAAGCATTTGGGAAACAAAAAACTGTCAGATTCAAGGCAAAGAAGCCTTATTTTGAGCCAGCATAATACAGATCGAACAATTTGTTTAAAACAAAACTATCCAGCGGAATACTTGTCTGGGATTCAGAACAATGAAAGACTTAAAGAAACCTTTTATTACAAAAGTCATGCTGACCATGTTCAGTAAATGGCAATTTTAACTGAATATGTCTCAATCAAACATTAATAAACAAGTTACTTACCTTTGGTCCAGTAACTTGTTCCATCTGCAGATTCCTTACCTTAAAATAGATATCCAAGCAATACATCCCAGGAGGTGGATCTGTGAATCAATTATACACAAGGAAGACCTGCAGGAACAAATGGGCAAAATTCCCAACCCTACGGACCAGACTGTCCAGGCAGTAGTGCTTGGTAAACGTGTGCAGGGAAGCCCATATTGTTGGTTGGCAGATGTCCTGGACCGGAACGCCATGTGCTAATGCAGTGGTTGAAGCTTTAGCTCTGGTGGAATGAGCATGCAAACACTCAGGGGGTTGCTTCATGAGATGGTCCTCATCTGTACGGGCTGTTCATTCTTCAGTTCGACATACCCCTTGAAGAGTTGGTTCTCCTCTCGGAACTCTAGTGTGTGGTCAAGGTAGAACGACAATGGTCTTTTTTGGTCCAGATTGTGAAACCACTCATCTTTCTTGGAGGAATGAAGCAGAGGGCAAAAAGTAGGCAGAGTAATGGATTGGCCCACACGAAAGAGTGACTACCTTCGAGAAAATGGAAGCTCTAGTGCGAAGCACTGGTCACGTGGCTGGGATAGGCACGAGGAGAAATGCTGCCATTCTACATATACACGTTCCTTACATTAACTTCTTATCTACAAGTTGACTTTTGATACACAGTTTCCTGCATGACTGTGCAGGTAATGGTTCTTACTACTTCATCTAAAGATTGTCATGACACCTTGAACATTCAGTACAAGGGATAAAGTTCACTGTGCAAATGTTGTAGTTTGTTTATCATCTGTAAGGTGACATGGATATCATAAGAGGATAAACAATGACAGCCTGGCTGCGGTCTCTTCAAGGTAGCATGGATCTGTTATATTATAGAAACAAGAGCACTTCTGTGTTAAGGCAGAGGAGCACTCTGCTGTCACTGTGAGATAGTGGTTAGGTGAAGTCTCAGCCCAGCTGATTCCGGTTTACCCTATGCGAGGAGGGATGTCCAACTTGTGACCAAGACAGGGATCCACGTACACTCATTTTCAGGTAATGGGGGTTTAGATGATCCAGTAGGGGATTTTGGCAAATCACCCACCTTAGGCAAGTAGGTTAGGGAGCGCATAGTAGGAGTACACAATACTCAGGACTTACACGCCAGCATATATATACTGATCCGGCACAATGGTGGGGTTCCACTGTCCTCATATTGCTAATCACTTTCATTTGCTTCTGTCTAGTAAGCACTGCTGTAGACATATTTTACACACGCTTCACAGTGGTTCAATAAATACTGAAACACCTGTTTTGTGCATTTCTTGTGCATCTCTCTGGGAGTGCACGAGTGACAGAGCGAAAGGGTTCTAGAACTGTTACCAAGATTCCTTGGGGAGTCAGGGTTGTCATGTTTGTAGGTTGCCCAATCAATTTGCTACCCTTTCTGGTGTAGGTGTACTTATGGTGGCACTGAGAGCTTTCAGGACTATAGGCCAACATATCCTGAAGAGGTGTAAAGAATCGGTCTGGCACCATCCTAACGTTTATGTTGTCAAAAAAATGCACAGGTCCTACTGGGGAAGTTGAAGCAGAATGACATGGCACCTACTCCGGATGGAGACGGGATTTGTGATCCACTAGTCATCTTCAGCTAAGTTTGTCCATGACAGCGTTCACAGAGCTTGCTAGATAGTGAAACACCAGGGAAATGCCCTGACTTTCCAGCCATGTCCAGAGATGCAGGGCCTCTTGACAAAAGGTCTATGACCGCACCACGGCCTCTTTGTTGTAGTACCACATGGCGGTGGTGTTGTCTGAGAACACCTGCACTAGACTTCCCTTGATGGAGGGTAGAAAGACTTAATGCCAGCCACATCGCCTGGAGATCCATCAGGTTGATGTGGAGTCTGGATTCCACCGGAGACCAGAGGCCTCTGATCTCCATCTCTTCCAGAATACCGCCCGATCCCAGAAATGCCTCACTTGTCACCACAGTCAGATATGGATGGGTGAAGGGAAAGGGGCCTGCTGTTAACCCAATAATGGTTTGTTAACGGCCACTGCATGTCTTATGCAGTTCCCTCCAAGATCTGGACCATGTCGGAGAGAGTACCCTAATGCTCTGCCCACTGGAACTTCCAAGTCCCACTACAGAACCTACATAGGCCAACAGGCATGTGACACCAGCATGATGCCGGAGAATATGATGCCCAGCAACTTCAGAATCAGTCTCACCAAAATCCAGTATAGAAACTGAAACATCGGTATCATAGACTGAATATCCTAGACTTGGCATTCGGGAGCACAGACCTGAAACTGCATCGTGTCCAGAACTGCCCACAATAAAAGGGAGCATCTGAGAGGTTGTCACATGTGACTTTGGCACGTTTATTGAGTATCCCAGCAAATGCAGGGGGTCCGATCTAGTCTGGAGGTGGAAGACAACAGCCTGGGGTGAGCCTGCCTTCAACAGCCAGTCATCAAGATAGGGGAAGACTGGCACTCCTGATCTCCGCAGATGAGCTGCAACTACCATCACCACCTTAGTGAACACCCTAGAGATGTTGGTAAGGCCAAAGGGAAGCACAGCGAACTGAAAGTGCTCATGACCTACCGTGAACCGCAGATAGTATCTGTGAGCAGGTAGGAAGGGGATGTGAAAATGCATTCTAGAAGTCAAATGCAACCATCCAGTCTCCCGAGTACAGGGCAGAAAGGCCCTGAGCAAGAGTTAGCATTTTGTAATTCTCCGTTTTGAGGAAGAAAGGGAGAGAGCGCAGGGCCAGAATAAGGCAAAGGCCTCCTTTTTAGGCACTAAAAGGTAGCGGGAATAGCAACCACATCCCACTTCTGGGAGCAACCTTTTCTTAATTGCTCCTTTGGCCAAAACAGCAGTCAATTCTTTGCAGAGAAGGGACAGGTGGTTCTCTGCCAGCCTGTCCTAAGTAGGTGGGATGTAGGGATGGGTGGTCTCAAAGGGAGGGAGTAGCCCATTCAAACAATCTGCAAAACCCACTGGTCCAAGTTATATGCCATCAGGGGGGGAGGTGATAGTGGATCCTGCCCCCCCACTGAGTGCCCATGATGGTAAGAGGGCAGACTATACAGGTGGGAGGCTGAAGCTGCACAGGTGGTGGACTGGCCCAAGCTCTGGCTTCTCAACCCACGGGTTCATTGGGTAATGCGTCCTTGGCCACACAGAGGCTGGGAAGATTGTGCATCACGGTGGCTGGGTGGGTTAAGACGCAGCGGACAACCCCTTCTGTGGCTATAAAGGGTGCGAAAGGCCAACTGGGGGTGGAGAGAGGCCATCGAATGGTCCTGGGTGTAGCACGGCTATCCTTAAAGCGCTCCAGCGCTGAAAACGCCTCGACTCCGAAGAGACGGGAGCCATCAAAGGCCATGCTCATAAGCGATGCTTGAACATCTCCAAAAAAGCTTGTAATATTCAACCAGGCATGGCGCTGCATTGACCTGTCACTTCATGAAGAGATCACTGTACAGGATGCTGCTGAGGTTGCAGGCATGGTTGGTGGGAGTAGTTGAGGGTCCAAGTGCAGTTGGCCACCATGTATCGTCCTATGGGGAGGTGTTTCTTCCGAAGATGAGTACTTCCGTTTTGTCCATGTTCAACTTCAGGAAGTTGGACCTCATCCAGTCGGCAACGTCGGTCATGGCATTCTGGAAGTTGGATCTGGTTGTGTCTTCTGTGAGAGGATTAGTTGGGTATCGTCAGCATATGGGGGGTTGTTGAGTCTGTGCGTGCAGATGTCAGGCAATGGAGTCATATAGGTGCCTAAGAGGATGGGGCTGAGGGAGGATCCTTGAGGGGCGCCGCAGACAATGGATAATGCTCTCGGGTCCGGAGGTAAAGGGCATTAGGGAGGTTTTTTGTGAGGAAGGAGGTGATCCATTGAGGGAGTTTCCTCTGATCCTTATGTGGCAGGGTCTGGTGATGAGCGTGTGGTGGAATACGGTGTCAAAGGCTGATGAGAGGTCTAGGAGGATCAGGGCTACTGTCTCACTATGGTCAAGGATCGATCTGATGTTGTTGGTTGCGGCTATTACAGTGGTCTCCGTGCTGTGGTTTGAGTTTGGTGGGCAAACTAGCTGGCTTGTTTGCTGGGTTTACTGGTGTTGGCCGTTTTCATGGGCGATTGTGTCGGCGCAGGTGAAGAAGTTTTGGACGGCTAGCTCAAGGTTGCTGAAGGGGTAGGGTCTAATGGTGTTGAGGGCTGCAGTCCATTGGGTTTCGGTGATTTTGTTCAATCTGCGGTGAGCCAGGTTGGGGGTCGTGGAGGTGGATCATGGTGAGCCTCCAATGGTGAAGTGGACGATTATGTGGTCTGCCCAGGTAAGTTTGGTGGTGTGGCTGAATCTGATTATGTCGCTGACTGTAAAGATTGGGTGCAGGACGTGTCCTGCGCAGTGAGTCTGAGTGAGTGTGAGTCTGATGTTGCTCATGCTTTCCAGGAGGTTGCTAGACTAGGTGTCGTTAGGATAGTCAAGGTGTAAGTTGGCGCACCAAGGAGGATGTAGTGCTTGGAGTCGATTATCAAAGTAGCGATGAGTTGGGGGATGGTGTTGCAGTAGATGAGGTGGGGGCCCAGAGGTCTGTAGGCGAGGGTTCCTCTGATGGTAGCGGCTAGAGTTTCACACCAGGATGTCAGCCATAGTGATACTAATATTCCAGAAAGGGCCGATTGCTTTCTTATGGCCAGCCTCAATGTCGTTCCAGGCTTTGTTCCAGGTTTCCTTTTAGTTAGCACTTCCTTATAAAGGAGCCAACACCTCACTACATCTGATTCATCTCTAGTTTGCTTATTCATGGCCTGCCTTAGAATACGGTTAGATTGAGAGCATGAGTGGTCAAAACATCTATGTAGTTTGGAACAACATAACAATGATTAACCCTCAATGATTTATTAAGAGAAACACATTCTTAAGAGTTCAGAATCAATACAATTGGTAGAGCAACACTCTTTAAGCAGTTACAGAATTCAGATGCAGAGGTCTGGCCCGGGACCAGGGTTCAATTCCCGACTCGGCGGGTCTTGGGCTCAATTTCCTCGGACCTGATAATTCTCGCCTCAGTGCCTATTCTAATCATGGGTCCCACTGTGCAACTCTGGGCAATAGCTTGCTTAATCCCCACAACGACCCCAACAGCGCTGGGATGCCTGGCTTTACCTTGGGGGTGCCCAGGTGTGGACAATTCACAGGGAAAAGCCAGGAAGGGTTCCACAGCGGTAGGAGTACAGCGCCAGGACGACCCCTTTGCTGGGGCAGCAGTGCGCTTTACAAGTACAAATTCTTTCATTCATTCATTCATTTCAAATAAATGAACATTCAGAAGTTGCTTTAAAGCATTTTCAGGATAAACATGTGCCCATTTTACTCTGAGTGAACTATCCTTTTCAACTAGATTCCGTTGATCGCATAAAGAGATTTGTCCACTGACTGAGCAAAGGAAAAATAATCTAACAGAGTTATGGTTGCTGTAGCTCATTGAATGCATGGGAAAAGATAAGATGCGACTAGCTAGATCGTTAATAGCAAAAATGTAATCTCCCTCTAGGGTAAGGTATAGCAGGAACAACAAATAATGCAAACCCATCTAGGTGGTAAACTTCTATAGACCAAGCCTCCTGTAGTTAGAGGACGTCAAAAAGTCTAATAAGATCCAACCGGCAATGTTTAAATCCTCCTTGGAGAATGATGTTGAGACTTTGTCCAGTTGTACAGAGTGACACATATACAGGGGGTTATGGGCAGAGAAGATACAAGAACTGGATCACTGAAAGTAACTTGTCGAGGAAATGAACCATTGTTTTTCAGTGAATTCAAAGGGGTAATAATTGTGTGAATACAGATTTGTGGATGGCAATGAGTATTAACTGTAGCTGATAATGTGGGATAACAAGTCATAGGCATCAATACTACGATAGGTTTATTAAAAGAACCTAGAGGAAGAAGACAGCCCTAATCCTAGTACCTAGAAGCAACAGGATTTAAGAGAAATTGAACAGGAAAACAAACGTTTGTTTTTTAAGTCGATACAGTCCCCTGGGCTTTGTTTGAAAGACAAATCTCCTGGGTGGGGTCTGCCTAACAAAGGCATTCTGATTATACAGGCAGGGAAAACAATGTGCTTGATAATGCAGCGAATGAACAGCCTTGTTCTTGAATTCAGTTAATGACTATGTTTTCCCTTTTCCCAAGAAGGGAACATGAGTGAGAATCAAAACATATAGTGTGACCAGGATTATAAGTTCAGCATTGATAACTCTGAATCATCAATCCGGACATTTCTTCTAGTGTGGTGTTGTTAAAGGCACAGTCACTAGATGTAACCGCTCCGCTGGGGATATTTCAAGCAATCAGGGTCATTGGAATATTAGGGGCAAAAAGACTGAAGAACAGAAGAAGTAGTGACTCTGATTCCCATAGATGATCGGGGGGCACAAAACTCATAGATGAGCAATGTAGGACATGAAAGATTCTTGGATAGACTATAATCACCCTGACTAGAACTTGAAGAGTTCATGGTTTTCAGCCACACAAGAATTCAACCAAGACACCAGTTTGGTAACAAAATTGGTACCTGGGGTACATCTGCAGTCGTTTGCTTCAGTGAACACGTTTTGATGCCACTGGGTGGAAACACAATATTTTTTAGTCTAAGCAATGAGTTTATTAATCGTGCCCATGGCTGAAATAGAAAAGAATCTAGGAAGAGAAGACAGGATGTTTCTTTGTATTTGAAATAATGAAAACAAATGTGTAGCTCAGCCTTTCCCAGGCTCTGTCTATCTTCATCTCTTCCTCCTAAGCACAAACAGTACAGTCAGGCATCCTGCATTGTGCGCTATGAGTGCCCTGAGTGTACTCTTCCGTCTTCTCAGCTCCCTTCTCTAGAAGTAATGAAGCTTGGGAGGAGTAGCCCCTTCCCTCAAAATGCACCTAAAAACAACAGTCTGACGATTAATCTAATAAGCAAACCACTGATTGTCCCCAAGTTAGGATTTGAAACACAACGCAGGGCCTTAGGGCAAGGTGGAAATGACAAAGCCACTAAAAAAAGCTCTAGGGAAACAACAATTTTCCATCTCACCTTTAAGCAAATGAACCTGAAAATTGGTACTCATAGCATTCCTTTATTATTTTCATGAGGACACTGTTTCAGAATATCCTACAGCTAATGCCTTGAAAATTCGTCCATCCCATCCTCCGAAGTAGAATGTGGCTCCACTGAATGACTGATTTCATTCTGTTGCTAACCTTAGCTGCCTCAATGATAGATTTTCAACTTTCATCATGGAATAGTTTGGCAATACATAGCAAACAGGGGCTTTAATGACCAGCACTTTTAACTACTGGCCACATTTGCTATTTAATAACATTTGACCTAATATAATGTTGCAGAAATTGGGGTTCTGTCTTTTTCTGATTACAAGAAGATAGGCTCTCTGAGACACTCAATGAGTGGATTAGCTGCATGGGTGTTTGTGAAACTGAGAATCATGTTCTTAGGTTTTGGTTATTTCCAAACCACCTGCTGTAAACCTGGACAATTGAGAATGCACGTTTATCAAACGCAGTACTGAGGCCACTAAACAAGAGAGGTCTGCAGATAGGCCAATGGAAATATCTTTCCTACGTTTAAGAGTAGATGTGTAATTACGTGCTGAGAAAAATGTTTCACAGACCTCAAAGGGAAGTGCTAATGATAATGCCACATGTTCTCCTGAGCTGGACGGAAGGCATAGTTTCTTCCATGTCTACTGCACTGTAGTATCAAACTTCTGTACTGATCCTGACTTACCGCAGATACAAGTAGATCATACTGCCAAGAGGCAATACTGCAGGAAGCCCCAAATCATAGTCCTACTCTTAGAGCATACACTGGATTCTGCGGTAGCCGCAGTAGTATTTCAGTCACCCTACTACTAGTTTACCTATATTTACTCAAGTGCAATTAGGCAGGGCTTTATCCGTTAAGCCATTAGGATTAGAAAAACAGCAAGGTAGCCAAATGGACAGAGTGTAATACGCTACTAATTACCACTGCCAGTGTGGAGTGGGCCATGACTCATGAGAAGCAAATCCTTGAGTGGGTCATGATGCCCTTCCCTCCCTTAACAGTGGTAATAAAAGCACTCTCTGCATATGGTTTGTGGCAAGATATTTTGTTCATGAATATTTCTTTTACTAAACAGTAACAAACCAGGCAAAAAATGGTTACATTTGTGCAGTGCAGTAAAATCAGTTTCAAGAGACCTTGTGATTATTAGGGGAGTTATTTCCCTCTGTAAAGTAATTGTTGAACGTGATACTTACCTTCAGTAACGATGTATCATGTAGAGACACAGTCTAGCCACAGATTCCTTAACTAAGAATATCCCCAGGCATCGGACTGGATCCCGCAAACTTTCAGCAGCAGCATCTCTGCAAGAGTGGTGTAAAAACGGGGAAATGGCATTGGACCACCTCTCTGCAACGCAGCTCTGTGGCGCTTACTGGATGTACCTGGTGGGCTAGATGGCCCCCAAAGACCCTCAGGATTAAAGGGGAGTTGCTACCTCCCACTAGAGAATCTCAGTGGCTAGAAACATGTGGTCGCAACATTTTTGACTCAGCCAGTGAGAGATCGAGAGAGCACTAAGTGTTGTAGCTGAGCCAAGGGGTGTTCAAAAGCACTCATTGTTTACAAAGGTTACTTAGGTGACTGGAGATGCTACAAAGTGGCTGATAAAACCGGCCCATTTATATACATGGAATTTTTAAATTTTAAGGTCATGGCGGGAGAGCAGGAATTCGGTGAATTGTTGCCAAAGAGCAGAACTCTAATGTCATTCATAATTGAGGGGCGAGAGCAGCAGATCCGGAGTTATGCCAGGGGATATTAGTTTAGCCCATGTTGGCTGGTTGAAAGGAGATATATCCAACGCTGTTCTCTAGTTAGTAGAAATTTGTTGTTGTTGTTGTTGCTACATTCAATGTGTTCTATAACTATCCATGACAGGGAATTGGGTGTGTGCCCATTTTGTATATAATGATCTGTTAGTTTGCTAATATTCGTTTTTCACCGAATGGTGCTACGGTGTTCCACGATTCCGGTCCTGACTTTGCGTGAAGTCATCCCAACGTAGCGAAGTTTACAGGGAAACTCAATTAGGTAAACTGAACTAGTAAAGTTACATTTGGTGTGTGTGTGTGAGTTGACGCCATATCTTGCCGGGTTCGGGGTCTAATGTTTTGGTAGGCCGTGTTAAGTGGCTAACACTAAAATCACCCTTGACACAGCTACAACAGTTAGCGCTCTCTCTATCTCAGTTCCACCACTAACTTCCTAGTGAGTGGATATTTTTTTATAAATAGCACTTGTGGATTTAATTAATCATTTTGTATAGCATGTATAATAAACTTCGTGCTTTTCATTCTAGACTGCCCGTTGTCTATAAACACTTGTGGCAGTCTCTTTTGTAATAATGGACGCACTCACAGCCATACGCATACCCTCCATAAACATAGTGTTGTCTGTTTTCAGTGTCTACTCCCCCGCAGACGCTACTCGCGTCTTTAAGGAGAGTGCATTCACCTGTGATGCCAGTTTAGATATTTAAACACGTCCTGAACGGACGCCAACATCGACGGAGTTTCCACGCCAGCCAAGTAGGTCTCAGTGCGGGTCACGAGCTTTGACGAAGTAAGTTGGGTTTTAAAGGGATCCAAAGCATGTACATGCCGGGGAAACTTCCTAACCTCGGTGCTCTTTTACCTACGTACCAGAGTGTGACTACAAGATGGACCCCCTGCCGGAAACTCATGAGGCTTATCTCTGACAACATCAGAGTAAGATTTCTACTCAGTGATTTAGCCGTTTTTTTTACACACAATGCACACTATTTTTCCGTTATTGAACTTTATGGCACAGTAGCGCATTTCACTGGCAAATACGGATCTTTACACCATAGCACTGTCACAAATGGTATGTCACCAACGCATTTACCCAGCTACAGCACCACCACTACGGTACAGATTCACGTTATTTATATGTGCATTTATTGAAGGCTAACTTTTTATATGTATGTCTGTCTGTGTTGTATCTGTGTTTTCCTTTCCTTTCACGGTTTAAACCACCAGAGGAAACCCTCCTCTCTCCCATAGCGCACATTAGTGAATGTGACACATACCTGGTTATTTAAACATTATTGACCACGTTCTATTCACCTTCACTTTCTCACAATTAAGGTTCTCAAGAAAGCCAGACCAATATGCGGCCTGGCTGAAACATGTTGACCATAGTGGATGAGTGAGACCATAGTAGACAATTACGATGCTGCTTGTATCACTGTAGCATTATTGGGAGCTATACTATGCTTAGGTTGCACATTTTGCATTTATTGCACTCGTTGCACTTGCTGCACTTTAGGAATTCCTGTTTCGTATAATAGAGTTCGAAAACCAAAATGGTGAGAAATAAGGTGACATTCCTGTCTTTGAATGCAAATGGGTTGAATAACAGTCGAAAGAGAAATGCTATAGAGAGCTGGTTAAAAAATCTCTGCCCTAAGATTATCTTTATACAAGTTACACACCATAGGGTACTATCAGACTCCGAAAATATCTTAAAAAACTGGGTGGGTTATAGCTTCGTCTGTATCAGGGATGGTGCAGAGGGGTGTCAGTATTCTCATAGGAAAACATGTCCAGTTCCAAATGGAAGGCTCACATTCAGATTTAAGTGGTAGATGGGCATTTGTATATGGGAAATTAAATCAGTTAAATAGAATACTTGCCACAATATATGCACCAGTTATAGACGACCCAATGCCTATTTTGCAACTAAAGCAAGCACTGACGGGAATTCCAGGTCAAATATTATGGAGGAGGGGGGGGGGTTAATTTTTTACAAAATCCCTTAATTGACTCCACCAGGAAGGACCGGCGCCAATCAAATGTTTGATTGATTCAGATGCTCCGTCCATCACCACCCCCTTTTGTACCGCTTTTGGCCGCCATAAGTGTGGCAGGGTATGCTCAGACGTGAGTCCCTTGCTCACTTTGCCACCGGATTCAAGCAAGCCAGGCTGAAGACGGCTGGAATCCCAGAAACCGGTCCTCGGAAGCTTGTTTCCGGTCCAGGGAAGACAATGCTTGGCACTTCGGGCTGGACTGTTCCCATAAGGCACAGGGTCAGACTGATTTGCATATAGCCATGTCTGAACTGGGGTGGCAGAGTGGGCTAAAGAACGGTGATGGATTAAACCCAGATCTTTTGACTGGGTGTGAGTGTTTGATTGATTCAGATGCTCCGTCCATCACCACCCCCTTTTGTACCACTTTTGGCCGCCATAAGTGTGGCAGGGTATGCTCAGACGTGAGTCCCCTGATCACTTTGCCACTGGATTCAAGCAAGCCGGGCTGAAGACGGCTGGAATGCCAGAAACCGGTCCTCAGAAGCTTTTTTCCGGTCCAGGGAAGACATGGCTTGGCAGTTTGGGCTGGACTGTTCCCATGAGGCACAGGGTCAGACTGATTTGCATATAGCCATGTCTGAACTGGGGTGGCAGAGTGGGCTAAAGAACGGTGATGGATTAAACCCAGATCTTTTGACTGGGTGTGAGTGTTTGATTGATTCAGATGCTCCGTCCAGCACCACCCCCTTTTGTACCGCTTTTGGCCGCCATAAGTGTGGCAGGGTATGCTCAGACGTGATTCCCTTGCTCACTTTGCACTGGATTCAAGCAAGCCAGGCTGAAGACGGCTGGAATGCCAAAAACCGGTCCTCAGAAGCTTGTTTCCGGTCCAGAGAAGACATGGCTTGGCAGTTGGGGCTGGACTGTTCGCATGAGGCACAGGGTCTGACTGATTTGCATATAGCCATGTCTGAACTGGGGTGGCAGAGTGGGCTAAAGAACGGTGATGGATTAAACCCAGATCTTTTGACTGGGTGTGAGTGTTTGATTGATTCAGATGCTCCGTCCATCACCACCCCCTTTTGTACCGCTTTTGGCCGCCATACGTGTGGCAGGGTATGCTCAGACGTGAGTCCCTTGCTCACTTTGCCACTGGATTCAAACAAGCCGGGCTGAAGACGGCTGGAATGCCAGAAACCGGTCCTCGTAAGCTTGTTTACGGTCCAGGGAAGACCTGGCTTGGCAGTTCGGGCTGGACTGTTCCCATGAGGCACAGGGTCAGACTGATTTGCATATAGCCATGTCTGAACTGGGGTGGCAGAGTGGGCTAAAGAACGGTGATGGATTAAACCCAGATCTTTTGACTGGGTGTGAGTGTTTGATTGATTCAGATGCTCCGTCCATCACCACCCCCTTTTGTACCGCAGACTACTCAGCGGCAAGCGGAACTAAAGACGCCTGAAGGAAGACCCTACCATGACACTACAAGCCACTATGAAAAGCTTGGTCAAAAAATGCAGAAGAAAACCATCACATGTACAAACAGGAGGCGGACTTTCTATGTAATGATAATGCAAAAGTCCCCTATTTTTACACAGTACCAAAGATACACAAAGAGGCCAGACCACCCACAGGAAGAACAATCCCCTGGGGTATCAAGTCATTATTAGAACCTCTTTCCTGGTTATGTGACTTTTTGCTGAATCCTCTAGTACAGAAGGCTTCCTCATACATCAGAGACACAAAGCACCTACTGAACATCATTAAAGACCTTAGGTTTGACCCTACCACCCAACTCCTAGTGGGGTTGGACATTGAGAGCCTGTACACAAGCTTACCTCAAGATGCTACCTTACAAGTTCTCAACAACATACTCATGGAGAGCCACTGGGAATACACCACCCCGGAGACTTCATCCTTCAATGTGCTACCCTAGCTCTCAAGGAGAACTATTTAGAGTTTGAAGGGGAATTCTACCTCCAGACCAACGGCACATTTTTGGACAGCATTTCTACCCCCAGTGTGGCCAGACTTTATGTTTACCATTTTGAAAAATATACATACTCTCGGACACAAACCCTTACACTAATAACATCAAACTAGGGCGTTGGTACATAGACGACTTCATGATCTGGGCTGGTCCGCAGTTTTCCCTAGCAGCCTTCCTAGCATGGCTTAATGGGTGTGACCCCTACCTGCGGTTTACCAGCACTGCCAGTGCAACCAACCAACCTACCTTTCCTTGATCTGACAATTGAAGCAGAGGCAGGCACTCTCAAAACCACCACATATTACAAACCGATGGCCAGAAACTCACTGTTACAATTTGACAGTTTTCATCCCCACCCTCTCAGGGAAAATCTCCCATTCAGCCAATTTCTCCGTATACAAAGAAATTGTAGCCAGACCTCTGACTATCACAGACAATCGGCCGATTTGGCTGTGAAATTACAAGCACGAGGATACCCCGGAAAATTGTACAACTCATCCAAAAACGTGCCTGTAATCAAAACAGGAATGCCCTACTGGAGGACAACACACATAGGGAAATCACTACTCCTCTCACATGCGTCACAAGGTACAACAAGGCCTCCAACTGTGTGGCTATGAT
This sequence comes from Lissotriton vulgaris, assembly GCF_964263255.1. Taxonomy (NCBI): domain Eukaryota; kingdom Metazoa; phylum Chordata; class Amphibia; order Caudata; family Salamandridae; genus Lissotriton; species Lissotriton vulgaris. The sequence goes on from NC_141691.1 coordinate 1,210,063,242, forward strand.
AATACGGCAAAATTGGCGCATCCTGAACTCGGGCCCAAGAAACTGGGATTTGTTTCCATTAAAAAAAGGTAGTAGTCTAAAAGACCAACTAGTGTCAACCTGACCGAAGACATTTAAGAGCATCACCACCAACAACATCACCAATGCCTGGGGCCTGCCTAAAGTGGTCGGACATTACCCGTGCAGTGATTGTAGTGTTTGCCACTTAACACGGCCGACCAAAATACTAGACCACGAACCCGGAAAGATATGGCGTCAACTCACACAAATCAACTGTAAATCTACTAGTGTAGTCTACCTAATTGAGTGCCCCTGCAAACTTCACTGACGACACGCAAAGTCAGGACCAGAATCGTGTAACACCGTAGCACCATTCGGTGCAAAAAGAATATTAGCAAACTAACAGATCATTACATACAAAATGGACACACACCCAATGACCGGTCATGGATAGTTATAGAACACATTGAATGGAGCAACAACAACAAATTCCTACTAACTAGAGAATAGTGTTGGATAGATCCCCTTTCAAGCCACCAACATGGGCTAAACGATAATATCCCCTGGCATAGCCTAAACATCTGAACTGCTGCTCTCGTCCCTCAATTATGAATGACATTAGGGGTCTGCTGTTTGGCAACAATCCAACAAATTCTTGCTCTCCCTCTCCCTACACGACCATCAACTGCTGGGCATCACCCCTTAAAATTTAAAATTCCATTTATATAAACGGACCGGTTATATCAGCCACTTTAGAGCATCTCCAGTCACCTAATTAACTTTTTTAAACAATGAGTGCCTTTGTACAACTCTTGACACAGCCCCAACATTTAGTGCTCTCTCTCTCTCTCAGTCCCACCACTAACTCCCTAGTGAGAGGATAATTTTTTTATAAATCTCCCTTGTGGGATTGAATTACTCATTTTGTATAGCATTTATAATACACTTTGTGCTTTTTATTCGGGACCGCCCGCGGTCCATAAACACTCGTAGCAGTCTGTTTTCCAATAGTGGACGCGCTCACAGACATCCGCATACCCTCCATAAACATAGCGTTGTCTGTTTTCAGTGTCTACTCCCTGCAGATGCTACTCGCGTCATTAGGGAGAGTGCATCCACCTGTGATGCACATTTAGGCATTTAAACAAGTCCTGAACGGACGCCGACATCGACAGAGTTTCCACACAAGCCAAGTAGGTCTCAGTGAGGGTCGCGAGCTTTGACGAAGTAAATTGGGTTTAACAGGATCCAAAGCATGTACTTGCCGGGGCAACCTCCTAACCTTGGTGCTCTTTTACCTACGTACCAGAGTGTCACTACAAGCCGGACCCCCTGCCGGAAACTTATGAGGCTTATTTCTGACAACTTCACAGTAAGATTTCTAATCAGCGATTTAGCCGTTTTTTTTCTTCTTTTTTTACACACGATGCATGCTATTTTTCCGCTATTGAACTTTCTGGCACAATAGCGCATTTTACTGGCAAATACCGATCTATACACCATAGTAGTGTCACAAATCTTATGTCATCGCCGCATTTACCCGGCTACAGCACCACCACTCGGGTACAGATTCACGTGATTTATATGTGCATTTATTGAAGGCTAACTTTTTATATGTATGTCTGTCTGTGTTGTATCTGTGTTTTCCTTTCCTTTACAGGTTTAAACCACCAGAGGAAATCCTCCTCTCTCCTATAGCGCACCTTAGTGAGTGCGACACATACCTGGTCATTTAAACACTATTGACCACGTACTATTCACTTTTACTTTCTCACAATTAAGGTCCTGAAGAAGGCCAGATAAATATGCGACCTGGCTGAAACATGTTGACCATAGTGGATGAGTGAGACCATAGTACTCTCCACGTACATCCGCCGCTCTGTTTTTAATATTGCCAAGGGCTCATCAATAAAATAAACACTTTGGGTAGTGGGACCCAAGGACAGTTTGTTAACTTACACGCACACACTATCACTGCACACCCACTTATCAATACCCGCTCCGCTGTAAACAGGCATCGTAGCACACCTGGGGTACACTAAGTACCACCAGAGTTGGCCCGATGATGAAGCATGCCACCAACTAGGTTGGTGGGTGAGGGCTTACACAAGAAACAGATGTTTCCTCTACCTGAGAAACACCCATATCCCTTTTACCCATAGGCTAGTTCTTGTTTATTACTCATTTATTATCAGGGGAAGTGAACTGGCTTTTATGTTTCTCTCTCTCTTCCTTTGATATTAACTATCTTTTTCTTGTGACATAGGCAGAGTTGCCTTGTTTGTTTTGGTCCCTAGGTTCATGACGTAATACCCAGATGGCCTAGGCGGCGACTCCACCGTGTTTGCCTTTGTTCAGTACAGCTGGTCAGCTGGTTCTGCCTTCCTTTCAGTACTCTGACTGTGAGCTTATCTCAAGAGGAGCCCCCTTACTGGGGTTAAGATATACCCTATGTGGGGTAGTTGCTAGCTATTGTGTAGCTGTCCTTCTACAAGGAAGGCTTGGTACGCTCCTGTGGAGTCTGTCTTACAGAGATTCTTCTGTGAATCAGTCTATTCTCTCTCTCTATGCTGTTATGCTTCCTACAGACTGGCATCGCTCTATTGCATTTTCAGTTCAGGTTGGGGTCTACGGTTGTCCGTAATACTTCAAAGCTTCGGAAGAGGTTCCCTACTGTGACGCTTCTGCCTTGCCTACCTTTCCCAAGGGCGTTTTTCAGCTTCACTGTGATCCTCTTTGTCCATTTTGGCTGCTCTTCTTTTCGCCAGCCACTGTCCTTTGGGACACTTGCTCTGTTCCGTTTCAGCAGTCCTTCTGTGGTTGACGCCCTACCATCATGTAGCACCAGGGCAGAGCCGCTATGCGGCACACTTTTTCAGTGTTTGCGCATAGTGTGGGTGCACTCTGGCATGTTTACTATCTTGGGGTGCCTGTGTTCTTTCTTCCGCTTCTGCGGTGACTGGTTCTACCCTCCACTCTCTGGGGTGGGTAATGCTTTCTTGTCATTCAACTCTGTCTGGACTGGTTCATGGGCGGTGGTGTCTTTGTCATAGAAGTCTACGCTGTACACTGCAGTGTACCCTCATTTTATGGGTTCTTGCCAAACAGGAGTTTTGTTTCTCTTTCTCTGCTGCTTTACGCGCAGGTGTTTTCCAATGCTTCTGCTTTGGGTTCCTGCTGTAACACCCTCAAGGATAGTGTTCTCTTGGAGATACTTGCTTTCTTAGGTCCTAGGCCAATACATTGGTCCTGACTGTTTCCACTTTCATGCCCCGCTCCATTCCCTCCTCTGTTTCGCGGGGGGACTTTGGCTCCTCTCGGACATAGTCCATTTCTGCTTCAACATGAATGTTGGTACTTATGGCATACCCTTGTCTTGTTTTATGCAACACATCCCTTTCAGATGGGTATCTTTCTTAATATATATCTGCTTTATGCTCTTCCCACAGCGCGGTAGCGCAGGCAATGTTCCTTTCTGCAGTGCCCGTGGTCTTCGCCCCGGTCTGCTCATGGTGCGAGCTCTTGTGCGTGTATGTCCAGCTTGCCAGGGGCCACTTTTTGCCGGTTGCCTACCTGGTGATGCATTTTGTTAACATCAGAGCTGCTCACGCTACCCTACTATGGTATTTCCCTATGCTTGGTGTGGTTCTGGCGTCCACAAGATATGTTTATATGTTTTCATACCTTTCACATGAATACCAGTCTTGCTGTGATCCTGTTATGGGTGCTTCTGCTTGTTGCCGTCCACCCTCTCTCATGTCTTTGTGAAAGAGCAACTGCTTACTTGAGTATCTTGTGTTTCTGAGGAAGCTGGCACTTTCTGCCCATGGGTCGGCATCCTGCCAATGTTGCCCCATGTATCTTAGCTGGTGCAGGTTCAACAGTGCTTTTTTCCACTGTTGCGCAAACTCTACCGGTATGTGCCGACTCTGTCATACCGTTTTGTCCTCTCTCTGGGTCTTGTTTCCTGTCGACACATCGGAACCTGCAGATCCATCAGACCCTGGGCTTAGTTCATTTTCTTTTACGAAGCCATGAACTCGGACTTCTGCACCCGCATTTCTGACTCTGTGCTTCTTTCTTTTAACCCGGTATACACACAAGGGTTTTCATGCTGTTCTTTCACGGCTTGCGATGCCTTTGCCTCCCATTGCTTTCCGCTCTTTTCAGAGCTTTGTGGTCCGGTGTTAGCTGCACCGGCATTGCTGCCTCCACTGTGTTTCGTCACCTTATTGATGGCTAAGTTCTCTTTGGAACTTGGTGAGGTTCAGTCGCAGACCCGCCTCCTCTATAGGTATGGCTTTGAAATCTATTCTAAGTTAAGGAATCTGCGGATAGATGTCTCTATCAGTTGAACAAGTTACTTACCTTCGGTATCGATGTATCTGGTAGAGACACAGTCTAGTCGCAGATTCCTTAAAGCCTGCCCATCCTCCCCGTTCAGCACGCCTTGTACCCCACTTATTGTTTTACTTTTTATTGACCCTTTTTGTGTTGTACATATTTGATGTATTATTCATATTTGTTGCTGGTACTGCAACTTATTACCTTCCTTCCCTTCTATTGTAAAGCGCTCCGATATCCTTTGGGATCATGTTCGCGTTATATAGAACTTATATATATATATATATACACATATACACACACACCTCTATATCTACATATACACACACCTCTATATCTATATATACACACACACACACACATACATATATATAGATATATATTTTAAAATATAAATGCTCCGTTTGAATCCCCAAAGAATCGGCACTCCACATAGTGCTGGATATTCAATTTATTGCAATCTTCATGGCAAACATAAAAGCGTGTATACAAATAAATATATATATATATATATATATATACACACACATCTCTATATATGTATATACACACACATCTATATATATGTATATATGCACATATCTATGTATATGTATATGTATAAACGCATACACCTATATATAGGTATATACACACACATCTATACATATGTAAATACACACACACACAGCAATTACGCAGGGCTTGATCCTTAATGCCATTCGGATTAGAACAACAGCAAGGTAACCAAATGGACAGAGTGCAATACGCTGCTAATTACAATTGCCAGTGTGAGGTGGTCATGACTCATGGGAGGCAAAGCCTTGAGTGGGTCATTATGCCCTTCCCTCCCTTAACAGTGGTAATAAACGCACTCTCTGCATATGGTTTGTGCCAAGATCTTTTGTTCATGAATATTTCTTTTACTAAACAGTACCAAACCAGGAAAAAAATGGTTACATTTGTGCAGTGCAGTAAAATCACTATGAAGAGACTTTATGACTATTAAGGGAGTTATTTCCCTCTGTAAAGTAATTGTTACATGTAGTCTATAATGCAGTAAATATTTATTGTTTTTCTAATTTCAGTTTTGCTGTACTGCGGTAGTAATTCGAATTATGATATGTCCACTGTCATAGTACATGTGTGAATGCTAGTTTATTAGTATAGTAGCTCTAAACAAAATGTATTATTGGGGACAAGTTTACTTTCATTTACCTGATATATATTATATATATATATCCTCTGTATGCATCCGCACAGAAACAGCACTACACATAGTACTGGATATTCAATGTATTGGAATCTTCATGGCAAACATAAAAGCGTGTATACAAATATATACACACACACACACACATATATATGTACATACACAAACACAGCTCTTTGTCTTGCCAGTAAATATATAAATGGAGATGGAGTTAGAGTGAGAGAGGGAGCTAGGCAGACAAGTCTATATGTTACTACACTATCTAACCCATTAGCCAATTAATATGTTCTGTGATGGCAAATAATTATTTAGCTTGAGGCTGGCTATCAAGGATATGACTGCTAAAAGGCGCAAAGAGCGCCATGAATGGTAATCGATATTTCAGTGCAAGGCACATTTTGCTATGCTTCATATTCTTCTTAAGAAGACATTTATATGTATTTTATTTTGATTACTATTCCGCTTTAGTCACTGTGGTTTGTGCGTTTGTAGTTAGATTATGTAAGAAATAAACAAAATAGCATTAGCACTGAATAAACAAGGTAAAATTCGGTAATTTACAAAAACAAGTGGCAGTCTATGGCGGGAGATGGAACTAAAGTAGCTTTCTTGAACTGTTTTATTTCCTGAATTGAACTAATTGTGGACATAACAACCAGCATCTACTTTTCGCCAGGTTTAACATTTGTAAAAAGCTATGTTGGGCCGAATTCCATTATTTCCGATTGAAGTAAAAAAAAATGGCAATCACAGGCTTCAATGCTAAAGACATTAAAGCAATTTCTGTACCACAGTGCCTTGAATTTGCTCATGCTGAAAAATAATGCATTTTGTTCAAATGTCTAAAAATTATATGCTGCTGAAATTATAGTTCAACGGTGACTGCTGCTAGGCACTTAATAATTTTAGCGCAAAGTATTCATGGAAAATGTGGCTGGTTACCTTGGGAACCACATGGTAGAGGTTTACCACATGTTTTTCCACATGATGGTATGGGGTCCGTGCAGGTTTTTCGATCAACGCATCCCAGTTCTAGTAATTTGCTGAGAGGAGTCTGCCCGCATGGGCAAAAGCGCACCACCTGGGGTAGCCGTGGGCAAGGCTGGCATGGCTGTGGGTGGCATACCTCTGTACATCCGTGCCTCCCACAGTTCAGCTTCCTAGAAAAGCAAAAAATATGATAAATGTATGACCATGACAGCAGGCGGAAAAACAGCTTTCGCTAGAAAAAGCAAGAGCATAAGAAAACATACAACGTTTTTACATTGCAATGAGAAACAACCTATTAAAGTGTCCACTTAAACATCAGATATATTATTTTACAATTTAGTGGCATCTCCAAAGAGGTGCACTGAATTAACAAGATTTAATTTCTGGCAAATCGAGCCTTACCTGGTTTGATGGATGGTACTTCAATTCTTGCCAGGCAACTGGACACATGATACGGTTAGGCCTTATATTGGGATGCTCAAACAATTAGAAGTCACTGGGTAGTGGTCTGTGTGGGCAATGAAAGCTTACCACGTGTCCCTACCCCACAATGCTACTGCATTTCAACTGAATAATCAGTTTCCTCCTTTTAGGGATCCCGCCCTTCTGTAAAAATTGAGATCCAGCAGGCAATGCTTTCTTTGTGAGAAGAGATACAAACACCTTTACCAAGACCACAAAGTACTGGCCCTGGAACAGATTTACTTTTTGCACAGCTTCCCCATATAGTTTTTATGCCGCAGACCTTTATAGGTGTTTCCCATGGCATGCATTGCGAATCCAAGCCAATGTTGGGGGAAATGGTAGAACGTACACGTTACTTACCTTCGGTAACGATGTTCCTGGTAGAGATGTTGTCTAGCAGCAGATTCCTTAACTTAGAATATCCTCAGGCATGAGTCTGGATCCAGAAATGTTTTGCAGCAGCACCTCTGCGGGCCAGGGTACCGCGCCACACGACCACGCCCTGATGTTGTCCTCGTACGCGACGTCAGCGAGGTCAAATAAGTCCCTCCTGGTGCGCTGACGTCAGTTTTCTTCAGAGAAACTTTTCAGCAGCACAACGCGGAGCCAACAACTAAAAACTGTAAAAGTATGGGAACAGTATGCGAGGAATGAAAATTCCGTATATAAAGAAGGGGGGATGGTGGAAGACACCATCCTAAAGACAGAAAAGAAACCGCCTACACATATAAGTGGAGGCTGTAAGAAAGAGCCCTGCAGGCCAAGCGGAGGTTCCCCCCCGAGTGCAACAAGGGAAGAACATTACAACAGACAGAAATAGACTGATAGTGCCATGTGGAACTGTGTCGTCCAGTAAGAATGGAACAAAGAAAAAACAGTCCACTGTAGTAAAGAAAGAAAAGACTGGCTTTTCCTATCTAAAACAGTGGTAGGAAACAGAGCACAACCAACCCTAAAAGAGGATGACCACGAGAAGAGCAGGACCCCGAGGTAGTAGAGCAGACTAAAGGGAAAACAAACCTTCCCGTGAATCAAAGGTACCATATAACAGAAAGAAGTCCCTCAGCAGAGGTTAACTGTATATGAAAGCACCCACAAACTGAAACCCCTGAAAATAAAACCCAATGGCAACTGAAGAGGCCAGTGGAGAACACCACCAGAAAAGGTCCTCGCAGAATGGGGAGGAGGGTTGGACATTATGGAATCTGCGGCTAGACAATGTCTCTACAAGATACATCGTTACCAAAGGTAAGTAACTCGTACATCTGATAGAGACATCTAGCCACAGATTCATTAACTTAGAATAGCTACCATAGCCATACCCTAAAAGGGAGTCGGGTCTGCGACAGGACAAAAGAAAGCGCCAGGCATGTGATCCGGCAACAGGGTGACGGAAAAAAGGGGAAAAACTGCGGCAGAACAGTCCGACAGCAACCCCAGCAGCTCAAAAAGCAGAAAACACAGGATAGAAGATATCTGACAACATGCCAGATTGGCACCACACCATACCAGTATAAAAATGACTGGTAGAACAATTTGATTCCCAGAAGAGAGAGAGAGAGAGAGAGAGAAGGATACTCTCCGCTAAATGGCGCACAAAAAGTGCATTAACCCAAGCTTGTAACGAACTTGAAGAGATGCAACCAGCGCCTAACAGACTAGGTTATAAAGGAAGCCAAAAGTGCCGGTAGCAGGAACCCAAAGGCAAACTAGAACCTGAGCAATGCATTGGAAACAGCCAGCAGGACAAGAAGCACACCAAGCGCACACCCGACCCCACAAGGGTAAAGAGGAGCAATAGCATCAACTCCCAACCCGCTGAAGCAGGTAGGATATGCTGCTGGCAAACAGCAATAGAGACCGTAAAGTAGCCTACACAGGCAAACGGCAATAGAGACCGTGAAGTGGCTCACATAGGAACAGAAGAGCGCCCGACTGGGCAGCATGAAGCCAAAGGAAGGTACAACCACAAAACAGACTCTTAGTCAGTAATCAATGACCACTGTCATCAGAACAACTGTCCTACAAGTGTAGCTTTAACAAGAGTTGGCAAATCTGAAGGGAGAGGCCAAAAACACCAAGTCAACGAATGGTGGAAAGAGTCTCAGATCCAAGACCAACACTCCAAAAGACATGGACAGCGTCGAACACCAAAAAGGGAGCATATGACAACTGGAAAACTACTCCAGGAACTGGAAGCAAAGAGGAACCTATGGTAGCTTGCAACCACCTTTAAGAGGCTCCCCCCACACATGGAGATATTGGTCCAAACAACGCAACGACGACAAGAGGCGGTGACGTAGGAAGGGGAAAACAAGGTAACTGGTAAGTAGACAAAGTATAAGCCGGACCATACCTAGCACATTAAGGGCAGGTAGAAGCCGTTTGCAAAGAGGAGAGTATGAAACCTCCAAAAGAGGTGGATAACCATGGTAAAAGCAGATGGCACCAAGGAAAGCATAGAACACCATACAACATACCTTCAATCAGTGCATGGAGCCCACATTATCTCCAGGCCCAGGTGAGATAAGCAAGGCTATATAATAGTGTAAAAGTACCCCACATGGAGTATGTATACCCCGGACAACGGGGTACACCTCTTAGGGCTAAAAGCCGGGTGAAATAGAATGCAGCAACGAACCGAACCCATGAATTGAGTCCTGGGCCGTAATGACGTTACTGAGCTGAACTACCGGCTGAAAGCCACATGCAGAGGACACAGCAACCTGTGACATACGGCCACTGAAGGCCAACATGCAACTGAAAGCAAAATGCATCCAAGAGATGCTAGTAAAAGGTTAAACACCGCTGATCACATAAAAAGAAGACATAAAGCTCACTGCTCATGTTAAACACAGAGCGCATCTAAAGGCTCACTGCCTATGTTAAACACATAGCGCATCCAACGTATGCGATAATGAAAGGGTATCACAGAAGACAGGCCTAAAAAGACCTAATCAATCAATCATATCATTTGTAAATCGCACTACTCACCCATGAGGGTCTCAAGGCGCTGGGGTGGGGAATGCAGCTACTGCTCGAAAAAAGCCAGGTCTTCAGGAGTTTTCTGAAGGTCAGCAGGTCTTGGGTCTGCCGTAGGTGGGTGGGGAGGGTATTCCAGGTCTTGGCGGCAAGGTGGGAGAAAGATCTGCCGCCGGAGATCGCTCTCAGAAGCGGGGGACTGTGGCGAGGGCAAGGTCGGCGGAGCAGAGAAGGCGGGTGGGGTGTAGAAGCTTAGTAGTCTGTTGAGGTACGTTGGTCCGGTGTTGTGGAGTGCCTTGTGTGCGTGGGTGAGGAGCTTGAAGGTTATCCTCTTGTTGACCGGGATCCAGTGCAGGTCTCTCAGCTGGGGTGTGATGTGGCTTTGGCAAGGGATGTAGAGGATTAGGCATGCAGAGGCGTTCTGGATGCGATGGAGCCGTCTCACGAGTTTAGCGGAGGCTCCTGCGTAGAGGGCGTTTCCGTAGTCCAACCTGCTGCTGACGAGGGCCTGGGTGACCATTCTTCTTGTTTCAGTGGGGATCCACTTGTAGATCTTGAGGGCATGCAGAGGGAGTTGAAGCAGGAGGAGGAGACGGCGTTGACCTGTTTAGTCATGGAGAGGGTGGAGTCGAGGACGACCCCTTGGTTTCGTGCATGGTCGGTGGGTGTTGGAGCGGTTCCCTGTGCGGTCGGCCACCAGGAGTCGTCCCAGGCTGAAGGGGGGGATCCGAGGATGAGGACCTCCGTCTTGTCCGAGTTTAGCTTCAGTCGGCTGTTCCTCATCCATTCATTAATGGCCTTCATTCCTTCGTAAAGGTTGGTTTTGGAGGTGTGGAGGTCCTTGGTGAGGGAGAGGATCAGCTGGGTGTCATTGGCGTAGGAGATGATGTTGAGGTCGTACCGATGGGCGACGTGGGCGAGCGGTGCCATGTAGATGTTAAACAGATTTGGGCTGAAGGATGAGCCCTGGTGTACGCCGCAGATGATCTCGGTGGCTTCGGAGCGGAAGGTGGGAAGGCGGATGTTCTGTGTTCTGCCGGAGAGGAAGGAGGTGGTCCAGTCCAGGGCCTTCTCTTGGATCCCGGCGTTGAGGAGGCGTGTTCGTAGTGTGTGGTGGCAGACCGTGACGAAGGCGGCTGACAGGTCCAGGAGGATGAGGGCCACCGTTTCTCCATTGTCCAGCAGGGACTTGATGTCATCGGTGGCGGAGATGAGGGCAGTCTTGGTGCTGTGGTTGCTGCGGAACCCAGACTGGGAAGGGTCCAGGATGTTGTTCTCCTCGAGGTAGCGGGTCAGCTGTTTGTTGAAGGTCTTCTCGATGACCTTTGCCGGGAACGGGAGCAGGGAGATGGGCCGGAAGTTCTTGAGGTCCGCCTTGGGTTTCTTGAGTAAGGCATTGATCCCAGCGTGCTTCCAGCTCTCCGGGAAGGTTTCTGTCTCGAAGGAGGGTTTGATGACTTTCCGGAGATGGGGTGCGATGGATGTGCTGGCTTTGTTGAAGATATGGTGTGTGCATGGGTCTGACGGAGATCAGGAGTGGATTGTGTTCATGATCTTGATGGTGTCGTCGTTGTTGATGTTTTTCCAGGAGAGCAGGAGGATCGTGGCCGTGGGGGCGGAGTCTCAGTGGTTGTCGGGGCGGTCGTGGCGTTGAAGCTGTCGTGGATGTCTGCGATCTTGCAGTGGAAGAAGGTGGCCAGCGATTCGTACAGGTCTTGCGAGGGTGGGACGTCGTTGGTGTTGGAGCTGGGATTGGAGAGTTCCGTCACGATGTTGAAGAGCTCTTTGCTGGTGTGCATGTTGTTGTCTAAGCGGTTTTTGAAGGAGGCCCTTTTGGCGGATCTGATGAGGTGATGGTGTAAGCGGATGGCATTCTTGTGGGCTGTGTGGCTGTCCGGTGTTCGTTCACGGAGCCAGATCCTTCAGCAGGGTTGCTTGGAGGCCCAGAGGTCTTCAGTGAACCAGCTGGCTTTCTTGTTGGTGTGACTGCTGGAGTGTTTCTTGATCGGGGCGAGGGTGTTGGCGCAGTCGTTGATCCACTGTCTGAGGTTGCGGGCGGCGATGTCGAGGTCGGTGATGTCAGCGGGTGGGCTCTGGGCGAGGGCGGTGGTTAGCTGGTCTTCAGTGACTTTGCTCCAGCAGCGGCGAGGCATCTGTTGGGTGCGGTGGTGCGTTTCTTGAAGGTGAAGTGAATGCAGCAATGGTCGGTTCAGTGGAGTTCGTGGTGTGGTTGAAGGAGATGTGGGGGCTTGAGGGGAAGATGGGGTCAAGTGTGTGACCGGCGGAGTGGGTGGGTGTTGTGACGAGTTGTCTGAGTCCGAGGTTGGCGAGATTGTCGATCAGGGTGGTGGAGTTGTGTCGTTGTTGTTCTTGAGGTAGAAGTTCAGGTCACCGAGGAGGATGTAGTCCGTGGAGGCGAGGGCGTGTGCGCTGACAAAGTCGGCGATGGAGTCGCTGAACTGTGGTCGGGGTCCGGGAGATCTGTAGATGAGGGTTCCTCTGAGGGTGGTAAAAAATGACCATGGCAGCTCTTCTGGATATGCGCTGATGAACAGATATCAACGCGCTGAGGTGGCACCTATATATGCACTGCACAAAACACATCCAGCGGTGACGCAGAGCAGATTATAGCCACCTAGGGGCATGCAGTCACTGCTCAAGATTTTCTGGATCCAGTTTGATGCCTGGGGTATATTCTGCGGTTAGGAATCTGTGGCAAGGAGTCTCTACTATTAGAGAAGAATAGCCTCCTGTTACCAATGCAGATGCACGAAAACAGTTGCTTATCTCTATTAAAATGAAAATAATTTCCTGCAAAGCTAAACTTACCCCTAATATCAAATACCACATAAAAAATATTTTCTCTTGAAAATAGAGTAGAACCCTATCAAAATGTCATCTACCAAAAAAGCTTTCAAGCATTAGGCACTTCAAGCAGTCCATACAACCATCACCAATAAACAAGAATTCTGCGAAAAACAATCTCAACACAACAATGCTTGGATCAGAGGCATACTAACTGCAATCCAAAATTATGCTCTTCGTGATCTCCTTCTGGCCCGACTCCACGAGCCAAGCATTACAGGTATCGAGTTTGACTGTACCAATCTGGTTAATGTGGTAGTCCAGAAAGAGAGGCAACTCAAGCCTGCGTCTTCATAAAGCATAATGTAAGCTGCCGTCAATGAACATTCACATTTTGCAAGACTTGCATATCTCATAACTTGCGTCTGTAACTCTTACCAAACTTGAAGACATGCAAATAATACTACTTTCAAGTGATTGGGCTATCTTCGCACTGCTTCATTCTTTTGGATTTGAGATTATAGGAAAAAATTAATTCCACCTAAAATTATTTTTTTTAAATCAGTCGGAAATCTTAACACAACAACCATTAATTTGTGGCACCATTCCTGATACAAGTAGCTTCATTCTTTCTGAACCTGGTTCATACTGTTATGCTGCTTCAACGGACGGTGTTGTGGGAGAGGGGAGGGGGTCTTGTCATATGTTCCTATTTTATACATTGAATATCTGTCTCTTTCTGTACTGCAAATGGTTGAAAGAGGAGAAGGGTCTGTTCTATATTGGTGCAATGCCTGTGGGACCATGTCAAATGCAGAATGAGAGAACATCCTGCGTATACTATAGGTAAAGACAGTACAGAGATGCAGCAGAGAGTAAATGGGTGCCAGACCTTGGTTGAGCAAGTTTGGGTACTAAAATATGTGTTCCTAAATTCTAAGAGCACCAAAGTGAAAGTATATTCAACAATTAGAAGTACATAACTTAATATTAGATTAACTATTTAAACATATAGGAGAAGTACTAAAGAGAACTCTAAAGGTCAATACGCTTAGCTTAATGGTGCCTTACTTGCCACAGTGCTTCTGGCAGGAGAAGTTTCCAAATCCATCATAGTTATCTTTATCTGTCCCGCAAGGCACATCTCTAGAGCTGCCCCCACAATAGCAAGCTAAATGAGAAAAGAAATACAAAAAACACTAAATATAAGATTATTTTTCTAATTAAACATACACAATTTTCACATCCAAACACAGCCTTAGCTATATTGTAGGATGGGTTAAATTCGACATTAAGATTTGTATGCATTCTCTTAGCATTGTGTGGGAATCTATTAACAGATCATTCTATCCAAGTAGTGTAGCAAACAATTTTGATTGACAGCTCACACATTTATTAGCCCCTCTCGTATGAAAAACATACTAAAACCATGCAGACAGGATTTATATAATAATGTACAGATATAGAGCGGAAATAAGTAATTTATTAACATCCTCGCCAGTGAACACCCCACGTTGTCTTTCTCGCTCTCTGCTTTTTCCTGGCTTGCACACACCAAAAGTATATTTCCACATTTTCCTTGTGCATTACACACACCTATTACCATCTTGTATGTTTTTAATTGGCAGAAGAGGTTGACAGGTCTCTTCTGGCACGCTCTCACTGCCTATACCTGTGCTTAGCCCGAATTTTGAACTCCTTATTGGATCAAAGCCTACCCATTTGCGCATCACTATTTCGAGCATGCAGAAAAGCCACTGGTGCATGCCTGCTATTACCACCATAATATGAGGCCCAGTGATTTACATTAGCTTTGAATATATGTTCATGTGGCATTGAACTTAAGGTTCAGTGGGTGTGACTGGTGTGGCAAGGGTGTGGGGATCGAGATAGACAGATATTACTAATGTTGTGAGTTGACTGAAGACTGAGAGCAGTTGCACCATGAGGTTTTTCTGCTGAAGTAGATATTTTTGGGCTGGGTGTTGCAGGATTATGATGATTGGGAGACGTGTTGTTCTGGAGTGTTAACGCCCATGGGAGGCAGAGGCTGTTTTTGTTCGGTGTTTTGTTCTGTTGCAGTGGTTAAGTGATGGAAGATGGAGCGGCGTGGAGTGCGTGGGGTATCGTAGGTTAATTCATAATATAGCTACACACTTTAGGGTGGTGACCTGGACTGTGCAGGGGCTAAACTTCTATATTAAGCGGTACAGGGTTCACCCATACCCCAGGTGACAGAGTATACAGATTGCTCTGCTGCAAGAAACACACCTAGTGGAGAGTGAAGCCCAGAAGGTGCAGCGGAAATAGAAGGGGCAGTTTTACCCTGCTACCTACTCTAACTAGGCTCGTAGAGTCTCCATATGGATTGGTGACCGTCCTGGCTTCGTCTGAAGCGGTCGCTCTCTTCTGCCCCTGCTCGATCCTGCCTTACACTGCCTGGTATCGTTAGCGCTACGCTGCTGCTTTGTATCAGCGCTTGACCGTGCCTGCAGAATTATTTAATTATCTCCACGTGCCCATCGGATTGATCGACTGTGCCTGCTTTGTTTAACTTTATTCGGAGCGCCTGTGTTGTGCTGTTTAAATCACACTGCCACAGCGTTTGTTTTAATACTGCTGTGCTTCTCACCGAGTAGATAATCAATTTAACTTTCCCCCAACCCGGTCTGCTCTTCCGTTCTCGCCGCCATTTGCACTGTTGTTGTTTTGCCCGGAGCCCGCCCCCTCCACCACGCACCCGCCTCCCAGCTGATCCTCCCTCGCCCCTCCCCTTCCACTATCCATATATGTCAGAAGCATCGTCGCGTAGCGTCCACGCGCAGCGTTCGCGCCCCAGTCTCGCCGAAGGTGCGCCAAAGGTAAGCCCGTCTACGCCCGTCCGCGCCAAGCCCGCGCCCAGCGCCAGACCCCCTGGCCCCCGTACCACCCACCCCACCCGCATTACTTACGACACCGCCACCCTCTTAGCCCTAAACCCCGGCCGACTCCCCAACTGCGCCCAAGCCGCTCCTGGACACACCCATGGACCCTTTACATGCAACTCCTGCAAGTATGACGGCACCAAGACAAACTCCTCATCCACTAACACCAAACAGAGTTCTGACACCAACCACCTAAAATGCATCCTGCTCAACACCCGCTCGGTCCACAGACACGCCATCGACCTTTGGAATCTACTAGACACCATCTCACCGGACGTCGCCTTCCTAACAGAAACATGGATGAACGCCTCCTCAGCCCCAGACATCACCATTGCCATCCCGGAAGGCTACAAGATCATCCGAAAAGACCGCACCTACCAAACAGGAGGAGGCATTGCTATCGTCCATAAGAATTCCATCCGCATCTCAACCAGCTCAGACGTCAACCTCGCTAGCGCCGAACACCTTCACTCCCAGATCCACACCGACCCCAAGACCACACTCAGAGGCACCCACCTCTACAGGCCACCAGGACCCCGTGCACAATTCCGTGAAGACATCACTGACTTTATGACCCCACACGCCCTCCCCTCCGAGGAATACATTCTATTGGGAGACCTCAATTTTCACCTGGAAAAAAAGCAACGACAGCAACACCACCACCCTTCTGGACAATCTCGCCACCTCGGACTCAAACAACTTGTTAATACCCCCACTCACTACGCAGGTCACACACTCGACCCTATCTTCACCTCCAGCAAACACATCTCCTTCAGTCACACCACAACTCTCCATTGGACGGACCACAGCTGCGTTCACTTTACCTACAAAAAGACCACAACCCACAACCATCCTCAACCTACTCTGCGAAGAAACTGGAACAAAATCACCATCGACCAGATCTCCTCATCGCTTCTTCAAAACCCCCCTGCCCACTCTTCGAACCCCAACCAAGCAGCCATTAACCTCACTCAATGGCTAACCAACAGCGCCGACAACCTAGCACCTCTGAAAAACCGTCAAATCAAACTAGGCAGCAATAACGCCCCCTGGTTCAAAGATGATCTTAAGAAATCCAAGAAACTCTGTCGCTCCCTTGAGAAGGCCTGGAAAAAAGACCCAAACACCAGCACCAGGGACGCCTTCAAAAACGCCACCCGCATACACCACCAACTGATCCGGAGCCAAAAAAGCCGCTTTCAAAGACCGACTACAAAACAACGCCCACAACACTAAGGAATTATTCAACATCGTCAAAGAGTTTACCAACCCCACCGCCAACTCCAACGAAATCACCCCCTCTCAAGCCCTTTGCGACTCCCTAGCTTCGTTCTTCCATGACAAAATCGCAGACATCCACAACAGCTTTGACAACCAACCCGGAGACCAACCCACCCAACCTTATGCCGTACCTTCACCCCCCTTGAACATCCTTAATGACTGGAACCCAATCTCCACTGAGGACACCATCCGCCTGATGAACTCCATCCACTCAGGATCCCCCACAGTCCCATGCCCTCACCACATCTTCAACAAAGCAGATTCCATCATAGCACCACACCTCCGAGACGTCATCAACTGCTCCCTCAACTCCGCCACCTTCCCGGAAAGCTGGAAACACGCCGAACTCAGCGCCCTTCTGAAGAAACCCACAGCTGACCCCACCGAACTCAAAAACTACCGCCCCATCTCGCTCCTCCCATTCCCGGCCAAAGTCATTGAGAAAGCTGTCAACAACCAGCTCGCCGCCTTCCTCGAAACCAACAAATCCCTCGACTCCTCACAGTCCGGCTTCCGAGCCAAACACAGCACTGAGACCGCACTCATCGCAGCAACAGACGACATTCGAAACCTACTGGACAATGGAGACACAGTCGCCCTCATCCTCCTCGAACTCTCGGCAGCCTTCAACACAATCTGTCATAGCACCCTGTTACAACGCCTCAGAAACATCGGAATCCAAGGAAAAGCACTGGAACGGATCACCTTGTTCCTTGCCGGAAGAACTCAGAGAGTCCGCCTCCCACCATTCAAGTCAGAGGCCACTGAAGTCATCTGCGGCGTACCACAAGGATCTTCACTCAGTCCCACCCTCTTCAACGTATACATGAGCCCCCTCGCGGCCATCGCACGCCAACACAACCTCAACATCATCTCCTACGCTGATGACACTCAACTGATCCTCTCACTCACCAAAGACCCTAACACCGCCAAAACCAACCTACATGAAGGAATGAAAGAAGTAGCCGAGTGGATGAAGCACAGCAGTCTGAAACTGAATTCAGACAAAACAGAAGTCCTTATCTTGGGTACCTCCCCTCCGCCTGGGACGACTCTTGGTGGCCAGAGGCCCTTGGAAAAGCACCCATCCCGACGGACCACGCACGGAACCTGGGCGTCATCCTGGACTCCTCACTCTCGATGACCAGGCAAGTCAACGCCGTTTCATCATCTTGCTTCAACATTCTTCGCATGCTCAAAAAAACTTTTCGCTGGATCCCCACCGAAACTAAAAAAACGGTCACCCACGCACTGGTTACAAGCCGCCTGGACTACGGAAACACCCTATACGCCGGTACCACCGCAAAACTTCAGAAAAAACTTCAACGCATCCAGAACGCATCAGCCAGACTCATACTAGACATCCCGCGTAAAGACCACATTTCTGGTCACCTAAAAAAGCTCCACTGGCTCCCCGTCAATAAGAGGATAACATTCCGCCTCCTTACCCACGCACACAAAGCACTTTACGAACTTGGACCCGAATGCCTCAACACACGACTTTCCTATCTACTCCCCCTCCCGCCAGCTACGCTCTTCCAACCAAGCCCTTGCCGCTGTTCCTCGCATCAAGAAAACCACCATGGGAGGAAGATCCTTCTCCTACCTGGCGGCTAAAACCTGGAACTCACTTCCCACTCACCTTCGCCTCACTCAGAACCACCTTGCATTCAGAAAGCAACTTAAAACCTGGATATTCGACAAGTAATTCCCCACCCTTCTCCAAGCGCCTTGAGACCCTCTGGGTATGTAGGGCGCTATATAAATTAACTAAATTGAATTGATTGTACCTCAGGTCCCTTTCCAGTTGCAGTGCTTTTAGGCTGATGTGGGAGGTAGATACTTTCTGCTGTGTGGCCGGCTAGACGGACGTGAAGTGTGTCTGCTGAATGTACATGCGGCAAACTCGGATAATGGGACATTCTATTTAGACCTGGAGCGAGCGCTCCTCCCTTATTTTGGAACCCCCTACTGTGAGCAGGAGATTTCAACCGCATCTTGGATGGTAGCTGGGATTCACATCCCCAAAAACAAGGGGCAATGCCTAATATGGTAGCTGCACGAAGCTAAGCGATGGCCCGGATAGGCTGCCTAGATGTCTGGCGCACAACGCACCCTGGCATTAGGGAAGACACACAGCACGTATATCGCTTCGACAGATTCTTAGCAAAAGAGGATATTGCCACTGAAACAGTGCAAATGCAGATATTGGGTAGATTTCTTCCTGATCATGCGCCGCTGCTGTTGGAGTAGGAGACAGGTGGTGACAGACCCTTGGTGCTCATGTGGCATTTACACCCTAAGGCACTCACTCTCTGTTTCGCGAAGAGCTTAGGACCGTGACAGCAAGTTATTTTAACTCCAAATTCTCCTTAAAGACACACAGGGAAGTAGAGTGGGATGCAATGAAGGCAATAACGTGGGGAGAGGAGGGGTGTCTGTAACACATTAGTAGCACCAGATGCTGCCTAGAGGTGCAACTGCTGGAGAAAAAACGGCAGCTGACGATCCTTCAGTGCGATGCCTCTGCATCAGGGACCGAGCAAAAGCTGCTGTTGACTGTTCTGAGGACAGGGGAGGATTCAGGAGACAGGTTGGACAGATAGGTTCAGCAGGATTATTACCAGTTGTTGCATCGCGAGGGTGACAAGTCAGACACCGACAGGATTGGTTAATTAAAAGGGAACCCCCGCCCTCAGTGATTCTATCTCGGAGGTACTTGGATGGCACCTTTGCATAGTCACAGCCCGCAATGAATCTCCACCTATTGACGGTTTATGGGGCGACGGGATGCAAGTTTTTGGACCCCCTACCACTCCCTCGACTCACAGCCGAACAGATGGTAGTCCTAGAGGGAGCGCACTCGATGGAGGAGCTGATGAAAGCAGTCCGGCCGATGACGCGCAGCAAGCCCCGATGGGCTAACGGTGGAACATTATCAAGCGTATTCTGCTTTACTTCTCCCCCGATTGTTAGGGACATTACAGGAGATGCATGAATGTGGGATGTTAGTTACCACAGTCCATGCATGACGCGCAGTCATGCTCTCCAAGCCAGGTAGAGACCTCTCGGAACCCAGTTCTTATCGGCCCCTGTCTATGCTGGGAGTGGACGCAAAAAAACTCCCAGGCCATAACTATTAGGCTGCGGGCATGGTTACCCACTTAGTGTACGACGACCAGTGCAGCTTCCTGCCAGGACGGGGGACTTAAATGAATTTACCAAGATTTTCCAATGTGTTACACTCGGTCAAGGATACCGAGATAAAGTCAGCACTAATTGCCTTAGACGTCAAAAAAGCGCTTGCCACCCTTGATAAGGGAATACCTCTAGGAAGTACTCAGGAGCATCGGGGTTGGGTCTGTTTTTCAGTCCTGGGTAAAGCTTCTTTATACTGATCCCGTACACGGGTTCGGACTGGCCCTGTGGTGTGGGAGAGCTTCCCTATTGGGAGGGCTACTAGGCAGGGTTGCCCTTTGTCGCTGCTCCTCTTTGCGTTGGGTATAGAGACAGTGGCATTTCGCCTTCGCCACAACATGGCTGAGTTTAGTATTGAGGTGGGCGACATCACCCATGTAGTCTCATTTTATGGAGACGATGTGCTGGTGTATATCACCCACCATGAACAGTCAGTGAGAGCACTGTTGAGGATCATGTCAGAATTAGAGGTGGCATCAGGCCTTCGGGTCAACAAGCAGAAGACAGTGCTGTTTCCTGTGGCCGCACTAGTGCGGGCACAACTTGCTGCGCTCCCAGTAACTGAGCTCGACGGGAAAGGGACCATTTTCGGTATCTGGGGATTCAGATAGTGAACACCCTGGGGGCCCGCTACAGTCTAGACATGGGCACTCCTCAGAGACCTAGATGATTTCATTTGTTTCTAGGTCCACCTGCCCCTGTCGGTGTTGGGTAGAGTTGCATTGAGGAAGAAGATTCTTTTGCCCCTATGTCTCTAAGTTCTTCAAAATCCATGTGCGGTGTCCAGCTGTATACTTTCATTAAATTTAACAGTCTCCTAGTAGTCCTCATCTGGGCGGGTAAGCGCTGCAGAGTTAGAGTCGACATTTTGAAGCTAGACACTAATCTGGGAGGCTTCAGACTGCTGGAACTATGGCCATACTACTTTGTGGGTCTCTTACAATATGCAACTCAGTGGTGTTCCGATGACATGAACATGGAGAAGAATCTACCAGGCACATGGGGAACCAACAGCAGATCTCAAGCAGTGCCTCATGCTGGGAGTGAGTATTCCGGACAAATCACCCCGTTATCGTCCATCAGAGGGCAATGGCCTGGAACGATAAGCTAAAGCAAGTACTAAAACTGGGGGCCCTACGCCATATTTCTGACCCTTTGTTGGCTGAAGACTGTTCGTGAGATCCAATATGTGATGGGCCCTATGCAGTGGTTTATGGGAAATTGCAATACCGCTGGTGAGCTCTACCTTAACGGCATGTTCCTCATGATGGCAAAGGCTCAGGATGTCTTTGGTCTTCACCAAGGCCAATTTCTGCAATATGCCAAGGTATCTCAAATGATTCAAGAGATCTGGACCGATTGCCCCACCCTGAGCCTGAGGAGTCTCAGATATTACAGATAATACTGGACCCTGGGTCACCTCTGGGCTTAATCTCTCATATTTACAAGGCTCTTAAAAGGGATCAGCATATCAACCTGTCAGTAGTTCGGGACAAGTGAGTGGAGGGTCTGATAGAGCCTCTCACCGACTGAGCCTAGAAGAGAGCGTTTTCCCAGGTTAGGGAAGTAGCAAGTAACGCAGGTTCAAACTCACACTGTTTTACTACTTACACCAGGTCTATTAAACTCCCCAGCCTCTACATAGAATCAACAGAGCTTGTTCGGATGCCTGCCCCTGATGTGGGACAGACCCAGCGTCCCTCCTCCACATGACGTGGGACTGTAGCAAGTTACAAGAATTTTGGCCGAGCACAAAGATAAGATAGGCACATATGTAGAGACTTATAAATCATAGTACTAGGATAAATCCATATAACAAAGAGCAAAAGCGCGATGACAGAGGCAAATTTTTCAAACGTTATCATCAATCCTTTTATTCATGCAGGTAAACAAAGCAAAACAGGCATCTTGTTTCACCCTTACAGGCTTCTTCAGGGCTAGAAACGATCCAGTGGATACTGCAGGGTACTGACCCGAGCATAAAAGGCAAAGTTTCCTTTGGAACCTTGATGTGTATCTCGAACGATCAAATAACGTGGCTGAGGAGCGGCAACTGCCGGCAGTACGCACGAATGAGCATGCTGATCATGATATGGGTTTTTGGGAGAGCATGTTATATAGCTTGTCAGAAGAAGAGTTACTGACAGCCCCCACTCTCAACATATCTGGAGAACTGGGGCAGGAACAGTCGTGCAGGAATAGTTCAAAAGTTGTGCGGACATTGACTCTGGGTGAGTTACTTCTTCTATGTGGGATTCAGAGCGACACAGGAGACGTGTCTGAGGTGCTCTGGCCATGTCTAGCCTACTCCCCTCCACGACGATTCTCACTGCGCCTGCTGCTCCTTAATCCATCTCATATTTACCCCTCTTCCCTTTTCCCCACCTTATTTAGGGTTGTGCATGAGAAGATCTTCAACCTTGGCAACGTGCTGCTTCGTTTATTCTGCTGCAGTCTTACTTTATATAAGATGTGTATTATAATTGTCCTATTATTTACTGTTTATACTGCAGATCTGGGCAATCAATCATTCTACTTTCAAGCTGGAATTGTACGAGACATACTGTAGCCTTGCGTGGCTCCATTACGCCAGTGTTGTCTTAGTGTGCCTTAGACTTGTGCCAAATGCTGATAAAAACAAGCTTAAAAAAAAATCTTTAGGTGCGGTAACTGCGTTCACTAGAATCTTAGATGGACTATAGAGTTTAGAGTTTTCTGCGAGGGAACTTTCTCTCCTGGTGTCGTGGGGAGAAGCAAGATGGCGCCTGGCGGCATGTTTCTTTTAAAGAAAAGTTAATCTCCTTTACATGATATATTTAGTATAAGCGGCACTAGATACGTTTTTGTTTCGGCCAAGAAGCTCTGCTATCTAATAATTATATTCCATTGGTTAAGATGCTTTTAAGTGCTTGTCATCTACATACTACAGCTAACATGCTTAGGTGCTCCTCAAAAATAGGCCCAGGAAAAAACGTGGGAAAGAACTTTAAAGAAGGTAACAAGCTCTAATTTTTAGTTTGAAAATTAACATTCAAATATTAATGGGATGGGGGCGCTAGAGGGCGCACTGCAGCATGGCCGCACTGCTGTGAGGCTCCTGCAGCCTGGAGCATTGATCCGCTCATTGATCCTTCTGATCGTCGCCTCCTTCTACTCTGACCCCGGATCCTTGGAAGAGGTACCGCTGGCCGCACTCGGTCCAACTCCTGCGAGAATCGGAGCTTCCTGGCCGGCGCTACAGGTGGTTGAAGATACCCCCGACGGATGCTCTGGAGGAGAGGTGCTCTGCGGCCCGGCGGCCCTGTCCACTCGAGCCCGCGGCGCCACACGTGGGGTAAGGGCCCTGACTCGGGTCTCTCGGAGAGACTCCCTGGCGAGGCACTCTGCTGCGGATGGCGGTTGTGGCAGGCGCTTGGGTCCTGCACGGGCTTGTGCGGGGCTCTGCTGAGGGTGCTGCGCTGTGCTGAGGCAGAGACGGTGCATCGCGGACACCGGACTGCTGGCCGTTGCAGGTGGCGGCCATTGTACAGATGGGAGTGGCGGGGTGCCTGCGCCTGCTCGTGCCCCCGGCTGTATTGCATCGGTGCCCGCCTGGGAGGTTTGCTGGACAGCTGCGGTGGTGGGGGCGGCGGTGATGGACAGGGCTGAGAGGGATTACCGGCCATATCGCTGAGGCGCTGCACAGGCGCCGATTGGCGCCATTATCATCACCGGAGCTGTAGGCTGATGGACACGGCCGTGGGGGATGGTCTTTTGCTGCTGATGACCTTCATTTGTGAGTGTGCACGCTAGTACACTAGCTGTTTGGACGGACTGCCGCTTGTCTTATCCTGCTCTCTAATACATGCTGCTTGTTCTGGGGCATGTTCATCTGACGGCTGGGCAACGTCGCTACTCTTGGTGTTGGGTCCTGCACACTGACCTTGGAGATGCTCGGAGATGGAGCTTACTTTCCCGCACTATTGTGTATAGGGCTGGGTTACTGTTGTGCCCACACGGGACTACCTCACCTGCTACCGTGGGGGCTATCCACTGCTAATTGAGGAGCGGCCATTTTTGGGGACTGCCAGGGGGGTTATTCCCTGTGGAATACGTCTGAATTTTGCAGGGGCCTGATCATCGCAGCCTGGTTTGGGACTCTTGTGTGCTGTGCGTACTGGCCTGGGAACGGAAGACGCACCGTTTGGATCACGTGGCGGTAAGGCCTGAAGTCTTTTTGATCCTCTTTGTGGACCTTTGTGGGTGTTGCCGCAGTTTGCGGGCGTGTTGACATGGGGAAACCGGACAATAAACAGCCTAAACTGTCCTTTGATTCTATGGCGGCCAGGAGGGGTGCTCGTCTTGCACAGGAGGCTGGGAGCTCGCGATCCCCTCCCCCGCCTGTCGCTGACGCGGCTCCGCAGCCTGTTGCCCCCGACTTCCAGCAGATGATGCAGGAAATGCGGCAGGGATTCGCCACCATCGTGGATAAGGTGGATAAATTATCCTCGCGTATGGACGCAGTTGTGCAAAAACTTGATGTGCATGAGGAACGCCTCACAACGGCGGAACAACGCATCTCGGATCATGATGATACTGCAGCTTCTCATACGACTCAACTTGCGAGAATGGAGAATATCCTGCGGGTGATAGCTGCCAAGAATGAGGAGTTGGAGGCGAGAAGTCGGCGTAACAACGTACGCATGGTGGGCGTACCGGAGACAACGAATGTGGGGAAGATGGAGACGTATGTAGAGAGACTCCTGGTCGGTGCGATTGGAGCGGAGGCGTTCTCTACGCAATTCATTGTGGAGCGGGCACACCGTTCCCTTGGTCCACGGCCGGCCACGGGTGCTCCACCGCGCCCTATCATTGCGCGCCTCCTAAACTACCGGGATCGTGACGCGGCTCTTGGGGCGGCTCGCACTGCCCGTACGCTTTCCTTTGAAGGGGTCAACTTCACCATATACCCAGACTTCACGCCGGTGGTGCAGGATCAATGGCGCAAATTCCTGGCGGTAAAGAAAAAACTTAGAGAGCTGCAGGTGGACTATGCTCTGCTGTACCCCGCAAAGCTGAGTGACTCATCAGGCAAAGCAGCATTTTTTCACGAACCCACAACAGGCGGAGGACTTTGTGAAGCGCCTCAGGCGAGAACGAGCTGCGAACGGCCGACGAGCTGAGGAGGGACAGGGGGGGTTCCAATCGGCGGAGGAGGATGCCTGATCCTGCCACTTTCTGTGCGGTGGCTGCTATGCATTCTTTGAACGGATATGTGGATGGCCGCTACCGTTGACTGTACTCTCCAGGCCTTGTACTTTTGATGATTGCTGAAAGGGTTACCGGATTGGGCCAAGTGAGCGCTACTGAGGGTCGCTGAGGGGACGATGGCTGATGATGGTAATACGCTCCGGGCACCCACTCCCCCCACTGCGCCTGGGCCGTGCATACGACCTGCGAGAAGGAGCACGGCGTTGTGTGAGGGGGTAGTCATGTGCACCTCTGGAGGGCACCCCGAAGGGAATGCCCCACTTTTGTTGAGGTTCTTTTTGAACATGTCTTGTTGGGTGAATGAGGGGATGGGTGGGGGGGGGGGGTGGATGGGGGTCCTGACAGGTTGGGGTTGGTCAGTGGGGGGGGGGGGGGGGGGGGGCACTGCGTCAACAGTGCGTGCTCCACTTGCAATTTGGAGTTGGGGCGATGCTGGATGCGACTGTACATCGGTCATGACTGCTTATTGGGATTGCTATTTTGGTCCGTCCGAGACCGCACTGGCTCTGGCAGGTCTACATGCGTGTGGGGGAGGTCCTTTTCCTTCTGCTCGTTGTTGTCTTTGCCGTGCGGGAAGAGGTGGTCGACGGCGGGGTCCTCCTGATACGAACATTGTCAATGCCGGTAGGATGTTACATGCAGAGTATGCGTTGTTGATGGGTCTGTGATGCGTGTCTGTTGCGCGTGTGTTGTTGTTTGGGGCTGGGAGGGGGCGTTTGGTTCTGGGGATGGAAGAAGGCAGAGATGGATGTGGTGTGAGGCCGAAATGGGGGGTGGGGTATGCGACTGTCACGGTCAACTGCTCTGGGCCGGGGACGCGAGATTGTCCAATGGTTAAGTATGTCCCGTTGCACATTGATCCCGGGTGATGCCAGATAATGTATTAGATAGGATATCGATCTTGTCCTGGAATGTGCATGGGCTCAATGATGCCAGGAAATGTAGGAATGTACTACAATATCTAGATAGACATGCAATACAGATAGCCTTACTGCAAGAGACGCATCTGCGTCGGACGCCTGAGCCTACATTTGGAGGGAAATGGGCCACAGTGAGGAAGTTTTCGTCATACTCATCATACGCACGTGGGGCTGTTATACTGATTAAGAAATCACTCTCATTTCAGGAGTTGGGAGTGCGGGTGGACCCAGAAGGGAGATATGTGTTATTATGGGGAAGGCTTGGGCAGGTCACTGTGCTCTTTGTAAATTGTTATGCACCGAATGTTGATACGCCTGCTTTCTTTCTTACACTCTGGGGTTATGTTATTGCTGTGGAGGCCTCGCACATTGTCTGGGGGGGGTGACTTCAATTTGGCAATGCGGGCACTGGAGGATAGATCGGAAGGGAGCTCTCAGTACAATGTACAAGCAAGAGATGTGTTGCAGGGCATTGTGGAGGAGGCAGGCCTGGTAGATAGCTGGAGATATGCTCACCCGGGGGATGGAGAGGGTATGCACTTCAAGGCGCAGGCTCGCACCTGGGCGAGGCTGGACTATGTGTTTCTGTCAAGGAGACTTGTGGTAGGGTTACATGAGGTGGTACATCTCCCCAGAACGTACTCGGACCATTGCCCGGTTAAGGTTATGCTGTCAGTGCCGGGGCTTCACAGACCGCGGCCACCCTGGAGGCTCTTTCCCTCTGCCCTACTAGATCCCATTTTCAAGGCGGAGCTTGGGGAGGAAGTGGAAGCGTTTTTTCCAAGGAATAGGGGGTCTGTAGATAGTGTGGAGGTGATATGGGAGGCGTTTAAGGTGACGATATGGGGTGTCACTATCTCCAAGAGCTGTGGTGTGCTTAAGACCATTGTTCGTACTCTTGTAGGGTTGGAGGCGGACTTAAAACTACTGGTACGTTGGATGCAGGTTGGCTCTGACCCCGAACTTATGCGTCAGTTTAGGGACAAACTGTCCGAGTATGAAGAGGAAGCGGCCAGGGAGGTAAAGCACAGGGGGAAATACTGGACGGCGAGGAGGTACTGCGAGGGTGAGAGGCCTGGGAAGGTACTTGCCGCGCTCACGAGACACCAGAGGTATAGTGCAGATGTGTTGGAACTGGTCTTGCCGGATGGTACACGTTGCCGGGACACGAAGGAGATACAGGAGACGTTTGTGCAACACTACACGCAGTTATACACTACACAGCAAGCGGAAGGAGTGAGATATAGGGGATTTCTAGATGATCTGGCGCTATGCTGGCTATCGGACGATCATAGGGCGTTCCTTGGTAGGCCCCTTGAGGTAGAGAAGATCAGAAGCGCCATCATGTCTCGGAATAATGGGAAAGCCACGGGGTTGGATGGGCTTCCTGCCGAGTTTTACAAATGCTATGTGGATATTATGGCTCCGGTGCTCAGAGAGGTCTTTGAGGAGTCCCTTGAGGTGGGGATACTACCAGGGTCCATGAGGGAGGTGGCTATCACAAAATGGAAATCAAACAGGACCAAAGTTAGTCACTCGCAAACTTAATCAACTCCAAGAAGCTTCAAATCATGAATTCACAGTCATCACTAATGGAACGAAAAAATGCCAGAAACCGTGCTCAATAAAAGTTACCAACGTGCCAAGGAAAAGTTGTCACTATGCTTTAAGTCAAAAAGTTGAATCGAATTATAAGCAGGAGGGCGCTTCACCACTGTGTAAAACCCAAAAATCACTCGCTTTTAGCATTCACATTTTAAAACATACATTGTAAAGCACTTACGAACAAATTCACGCGTCCGCGCCTCCGTGGATTTGAGGATTAGTGAACGTACTAACTACAAGCAATCTAATAGGGTACACCGTTGATCATGTGACCGCGACCACAACCAATGCGGTGATTTGAATACATAAGTAAAAAAGAAATCAACCAAAGGTTGCACGCAACCACTTTGATACATTATCATCGAAACCAAAGGATCCCCAGGGGACTCAGGATTGCGCTGAAGCCAATGCTATGCGCCAACAACAAACGATTTTTAGAGAAGTGGTATCAAATTTTGAACAAATGTTCTCTTGATCTTATTTTGTTGATAGTAGAAGAACTGTCCAAAGTATTACAAGAGATTGAGGAAGAGATCAAAACCATAAAGGAAGAGTTAAGTAAAATTCCAGACCTTGATAAATTGTTAGAGGAGATTAACCAAAAACTTGATCGCTATGCCAAAGAGGTAAACGAAAGGAAAATCCGGAAGTATCGTCGCGATACTTTAGATTACAAGCTTGAAGAGGTGTACTCATGGGCTGAAATTTACAATCAACGGAAATGGCAAACTCAACCTCAGAAAAAACAATCAGCAACTACATCCTCAACAGAAAGTGTTGTATCCGATACAGACATTGCACAAAACAGACCACCGCTTACAAAGACCAGCAAACAGAGTGTGGTACCGTCTACCAGTCAATTAAGTGTTCAACAACCGGCTTTTTTAGATATAAGTCCAGCAGCCAATGCACCACCAGGTTCGTCACAACAAGAAGGGCTAAGAGAAAAAGAAACAGAGGAAGAAATCGCCAGGCGAACACGGAGTCAAGTGCAGAAAATAACCTAGTGATCAACATTTCTTCTAAACCACTTACCAACATGCAGCTGGCAGTATTGAACAAAGGCACCACATTCGTTCCTACCTACAGATCTAATGCTGGAGAGACTGAAATCACTCTTTTTAAGTTTTTTAGAAACTTAAAATTAAGATATTTCTTTAAAGATATCAGCCAAACGAGTGTCATTCCCACATGGGATCATGAATTCAAACCACCAAGTACCTTTTGTGCACCAATCACGCATAAGACCCTGGAGGCATTTGAACGATCGGTAATGTCGGATATCCAAAAGATTCCTTTCAATAAACCTCAGAGAAACAACTTGAACTCTAAAGAATGGAATACTCTTAAAAATTTAAGCCATGACAAAGATCTAACCTTCCAAAAAGCAGATAAGGGCGGTGCCCTTATAGTAATGGACACAGAATTTTATACTTCAAGTGTAAACAATCATGTGAACGATCAAGGAACATATTTACCACTAACCTCAGATCCTACACAGGAGTTCCAGAAGGTTCTCTATCAAATCTTGGATCACGCTCTAACTATGAAATGGATAAGCCAAAAAACCCATGCTTACTTTCATTTAAAATATCCCAGGAGACTGCAACTTTACATGTTGCCCAAGATACATAAGGACCCCGTGAGACCACCATTTAGACCCATCGTCTCGACCTGTGGATCTATCTCAGAACCAGTGGGCAAATTTGTGGACAAATATCTACAACCTCTCGTCCAAAGGAGTGAGACACATATCAAGGACACGACTGATTTTTTGAACATGTTGGGTAAAGTAAATCTATTACCAGGCAAGACATATTGGTTATGCACCATAGACGTGGTTGCACTGTATACCTCCATCCCGCACAGGGAAGGTATCGAAGCACTCGAATGGAGTCTATTACACAGTGATTTGGAAGAACACCAAAGAATCCTGATATTAGAATTGATGCAGTTTTCCTTGTATCACAGTTATTTTGAATGGAACGGACAATTTTTCAACCAAATCAACGGCACATCAATGGGTTTTGGGGGGGCCCCCTCATACGCGAATATTTTTATGCAAAAATTTGAAATGGATTACATCCTGAAGAACGTAAGTTGGATGGAAGGTCTCATTATGTTCAAGCGGTTCATTGATGACATTTTCTTGATTTGGTGTGGTGCGAAAGAAAAATTGGAAGACAATATCAAAATTCTCAACGGTCTAAACGAAAGGATAAAGTTCACATACACCATCTCCAAAGACACCATATCGTTTCTAGACGTGCAAATCAATATATGCAACCAAGGAATCAACACGAGAGTGTTCCACAAGCCGACTGACAGAAATTCGTGTCTTCTTTTTCAAAGTTTCCACCCTGAGGCATTGAAAAAACATTTGCCTGTATCTCAATATATAAGACTTAAAAGAATCACATCTAATGAAGATCAAGCCAGAGAGTCTATTTCACAACAAACTGTGAGATACAAACAGAGGGGATATCCTGATGACATCCTCATACAAGCCATGATGAAGGTAGATAAAATGAAAAGGATTGATCTATTGGCATTTAAAACTAAACAAACTACAGAAAAAACTGTATGTGTACTCAAATACTCATCTGATTCAGGAAAGATTAAAAAAGCTATTAACAAACATTGGCATTTGGTACAATCAGAACCTGATTTAAAGGATCTATATAATGAGCGCATCACGTTTGCATATCAGAGATCAAAAAATCTCAAGGAATTGCTCAATACTCCTGTCATGGAGAAGAAAATATGGAAAGGTATGTCCAAATGTTTTAACTGTACCCACTGCAACAACGTTATGAGTGGTAAAACATTGATGCATCCGACCAAAGGTTTTCCTATTGAATTACAACACACAAGTACTTGCGACACAGCAAATTGCATATATCTCATCAAATGCCCTTGTGGGAAGATATATATTGGGCAAACGGAACGCAAACTGAAAGTTCGCATCACTGAGCACAAAAGTAATATCAGGCTCAACAATCTTAAATCATCAGTGGCTTGTCACTGGAAAGAGATGAACCATCAAATATCTCAACTAAAGTTCATGGTGGTTGAGGTAATCCATCAGCGTCCTGACATGGATCCTATAAAACAAAGACTTAAAGCTGAGTTCTATTGGATTAAAAAACTTAACTCTACCCATCCTGTGGGTTTAAATGATCGGATTGAGCATTCGTGGGTTCTATGATACTCTTATCCACAGCTTTGACTTTCGCTATATCCTGCCCCCCAACAATTCATCCCCCCTAATGTTGATTTATCGTATTCATTTTGTATATGTTGTTGAGCCTTCACATGATTCACATGTATTTTTCTTGCATCAATGCACTTTCCGCTTTCTTTACATGTATTTCTCTTCTTTAATGCACTTTCCGCTATGTTTTTCCATGTTTGCTTTAACGGTATGCGTTTTGACTTTGTTTAGGTACTTCCGCGCGATTTGTTTTGAAGCTTCTATACTCGTGTCATGTGACCGGGGAACCATCACCGCATTGGTTGTGGTCGCGGTCACATGATCAACGGTGTAACCCTATTAGATTGCTTGTAGTTAGTACGTTCACTAATCCTCAAATCCACGGAGGCACGGACGCGTGAATTTGTTCGTAAGTGCTTTACAATGTATGTTTTAAAATGTGAATGCTAAAAGCGAGTGATTTTTGGGTTTTACACAGTGGTGAAGCGCCCTCCTGCTTATAATTCGATTCAACTTTTTGACTTAAAGCATAGTGACAACTTTTCCTTGGCACGTTGGTAACTTTTATTGAGCACGGTTTCTGGCATTTTTTCGTTCCATTAGTGATGACTGTGAATTCATGATTTGAAGCTTCTTGGAGTTGATTAAGTTTGCGAGTGACTAACTTTGGTCCTGTTTGATTTCCATTTTGTTACAGACCCCTGACGAAGGGTCATGGTTTTTGTACGACCCGAAATGCATTGGGTGTTTTCACGAAGTGGATTTATGTACTAAGCTAAGATCGACATAAGATGACTATTATGTTGATGAATTGAATCACATAACATTGGAAGAGTCTTAGGATTTATAATTCAGAGGAACTGAATAAACAATTATGAATTTCAAATAGAAAACGCTGTTTTCATTGTAAATTTGGTGCTCAGTCCAGAGGTTAGTTCCTCTATCCTCAACACTTGACTGTTTCATTAAGGCACATTTGGGCTACGTGCGACGACGTGGGCACCAACCTGAACCTTTCTTCAATTTGGATTAAAAACACTCATTAAAGAGTGCTCAGGATAACGTTTTTTTTTTTTTTTTTTTTTTGGAGGTGGCTATCACCTCATTACTTAAACCGGGCAAGGATCCCCTAGACGTAGGGTCCTACCGGCCTCTCTCATTGCTTAACTGCGACGTCAAGGTATTGGCGAAGGTTTTGGCGACACGGCTCTCAGCGCTTATGCCTGTCATCGTATTGCCGGATCAGTCCGGGTTTGTGCCTGGGCGGGCAACTTCGCATAATCTTCGAACGTTGTTCTCCCTGATCCCGACGATAGCTCCGGACCTCCCTGTGGCCGCCGTTTTCCTGGACGCCACGAAAGCGTTTGATTCTGTGGAATGGGGTTACCTGATAGATGTTTTATGTAGAATGGGGTTTCCTCAGATCTTTATTTCATGGGTCAAACTGTTGTACACTGAGCCGGTGGCGAGGGTGGTCGTGAATGGTGTGCTCTCCCCCCAATTCCCAATCACGAGGGGGACCAGGCAGGGCTGTCCTCTTTCTCCCCTTTTATTTGCTATTGCCATAGAGCCTCTTGCATGTAGAATTCGCCAATTGCATAAACAAAGCGCGTGTAATTGTTTTCAGCGCCAAATAGGGATTTCTTTATATGCGGATGATGTTACGTTATATGCGAGATCCGCAGGCGAATCTCAATGCACTACTACGAGAGCTTGTTGCATTTGGAGGTATCTCTGGTGTACATATTAATTGGCAAAAATCTCAATTTTTCCCGCTCACTGCAGCGGTTCACCGATTCCCGCTGGACTACCCTCTGGAATGGTGTGATTCGGATCTGCGTTATTTGGGCATTGTGGTGTCTCTGGACAGGGAGGAAACTATTAGGCTTAATTATGGCATCGCTATTACTAAACTGGCGGATAACATCACCAGATGGATGACCTTATCTCTGTCTATGGCGGGTAGAGCGTCACTAGTAAAAATGGTGATCCTACCCCGCTTCCTGTACTTATTTCAGAATATTCCCTATCACCCGGGGGCATATTTTTTTAAACGTCTCCGTTCGGAGCTGATTCGTCTGTTCTGGGGGGGCAAACAACCGAGATTAGCATGGTCTACCTTAACGCTGCCCTATGATAGAGGTGGCTTTGACGTCCCTGATTTAGAACTTTATTATGTGAGCGCTCAAGCGCATTATGCATATCACTGGATGCGTCCCACGCCATTTATGCCTCAGATAGCTGCTGAACAGTGGGTTGCACATCCTCTGCCATTGGAGGGCATGGTGATGGGAAATGTCGGTGATGTGGATACACACCGGACGACGGTGACTTGCACGGTCGATGCTTGGAAGCGTGTTGCGAAGGCCTTAGATCTCGCTTTCCTCTACTCGCCTGCGCTGCCCCTAGCTTATCATCCTGCCCTGTCCTTGTTACAGGAGACAGGGTTTCAGCGCATGTGCAAGCGTCTTGGGACGCTCACATGGGGGGATCTGTTCCGCGAGGGCAGTTTTCGGACCCGTGAACAGTTTTTTGGGGGAATGGAGTCTTCTCCTTTAGATATGTTTCATTATGTTCGGTTACGGCAGGGCCTGCGGACGCTGCTGCCTGACTTCCCCAAGGAACCGGGAGTGGCTTTACCGCTTCACGTGATGTTAATTTCCGACGGACGTCACCTGGTCTCTAAATTATATGGCACCATCAGGAAACAGCGAGATGCACCGGCTAGTCGTGTGCGCGAACAGTGGAACGTTGAGCTCGGCACCGCCAAATCTGATGAGCAATGGGCCTACTGTTGTGGCGTGACTGCCAATATCTCATCTAGCTGCCGTCTAAAAATCATACACTATAAATTCATACAAAGATTCTACTATACTCCGGCTAGAAAATTCAGATTCCGATTAGCGGAGGACGATAGATGTGCTCGCTGCCGGGCAGCGGGGGCCGACTTCCTCCATCTAGCGTGGGAATGTGGGGCCATTTATGAGTATTGGGTACAGGTCCATGACGCCCTACAGGTCATGACTGAAGATGCGGTGTTGCTTGACCCCGTAGTAATGCTTTTGGGGTATACTAAGGAGGTGCCGACACTTTATCGTAGATTTGTAGACGTGGTTCTACTGCTGGCAAAACGGCGTGTGGCCTGCTGTTGGGGTCGGGGCAGAGTGCACCAATTCAAGGAATGGCTGGGCGATGTTGTTTATTGTCAGGACCAGTACAATGTATATGCCGAAATGATGCCTGTCCGCTGTAGGCCTAAAGACTTCTGGAGCCCGTTGCAGGTATACTTACTGACCAGGGCTGTGCAGGATTCTGAATCGGAGAGTGAAGATCGGGTTGGGATTGGTTAGAAGCGTGACGCTTACTGGAAAACCAGCTATGCCTATCGGATAACATGAAGCACAATGGATGGGACTGTTTCTATGCCCTGCTCGTATGATGTTTTGAGTGGGTCAGGCTGGGTAGCCACTGGGGGTATGATGCTCGGCTACTGAGTGCTTTTTTTAAGGGGGCTGGGGGTACCTCAGATGAGCAAGTTGCGAACTGTGGGTGGACATTACCTACGTTGGTACTGGTAGCCTACACTGGCGTGTGCATGCTTTAGTCCCGCAATACTGTGGTTCCTAAATGTTCTATGCTGATGTGTTGTACACCGCTTACTTGCAGAATATCTGTTTTTGCATTGTCTATATTGTACTGTGTCCAGGCATGGAAACTTGGCTTTTACCATCTGCTGCTGTGATGTATTGTCCCTGTATCTATGCTTGACTTTTATATGCACCACTGATGTTACCTGCTTTTTCTTCCAATAAAGGTTTAAAAAAAAAAAAAGTTGACGAAAAAAATAAAAAATAAAAAAATATATTAATGGGATTAAATGCAAAAGCTTAATAAATGTCCTGTACATCCAATTGGGACAGTCCCTCTTCCACTGGCATGCTTTCCTACTAAGTTCACTAACACTCTGCAAACGTTTTAGAGACTGCATGTAGGAGTCTGGCTTGGTATATGGTGCACACTTATTGAAGTGATGCACCTTGCACTAATCCAGGCAACCCTTATGTTGATCTTAGTGGTCTTTGATAACCATAGAAAGCTCTCAAATTGGTAGCTGCAGTGAGCAGCCTTCAGGCCTATCTTGAAGGAGTGTTAAGCAGCTTGTTTTACCAGTTTAATCATGTAGTGTAGGTTAAACGAAAAAGAACCACACAGTGTTTATATAAAAATACTTCTATTTATTACACAAAACTCACTAACACATTGGTAGATCTCCTACCTGGAGATTTCAACACAACACACACCAATACTTCAATTGCAATAAGGTAAGTAACACAAAGTATAGTGGTCTCCAGGGAGAAACCGAACCATATATTACAAAAGCGGTAAGCGAGCTGCAAAGGAAGAAGGGACTTTGACCAGAAGACCCAGAGGAGCCGGGGATACAAGGAACTACCCAAGGTAAGTACACAGAACCCCACTGAGGCTGCGTGCGGAGTGGGAACACAACTGCGTGCCCAATGGAAGTCAATGGGGAAGTTGTAGTTGCAGTTTTGCAGAAGGACCCTTCCCAGAGGACACCAAAATACTCCCTTGGAGGATGGAAGGTTGGAGAGACACACCACGAGTAGATACCCAAGAGATCAGGTTATCTACACCAAGGAAGCCAGGTGCATAGGGGTGAAGAGACGTCAGAAACCTCCATAGACGGCAATGGAAGTGTAGGAAAGTGGATACCTGGCTATGGTTACCCCAGATTTTGTGCATTGTGTTTAGCTGGTTTTCGACTTAGTTGGCCTGGGACCCTGCTAATCAGAGTCCCAGGCTATCTGCTCTCTCTTTAAATGGACTCCATGTACCTTCGGTACAACACCAATTTGGTACTGGACACCTTATCAGCCCCTGTACAGTGCACTATAGTTGCCCAGGGCATAGGTGCATCCAAGGCCTACCAGGGGCTGCAGCATATCTTTTGCCAACCCTGGCTGGCCATTAAATCGACACAACTGGCTGATCCCTCAGCTGGGGCAAGGTGGTGTAATCACCCCTTGCTTAGATACAGTATACGTGTATCTAAACCTATATCTGGACACATATATACCTATCAGTCACTCCTATGGCAGGCCTTAACAATCCTGGAGGCAGAGTGCTTGGTTTTATGTGAGATGGTGCTCTGGCATGAGCTGAGCCTGTCTGCAGAGGTCAGAACCATTTCCTTACTGCTGTTCCAGGATATTGCCATACCATATACTCTTAAGTGCATTATAATCCTCGCGGTTATTGCTAACTTTAGTTTGGCTTTATCAAAACATGTTGTGTAAGGGGTCATACACTTTGGAATACTACCCCCTCGCCAGTTGTGGCGACGGGGGTTGCATTCCACCCTTCTAGAGGGAGAAGACATGTTACTTTACTTAAAACGCGGTTAATCCTAACCAGAGCCTCAGCATCACAAAATGGATGCTGCTGCCCCAACACATGTCTGAACTCCTGCTGCTGACCGAAACTTGGCAGGGGAGGCCTGGACAAAATGTTTCCTGTCGCAGGGAGGTGCTTCACCAACCCAGACAGGAGATAGTGGATTGGAGCAGGGAGAGTTGAAAGAAACTAGACACTGCCTGGGGCACACAAGGTGTCCCAGGCAAAATCCAGCCAAACCGGTTCTGGGGCACTCCAGCCCCAGTCCTGCCGCGAAACTGGACAAAGGGAAAGGGGTGTAACCACCCCCTTCCTGGGTCCCACCCATAGGAGGGACCTAGCAGGTAATTCAGCCCCTTGATTTGGAATAAAGGTAGGAACTGTGCCAATGCACATCAGATTATCCTGACTGAAACTTATGAAACGAAACTCTGGACCCTTCGACATCCTACTCGACGTAGAAGACTGAAGAATCTCCCTTGTGGTCAAGGAGTGACCACCCTGTGCAATCAGGCACCATCCAGCGCCTCATTGTTTGCTTTGTTGCAGTTCCCGAAGGGAACTCGAGCGACAGAGATCGACAAGACCCAGCTTTCCTGCCTTCCAACAGCCCGATCCACAGTCCCAACGAATCTGAGACCCGTGGAGGCGACCTGAAGCGTGGGGCCAGCCATCTTGGAAAAACTACGAAGTGCTGACCGTGCAGCTCCCGAGGCTCCCTAGAAGCTGTGCATTGGGGTTTGAGAAGCCCCAGCCCCGAGCAGCTTTTGCACCAAAGCTCTCCCCTCCACACTCACCGAGTGCTGCGTGGGGCCCTTTTGCATTTTCCTGCTCGACGCGTTGGTCCGGTCGCTTTTCCGTTGGCTAGCGGCTCCAGTACCGACAAACCTTTGAATGTGCTCTGCTAGTCTGGCTGCTCCAGACTGGCCCTCGCTCCCCTGAAAAGGAGCACCCGCTCTGACCTTGCTGGTCCGAGTAAGAAGCGATCTTCGAATCCTGCGTGGGTTGCACTTGCCAAGGCTTGTTAACTCCAATCCGGAAGCCGACACCGCCGACAGCGAGAGCCTTCGTGGGACAGCTCGTGATCCACTCCAGGACATTCTCGGTGCCCCAGAGTCCACGTCGCAGCGGAGACAAGCTTCTCGACAACCACCTGATTGCGCCCGACATTGCCTGGTTCCTTCCTGGTTCCACCCTGGTCACTGCTGAGTGACCCAGACTATGTCCCCTCTGCTTTCAGGTACTCTACATCTTCGATCCACCCTTGGATCCACCCGGATTCTTCCCTCCTGGCCGCCTGCAGCATCTTCATCTCCAGCACCATCGAACTGCACGACGAAACCCGACACACTTTTGCACCTATGCACCCGCTTCCTGTGGGTGAGGTAACTCATGAACGCCGGTGCTCCTGTAGTGGTTTACACCTCTAGGGTAAGTCTAAAGTTTGGTAATTCTAGTCCAGTCGGAAGACTCCTAAAACTGTAACTCAATAACTTTTACGCACCATTGACTTTGCATTGGTGCATGCGTGTGCTTTTAGCGCTGCACCCGAGTCCCGCGGGCCTCTCCCGACTGCATCACTGCTAGTCCCGAGTAGCCCCAGCGATTCCCAAGGCCCTAGGCCTTACCACTGATCAAATAGTGATACTTATACCACTTTTTTGATATATGGTTTGAGCGGCCACTGGCCTCATCCATAAATGTGCAACTTTCATATGTTATATTGTGCTTTTGTTTAAACGCTTGTGCTTCTATACTCATAAAGAGTACAGGGGATTCTTCTAGTAATAAATACATATATTTTTTATAATATATAACTTGTGTGGTGTCCTTTCATTTGATATTACAGGATTGCATATGGTAAAACAGCTGGCTTCACATGCCCTCTTGAGTTTAGCCTGAAGGCTGCTTAGTCTATGCTACCCCTAGGATAGCTTGTCTTTTTAAGGTTGACTTACAACCACCACCATAAGGGATTGTTTGGACTGATACAAGGTGCCTACAGAATAGTGGACATCATACATCAGGCCAACTTCTCACAGGAAGACTTGGAGAAAAGTGCCTCTGGAGAAGGTAAAGAAGTCCGGTGGAACCCAAGGGTGGATTCTGGCAGTGAAGAACCTGGAAGCAGAGGGGGGGAGTCTATGCCACTCAGGAGTGACCAGGAGGAAGGAAAGGGCAATGCCCACTGAAGTCGGACAGTTCAGGAGAGCGGAGGTTGACCTTGTTGCGGCAGCTGTGAGGACCAGGCAACACTGAGGAAGACCAGGAGCCATGCACAAACTGTTCCACATCAGATGTCAATGACCAGGGGGTTGGTGTTTGGCGGAAGCACCTAAAAGCCTTAGTAACCGCAACTGGTGTGGAGAACGAAGAAGCAGCAAAGTTGGAACCAGCAAGGTCCAAGGGACCCAGAGCAAGCAGGGGAGCCCGCTGAAGCAGGGTTAGGCCCACAGGAAGGCCCACAGGCCAAAGCACAGGAGTAGCTAGAGGACCTCAAGCAGCTCACCAAGAAGTAAGGCCCACCTTTTTAAAGTCACTTCCAGTAAAATCGCGCCCCACCTCACAAACCTATTTTTGGCCAGTAAAGAGCAGGGATCACTGCCGGCAGACCAGCGACTCGCTAACATAGTCGTTATCTATAAAGAGGGCAAACCTAGGCACAAATGTTCCTCTTATAGGCCAATCTCGCCGCTGAATGGGGAAGCCAAGATCTTGGCGAAAATCCTGGCCTCCTGACTGTTAAGAGTCATTACACATCTGGTCCATCTGGATCAGTCGGGGGTTCATGCCCGCAAGAAATACCGCCCTCAACCTGCGGCAACTCTCAATGGGGTGCTCGGCCAAGCGGCTATGATAGAGTGGTCTAATTGGATGCTGCAGCAGCTTTCAACACCATTGAATGGCCCTGTATGTTTGCTGTGCTTCGCAAATTGGGACTGGGGCCAGAATTTATCGGCTGGGTACGACTCCTTTACCACAAACCTCTGGGCCAGGTAGTGGTCAACAACAGGATATCCTCCACCTTTGTGCTTAGCCGCGGGACCAGGCATAGATCCCCATGGTCTACGCTCCTCTTCGCCCTGACCCTTGAACCACTAGCGATGTGGATCGGGAAAGATCCCGCTATCAGGGGCCTTAAATGGGCTCCAGGATGGGAGGATCGCATCTCCTTGTACACTGATGATATCTTGCTTTACTTGGCTTCGCCAGCTGCCTCCCTCAATGTGGTCCTTTACATATTTCGAATCTTCTGAGAATTTGCTGGCTACAGGATAAATTGGTCAGTGGTTTACGTCCTTAGCGGGAGATTACCTCCACTTCCTCGCGGACTTCAACTAGTTGAGGCAGTTGACAGTTCCAAATACCTAGCCATAAGCGTCTCCAAAGATCCCACCAGTTTTTATGAACTAAATCTCCTACCGCCTCTGGCATGTCTTAAATTGGTCGTTAAGCACTGGCGATCGCTTCCTCTCTCCCTGCTAGGCCGTGCGGCCCTCTTTGAAATGATGTCCCTTCCCTGCTTTCTATACGCCTTACAAAAAGCCTGAACTATGTCAGTCCTCTATATTTCAAAGAGATCGATGGTCTCCTGAGAGACCTGCTCTGTGAGGGCAGGCCCCGCGTATAGCTCTCCATAAGCTCACTCGGCCGTGGTTTGATGGGGGAATCGGGTTTCCCGACATAAAGCACTATTACTGGGCATCTCACCTTGCAGCTATCAATCAGTGTATGTACAGACCCCAGGATGACCCAGCCTTTCAGATTGACCGGTGGCTGCTGCCGGGTGGTAGTATCAAGGGAGCACTATATGCGGAAGCGCAGAGCCCCAACTTGACAGGACCCACTGCGCATGTGGTGCAAATATGGAAGACTGCCTTGCAGAGTCTGGGGTGGGATGGCAAGATCTAGAAGGCCACGCTGCTTTGGCGATGCGACCAACTAGGACGCTTGATTCGATCGGTGGGACCTTACCAGGATTTCCAGGGTGGGCAACCTGTAGAAGTCGGGAGACTCCCGTTTGATCAGTTGCAACAAGCTTACGATATGGCTCGCTCTGAACACTTCTGATACCTGCAGATAAGACATGCCCTGCTCGCAATACTCACTGCGGAAGAAC
This sequence comes from Lissotriton vulgaris, assembly GCF_964263255.1. NCBI lineage: Eukaryota > Metazoa > Chordata > Amphibia > Caudata > Salamandridae > Lissotriton > Lissotriton vulgaris. The sequence continues at coordinate 1,210,103,947 of NC_141691.1, forward strand.
CACTCCCTGAGTCCTCTCTACTGGAGGACAAAGTGTTGGATGGGGACCTGCTGGAAAAAGCTTTATCGCTCATCTATAAAAAGCTGATAAACAACTTGCAGGACCCATTCAACCAACTGCGAGCTAAAAAGGACCATGATGTGGCCGGGCTGGACGATGACGATTAGCTGGTGGCGGTGGCTTTTCCCCGAGAGGTGGCAATCTCTTCTAGGGTGCGTTTAGTGCAGCTCAAGATCCTGCATAGATCGTACCTATCCAGGTCAGTCCTGGTCCGAATGAGATCCAGCTCGGACGAGGCTTGTACAAGAAGGTGTGGGCAAGCGGGCACATTTAACCATACGTTTTGGGAATGTACGATTATTCAGAGATTTTGGGCAGGAATAGTGGGGCTTATGGAGTGCGTGCTGGGTAAAAAAATTGATTGCAATATAAAATTGGTTCTCCTGAACGCCTGGGGTCCGACTGACTGACCGCCGAAGAACGCTTGTGGGTAACCTAGGGATTGATGGTGTTTAAGCATAAAATATAGTAAGATTATGGAAGCCCCGAGAGCCGCCCAGAGTAGCGGACTGGAGTAAGGGCATGGACTGGTGCATGGTCACATAAAAAACAATCTATGTGGCAAGAGGGTGCCCGAACAAATGGACCCAGGTCTGGAACAGCTGGAACTCATATAAGGGTGGACTGTTGACTAAGGAAGACGCTATTGCACAAAGATTGAGCTTGCTGATAATGTAATAAATGTGGCTAGAATTTCCTATTGAAGGTGTACCCCGCTAGCAAGTATCTATTGTATTACTACACACAAATGTGGTTGAGATGATTGTTGTCTGCTTGTCATACTTTAATTCAATAAAAAACGATTTGTTGAAGAAGGACGGCCCACAGTGCAGAGGATGCGGGGAGGACGCTGCACTTGGGAGGAAGACATGCTAGAGGCTGGAGCTTCTTGTAGCCCGAAGATCTCTGGCGTGCAGAGCCAACAAGCCTTGGCAAAGGCAAGGCGATGCAGCGCATAGGGGATCTGTCCCAGCGGTTCCGGAGATATGGCTTGTGAATCATCAAGGCTTCAATTTCACTTATTCTCCTTGCGGAGGTGAACACCAAAAGAAACAGCTACTTTCCAGGAAAAATATTTCAAGTCAGCCTTATGAACTGGATCCAAATGAGCTCTCATGAGCTGAGATTAGACTGTGTTGAGCTGCCATATCACAGGAAGTGTGGCTCAGTCATGATTTCATTAGATGCAGCAGATAAGGAAAAACGTGGTCTGGAGAAGAGAAGAGGAGATACAGAGACTGAGAACCGCACAAGGGGCAAAAACCTCTTCCATTTTGCAGAATAACATTTAATCCTGGAGGCAGCATGAACGATTTGAAATCCTCAGGCATATTCAGTGTCTCAAACTCATTGTTGTGAGGAGCCAAGCTGAGAGGACGTATCAGTGGATAGACAACCTGCCCCTCAGTCATCGGCGAAGAAGCTTGGTAAACTGGTAATGCCTCGCCTATGCTGGAGCTCAGAGTATGAGACAACAAGGTTCCTGGTTCATTTTGATTATGACCTTGAGGCTGAGCGGGAAAGCATATGTGAACATCACCATCTATGATAGATGGAATGCATTCCCCTAGGACCCAAGTTGCGGGTACCTGCTGGCACAAAACCTGCATTTCTTATTGTGAAAGGTAGTGAAGAGAACTACGTTTGGTACACCCCAACTTCAAAACACCTGCGTCAAATGCAGCTGTTCGAGTTCCCACCCGTGACACAGTTTGTCTCCTGTTCAGGGTATCCGCCCATTCATTCTCTACCCCTGGCAAATGCTCTACCTGCATGGTGATGTTGCCACGTAACGATTCCCAGATTTGTTGAGCTTGAGCTGACAGAATCTGCAATCGTGTCTCCCCTTGTTTGGTGAGATAAAACACTGTTGTAGTGCTGTCTGTTCTCACAAACTCTGAGCCTGGGAAGGAAAGTCTGAAGACCTAGGAAGATCACTTTCAGCTCTAAAAGGTTTATGTGTGATAATACTTCCTGAGAGGTCCATTTTCTGTCAATCTCCAAATCCTGCAGGTGAGCCCATAGCCTTCCACGGAGGCTTCTGTAATAACCATATGGGTCCGAACAGGAACGAAAGAGAGACCTTGAGAGACTTTTTCTGTGTTCACCCACCAAGACCTTGCCAGCTTCATCTTTGAAGTAATTGTGTCCTTGAAGGTGCCACAACACTGAACCTGTTGTTCCTCTAGTTGCAAAGGCAGCATGCAAAGATGACAGTTTCAAATCAACAGGATGCACAATTACATATTTCCCCACACTGACTTGCACTCCCGGCCAGATGTGAACCTTTTTGCAGAGAGGGAAGCTGTTATTGACTTGAGACGATGAATCCTCTCTGATGTTGGAAAAAACTTGCCAACATTCATAACCAGAATTGCCCCCAGGAAAACAGCTGACCTGGGCGGGATTAGAGACGACTTTTCTCTGCTCAGCTCAAAATAGCTTCAGACAGGCTAAAGTCCTGCACAGTGAGAGGTGGCTCCTTATATTAGCCAGCTGTCCAGTTACGGACAGATCTGGTGCCCTGTTCTTCTCAGGAGGGCTGCTACCGGGCCACGCATTTAGTGAAGACCCTCCAAGCCAAACGCAGCCCTAAAGGAAGCCCTTTGAATTGGTAATGGCAACCTGCCACCTTGCATCGCAGGAATTTTCAATACTTCACGTGGATAGGAATATGGAAATGTGCATCTAAAACGTCCAGGGAAGTCATGTAATCCCCTGTTTCTAGGAGCTGCAGTATCTCCTGGAAGGAAAGCACCCTGAAAGGTTGTTTCTTGATGAATTTGTACAGGAGCTTCAAGTCTGTTACAGGTCTCCTTTTTCCTGACTTTTTTGATGATTAAGAAGTTGGGAGTAGAATCCTGTTTTGCGTCAATATCTCAAGACTTCCTCTATCGCATCCTTGGAGAGAAGCAAACACATTTCCTGCTTCAGCAGAGACATATGATATTGCGATGTTTTGAGTGGTGGAAAATTAGGTGGCATTTCAACAAACTCCAGGTGTGACAGTACTGAATTTCGTCTAAACCCATTAATCGGAAGATATGTTCTTTCATTGATTGTAAAATTTGGATAGAGGCTTTCCGAATTGTGGATTTAGGACTGAGGTGACTAATGCCTTGGAGATATCATTGCCGTCTAGAACCGTCCTGTGACTTTCCTCCAGCCAGAGGACATATTCGTGCATGCTGCCTAGCGTGAGAGGACCCTGCGGGATTGTGTATGTCTGCTGTAAGAGATATGTTAAGCGAACCTCCTGCAAGGAGTAAGCGTGCTACCAGTTTTGCTGGTACAGTACTCAAGAGGTAAAAAGTCCGGAAATGCTGCTGCTGTAAGATGCCCAAGGAGCAAGCAGTTTCTGTGTCCGATTTTATGGATTGCAAAAGCATCATCTACATGCTTCCCAAAAAAGGTTTTCTCCTTCAAAAGGCAGCCTCTACCATCTGTCGAAAGGCAGTAGAGAAATTATCTATGGCCGCATTGATGATCCCCTAACAGGCCTTTTCCCCTTCCAGCAGGAGAGAAGGCCTCTTAGGAGATCCAGCTTTTCCTTCCAGCAGTTTCCTTTGCTTCCCTTTTCTTGTCCTCTGGGAAGAAGATGAGAAACGCCGACATCTCAGACCACATCTGATGGTCGTATCTACCCAAAATGGGAAACCCTGAGTAATGTTGCAGTCATGGGCGAAAAGAACTTGCCAATATGGTCATCATTTTGACCCTTCTTGTTCTGAAGGGCTCAACAAAGGGTAGACAGATTTCTTGACCTCCGTTGTGCTGCCTGTATTATAACAGACTCCGAGCGAGTCTGACCTATAAGACAAATTAGCGAGATTTCAGGGGCCTTATTTTTTAATCCAGTTTTGGAAGCACAGCAGGCACTTAAGCCAACATCTTCATTCATTTCAACCACTCCTGAAAGATATATTCCACAATGGGGAAAGATCATATAATGCGCTGAGCTGAACCCTCGAAGTCATGAAGAACGCATTCAGTCTGCTTGGCAGGGAGCAGTACGTTAAAGCGACTGGATGCCCATTCAAAAAGCTCATGAAATCCGCCAATATCAGCTGGAGGTGAATCCGCAGGGGTCAGGCTAGGAGACGCAGATAATAGCTCCACATAGTCCTCCCAGTCCAGGTGATCTATGGGGTCAAAAGGAAGATCACGGCTGCTGGTCTCCACTACCATTGGCAAAGTCATCTTAAATAATAATAGGTGGCAAGACAGGTATTTCCTTCTACTGCAGTCCAACAGGGCTCTTTGGCGGAGATACCGCCTCAAGAGCATCTATCCACATCGAAGTCGGCTGCGTTTGGACGTTGGCCTCAGGAAACCTTTTGTAGTAATCATTAATCATCATGCACAATCGGTGTCTAAAGAGATAGGTACTGTGACAGATACCCTTGGCCAAAATCTTGTTCTTCCTCGGGTTCATCGTAGGGGTAATGTATCTGTAGAGTGTCATATTCCTGAGCTGGCTCCTGGAGTTTATCACGGAAGGAGAAATCACACACCAGATAGGCAAAAGAGCCTTGATTAGTATCTCATCCTTCGTTTCTTGATACTTGACATTAAGATGTGAAGGTGTGTAAGCAAGGCCAAACACACTCATCCCCTGATTCCTGCATCTCCAGCAGGCGCACTGTGGGCAAAAGAGAAACCCTTTGAAATCTCATGGTGAGCAGGTGTTGAAATGCTCTTCTCCGAATATAAAAATGGTATCTTTCACGACTTGTCAATGGTGCAGTTGCCGGTGTTGCCCAGGATGGAATCTTCGTTGAGGGCATCTAAGATGGAGCGGAGGACAGAGACAAATCTGCCACCAAAGCTCTTGCCGCCGCCGCCGATGATAGCAGAGATACCGTCTCAGGCGCATCCATCCACATCGGAGACGGCTGCAATCGGACGTTGGCCTCAGGAAACCTTTTGTAGTAATCATTAATCATCATGCACAATCGGTGTGTAATGAGATAGGTACCGTGACAGATACCCTTGGCCAAATCTTGTTCTCCATCTGGCTCATCGTAGGGGTAATGTATCTGTAAAGTGTCATTTTCCTGAGCCGGCTCCTGGAGTTTATCACGGAAGGAGAAATCACCCTCCAGATAGGCAAAAAAGCTTTGATTAGTATCCTCATCCTTCGTTTCTTGATACTTGACATTAAGTTGTGAAGGTCTGTAAACAAGGCCAAACACACTCATCCCCTGATTCCTGCATCTCCAGCAGGCGCACTGTGGGCAAAGGAGAAACCCTTTGAAATCTCATGGTGAGCAAGTGTTGAAATGCTCTTCTCCTAATATAAAAATTGTATCTTTCACGACTCGTCAATGGTGCAGTTGCCGGTGTTGCCCAGGATGGAATCTTCGTTAGAGGCATCGAAGATGGAGCGGAGGACAGAGACAAATCTGCCACCAAAACACTTGCCGCCGATGACGTAGGTGTCATTTCAAGTAGTCAGTGTGTTTGTTGTCATCCTGGTCATCAGCGTAGTAGATGCCACTGTAGTCAATGGAACTGAAAGGGAGACATGCCTCGACAACTTCCTCGCCGACGAAGTGCCCGTCGACAGAAAGGACATCACCGACAGGTCTGTCGACACTTGGATTTTCTTCTTAGTTCCTTGAAAGGTGTGCAAGTAGTAGATGCAGGTTAAGAAGGAGATCTTCTGTAAGAGGAAGAAGACTCAGCAGGCACCTTCCTTCTCAACCTTTCAATGTTGATATCCTTGATATGGGATTTTGCTCTCTTTGCGTTCCTGTCAGATGAGGAAGAGCATGCATTTTTACGCCTTTTTGAGGAACAGTGTCCTCTTTCTTCAGACTCAGACTTCAACAAAGCTTTCTTCTTCTGGAGCCATAGAAGAAGCCTGGCCTCGCTCTCCTCCAGGATTTTGGCTGAAAACATGCAACAGTTGCACTCTTTGGGTTTGTGCTGAGGGTAAAGGCCGTACAGACTTTTCTTGTGAGGATCTTCAGAGAAGAGTCTAGATTTTCCAGAGGATTTACAAGGCCTGAAAACCCTTTAATGGATTGCTCAGACATGATCAGAACAGGGAAAGAATCCATAGCAAATGTACGTCAGATGTTGGTTAAAAGGTTAGAAGCAGTTGAAGTGCTAACAGGTCAAATGTTGACAGTAGTAACACTGTGACTGAGCAGAGCTCAGGGAGACTCTAACACATGACATGCGGTAAGAAATTTGAAGTATGGTGGCTCTGCAAGGGAGGAGTGCTTCAGGGTCTCTGCTTTGATTTGTTGAAGTTTGGATGTATTAACAAAATGGGAATTGGGTAAAGATGTCTATTTTTTCAATATGATTCTTAATGCTATTATATTAGCACTGCAAATACAAACTGTCAGTCCAGAGTGACCATCACTCATTTGTCATCAGTCCAAAGCAAAAATGATCAATTTGCCCTTCTGCAGAAGAAATATTTTTACTGCAAATGGCCACAAAATCACAAACTGCAGCTGATCGAGGATCTGTGAAATAAAACCTTCGGGAGCAGATAAAAGACTCCTCCTGGAATGATTCCAACAAGAGACCTGAAAAAGCAAGGAGAGTGTCTATTGTTGACTGTGTTTGAGACCAAGGGTGGTTTCAGAAGTTTAATGTTCCATCAATAAAAAATGTTTTTTTCAGGTATATTGTATACACCAGACAAACAATTATAAGATCAAGCATTTAACTGTCTCATAACATGAAATATCTTATTTTGTTTTTTGTTAGTTCTCCCTTCTTCATTTAAGCCAGGAGTTTGTGTACCAATTGTGTTTCTGGTCCTTTGGCCAACCTTCTTCCAAGGTTAGCCAAATCACTGTTAATGCAACCTAAGTCCCACAATGGCATATATTTATATATTTTTTAAAATATCTTAGGATTTAATTTGCTGCTTTTAAACCTAGATCCTAAACATACTCGGATTATGAATGGGACGTTGGACAAAGTATATACAATACAAACAAACACAACTGTGAAACATGATAGTGTGCTTAAAAGATGGTTTATATTCTTGTAAATCAAGAGACAAACCTATATAGAGATCCACTCACTATTTACAGCAGTTTTACCAAGAAGGACCTTTCCTTTATTTGAAAGATTAGTTCATTATTTGTCTCAGCAGAACACCATTTCTCAAAGATCCTGCTGCAAAAGAATTGAGAGACCTAGACAAAGATGTAAAAGAAGAGCCAAGGAATAAAAGAAGTTAAAGATTAAGAGTCTGGATTTCCTCCAAAAAAGGACAATACTAATGCATTTTGCTTCAGAAAACCAGTTTAAAAACCTAAAATTAAAATAAAGTGATACTTTCATGATAGAAACCTGAGTTGGACGGTAACAAATAGTTTAAACTGGGGTTCAACAGTGTCTGGTTGTTGACTTATTAACTTCGGACATGTCATGAACTGCTCTTGAGAAAATTGCAGATGAATCACGACACTGGGAATTCATAATCAAAGAAAGGTATTGATTTCAGGTTGCATTTTTTAGCCAGTATAAGGTCCCATTGTTTATGCTGGACTACAAAGATATAAACCATATATTGCACAAACGATTCAGCAGAAGCTATTTGCAGCTGGCGAACTATTATTTGCACCAAGGTGATATGAAAGAGTATGCCTGTAATCTGATAACAAAGAAAAGGCAAGCTCCACTACTATTGCCCCATGATGCAGATGAACTGTAAGAAAAACAAACATTACAAACAAATGAAAATGTAAGTATACTTGGAGGGGCAGTTATCTATAACCCCTCCGGCTTCTATCCTGCACTAAGTACAAACCTACTTTCCCAAATTCTCCCCCTAAGCCTAAATCAGAATACGTTTTTCATTATTGGAGATTTCAACCTCCATTATGAAAATATCTCAAACCCCGGGGTCAAACATCTGAATGACGACATGGCAATGCTACAACTCACCCAGTTATCTCTGAACCTACTCACATAGCCGGACACACTCTGAACCTACTGTTCACGAACATAAGAGACACAAACATTCTTGAGATTAAGCCATTGCCCTGGACAGACCACGCCTTGATCTCCTTCTCCATCAACCCCCCAAGCAGGCACTCAAGAATTGAACCAACATACCAGACATCTAAAAGAGCCTGGAATTCAGTCACTCAGCCAATCAGTTTACTCACTATGAATACACCATACAGCCCCATAAATCCGTCAACACATCGGTACTGCACCTACAACAAGAAATAGAAAAATCCCTAAATCATTGCGCCCCCAAACCTGCTAGCAACACAGCAAATAAAACCCTTTCGGAAAAATGGTATACACCAGACCTAAAGTCACTAAAAAGGAAATGCAGATCTCTGGAACACAAATGGAGGCTTTCCAAAAACAGCGAGGATAGACTAAACTACCTAGCAAATCTCAGAAATTACCATGCAGCACTGAAAAAAGCAAAAACTAACTTTTCACAAAAATAATCGAAGACAATTGCAGTTCCACTAAAAAGTGATATAAGGTAGTTTGTGTTAAGTTGGTGGGATTGCAAAGTTCACAAACCATGGAACCCACGTTAGAAAAATGTGAATTGATCAACAACTTTTTAATCCATAAAATGTCTAAAATGTACACGTCCTTTGACATTGCATCTGAAGATAGTAATATTGATTGGGAAAATCTAGCACCCAACCCCCTGGCCCAAGCGCAACTAGATACTTTGACCCCTTTCACGGAACAAGAGTTAGCAAAAGCAATGTCGGAGGTCAAAGCAGTATCACCACTGGACCCCTGCCCACACTACATATTTTCAAAAATAGGATCTATCTTATGCCCTTATATCACCAGAATTTTTAACAAAAGCATAGAAACAGCCTGTTTCCCAGACATATGGAAGAAAACAGTGGTTTTCCCATCTTTAAAAAAAGCAGGCCTTAAAATTCATGACCTAGCGAACTATCGCCCCGTATCCCAGTTGGCTTACCTTTCCAAGGTCTTGGAACGCTTAGTAAACAAACAACTGACTACCTTCCTGGAAACTAACGGCTTGCTTGACCCCTCACAGACGGGTATCAGGACTAACAACAGCACTGAGGCCAGCTTCTTAGCCATATCCGACAACATCAGATCACTTGTCGATGAGGGAAAAGCCATAGCTCTGATCCTGTTGGACCTCAGTGCGGCTTTCGGCACCGTCTCCCACTCTCATCTACTTCGAATTCTGCACAAAACAGGGATCTGTCCTAAAGCCCTAGCTTGGTTTGCATCATTCTTAAAAGACCGAACACAAACAATACAAATACAATACAATAGGATCTTGCTCTTCCAATCCAAAATACGTTAAGTATGGGGTTTCCCCAGGGAGCCACCCTCAGCCCCACCCTCTTTAATGCTTATGTCTCATCTCTGGCAGACATCAGAAGAAAATGGGGATTTGAAATCTGCTCATAGGCTGACGACATGCAATTGGTGATTCCCCTTAAAAATCGGCTGCCAAACACCGATACTAAGAATAACCTCAAACTGTCTATCAGAACTTGCAGGTTGGATGTCCAAACACTGCCTAAAACTAAACGCTGATAAATCAGGGGTCTTGCTCTTCGGGGAAGCATGTACAATCTGGGATGATAGCTGGTGGCCCCAGGCCTTGGGCACCACCCCTGTACCGAAGCAGTATGCAAGAAATCTTGGCATCATCTTTGACGATGCCCTATCCATGCAAAAACAAGTTCATATGTTTTGCGGAAAAGGTTTCGCCACCATAACACTTTTAAGAAGACTTTTCCCATGGATTCCTCTAAAATACAAAAAAATAGTGACTCAAGCGCTGTTCTTGAGCAGGCTAGACTACGGAAATGCTCTATGTGTGGGCATGGTTGATCACTTGTTCACTCGTCTTCGAATGGTCCAAAACGCCGCTGCTAAGCTAATTTGCAATAAAAAGAAATTCAGCTCAGCTACAAACTGCCTAAAAGAACTCCATTGGCTACCAGTAAGACAAAGAGCCAGCTTCAAGATCTTAAGTTTTGCACTTAAAACATTGCATAGAACAGGCCCCAAAATCCTACAAGATAGGCTAAAATTCAACGCTCCTTCACGGAACTTAAGATCCCAATACCAAGCCTTCGCCGTGGTCAAACGTACATACAGGGTCAGAATGGGTGACAGATCCTTCTGCAAAATAGCAGCAACCCTATGCAACAACCTTCCACTCTACTTACGCCTCACAGAGGACCATGGACTCTTTAGAAAGATACTGAAAATCACTCTTTTCCCCAGATACTGAAGTTACCATAAACTAGATTAAGAGTAAGCAACTTAGCACAGGTATCCTTTCCTAGCGCCATGATGTCCCTCGGAATGATTTACAAACACCATAAAATACAAATACAAAGCTAATAATACTATTTCTCCCCACTTTTAATTGGTAAGAACTTATAATGCTGACATTTCAGAACAGTTTAAGGTGCCACTCACTGTGATATTACAAGGGACAAATATGTAAAAGAAAGAGCAGTTTGGCAGCAGACATTTTTAGGCCAAGCCTACTAAACAGTGCATGCACTGGCCACTGCGAGGCATATTGTGGCTTACCAAGCACATAGATGGGCTTGAAGCTCACTCACTATTTACGATTAGTAGGTTTTCGTGTCACTCATTTGCCTACGACTTATTTGTGCCCCAGCTTGTGAATCTTGTGTTTGCCCCTCCCATGCCTCTTTACCATCTATTTGACTGGCTGGCATCTCTTCTTCCATCACTGCTGGCTTTTCAGGAACTGCCTTTTTTGTGTTAAGCTCTCCATGACAGATCATGTGTTTTTGAGCTGTCTCCCTTATGTACTTCTCTCTCTGCACTCGTTTTTCTCTCTGTTGCCAGAGTACTTCTCCTCATCCTATATCCCTCACCTGTGTGCTTCTCCCCAATGCTTCCCCACACCCTTAGTGTTGCTTCTCCTAGCCCGCATGTTCCTCCTTTTTCCCTGTTGTTCCTTCCCTCCACCTGTACGATCCGGGTTGCTTTCCTCCAATGCTCGTGTTGCTTCTCTGGTCTTCCTGCCCTTCCTCATGCTGCTTTCGCCTATCTCATCTAACTTCACCTGTGTTGCTTTCGCCTCTCTCCAGCCCTCCTGTGTTGCATCTGTTTTCCTCCATCCTTTCCCCGTGTTGCCTCTGCCCTACCCATTTGCTTCTGTTCCTCACTTTAGCGGCTGACTAAAATATTAACACTTTTACATGTTTGGTTTTCTTTTTAGTTACACATTCAACTCGGTTTTGTAACTAGAAAGCACAAAAAGCGCAAGCATTAGTTTGCAGGTGCTCATTTGTTGTATGAGGGCCTAACAGACAGCCACATCACAGCCTTTTTTTTGGTAACATTTCCCCACTCTGCATACCGTTGCTGAAAATCATTGGCATAGCCAAAAGATAAAGGCGAGAACTACTTTCTTTGCCAATGCTTTATTGTCAATGTCTATGCTTTCATGTACTTCCAGTGAGCGATAAAGAAAAACAAGAGAGAAGGAGTGAATATTTTATATTCCTATCAAGGGTAGGATATCCACAAGGGTAAAAGCTATCATACGTTACGAAACGTAAGAAAATGACATGAAAGGAGCACCTATTTAATGATCAGTTGCTAACGTCAAACACACAAAACGATAAGTATCAAATCACGTTTTACAAATGAATATCAGTTTGATTAGCATTAAAAAAGATGCACACAAAGGCACTTAAAAAAAACAGCAACTCGGCTACCTAATAAACGCTAAAAGACAAGAAAAGACCGAAAACATATAATTTGACATAAAGCCTGCACGTAGCAACGCTAATGGAAGAATGATTAAAGCTCATTCCATGCTTTCTATTCACCATCTGAAGTCACTGAACGGATGATATGATTTGCCTTATAATGATAGGAATTAACAAGCGGAAGCCTTTGTGTGTACGAGTATGTCTTCTAGTTTAAGATTATGCAAACTGCAGTGAAAATGAATCCCCCATCCATTCACCATTAAAGTGCTGCCAACATTTTAAGAACACTTTGGCACATTTTCAGTCTATAAACGTGACACTCACCATTTCCACAAAATCTTTGTAACACTAGTCTAAGTTATTCAAAAGAACCTCAGAGGAACAGCTCAAAATCGTGACACACAATAGATATGAATACACAAGAAGGAGAACTGTTCTTAAGAGAGATGTGGCTGGCTGGATAACAGCGGGCGTGAGGGTGTTTTCCTTATTCCATTCCATTCCAAAAATCTTTATTTCGATCACAGATCATAAAAGATGCATGGCATTTCTACAAAATTTTAAAAACGTATTAAACAACAGTGTGATCCGATAGTTAAAATAATGTTAAAACAAGGTGCCGGAATTTCAGTCTATGTCAAATCACGGAGTCTTTTTACCCATCGGCTTCGAGTGTGCCACATGGAGGTTACAAATTTCGACAAAGCAAAGACTACAATAGTGGAGAGGTCTGTCTTTAGGACTCTGTATGCACTTTGGAAAGATCTGAATCCCAGGTTCCTGAGTAGAGGAACTAGCCAGTATTTCCTACTCCTCTCATAGCCCTTGCAGAAAAAGACAACATGGGCATCATTCTCCTTCGGGTGACCACATACTGGACAAGTTTCTATGGAGGAGCGACATGACCAGGACGCTGTGAACGATGCTAAGGGCAGAGTTCCATATCTCCATTGAAAAAATAATTTCCTCGTCAGTACAGGGGACATGGCATCCAATGTGCTTTCAAGTTGGTAGGAGTCTTTGGCTTTTAGGAACAAATGGGTCAAAGATCCTTCTCGTGTAGCATCGATAGCTCTAGTGAGCTTCAGATTTTGGTAGGCTCTCACAAGTACCTTTTTTGGAGTCTTTGGACAGGTGTTTAAGGGGTCCATCCATAGTTCCGGGTAACCAATGTCCTCCAGCATTCCCTTAACATAAATCATCCACGGAATACTCCTAGCGTTGCGTAACTGCAGGAATTCCTGTAGCTTCGCTCTGTAGTTCAGAAGGTCTGGGCTACACCATAGACTCCTCCAGAATGTCAAGGGTTTAAGCCCCAGCTCCTCTGTTATTGGTCGGATTCCTAAATCCAATCTAGGAGGAAGTAATGGGGTACTCTGGGGAAGAGCAACAAACTGTCTCAAAAATGTATTTTCAGTTGACTGTAATTTAGACATTTGGATGTGTCCCCACAGCTCACCCCCGTATGTAACACCCGCCCGCGCCTGAGTTTTGTAAATATGAATAATTGGGGTTAGAGGACGGTAAGAAGATTTGTTCGCCAGTCGCATGGTGCCACCCGCCAACTGAGCCAGTTTGATGGTCACTTTGTCTGGTGAGACGTCCACGTTAAGTGTTTATTGAGAGTGATCCCTAAATATTCAATAGTGTGCACACGTTCTAATTGGACTGTGCCTAGCCTAGGTGGGGCTCGGTTGTGGGGGTTGGGATTCAGAATCATAAATTTTGTTTTCTGTGGGTTGATTTCAAGACCCCGCTCTGAACAGAACTGTAAAAAACCATCCAGGACGCGTTGGATGCCTATAGGGGATTTGGACAGCAGCAGGGTGTCATCCGCAAACATAATTGCGGGCACCCTGCTACCTGTCAGTTTGGGGGCATCGGTATTGGCAATCCTGTTCAGGTGGGCAACGACCCCGTTCACAAAGAGGCAAAACAGGGTCGGTGCGAGCACACAACCCTGTCTTACCCCTCTGCGAACGGGGAACCTTTCTGTTAGCTTGCCACCTTTGCCGCACCTCACGCGGGCATAGTTGTTATGATTTAGTCTCATCAGTATTGCCAAGATGTCTCCAGGGATGTTCAGCTCTTCCATAACTTTCCACAGCCTCGCTCTAGGTACCAGATCGAAGGCGGCACGTAAGTCTACAAAGACAGTATACAATGTACCGCCCTCGATTACAGCTGTTCTCCAATAAAGGAGATTCAGCCTAAAGATTTGGTCTATGGTCGATACCCCCTGTCTGAAGCCCGCCTGGTAGGGGGACAGGATACCCATCTCATCAATCCAGGCCTGTAGCCTGTCCAAAATCAGTCTTCCGAAAAGCTTTTGGGATATATCGATAAGACTGATTGGACAATAGTTGGCTGGGAGCAGAGGGGATCCCTTTTTATAGATTGGAACCACCTCTGCTCCCAGCCAAGTATCAGGCACCTCCATTCCCCCCAAAATGGCGTTGAATATCAGTGTAAGATATGGCGCCCATATCCCTGGTTCCTGTTTGAACAAATCCCCGGGCACCCCGTCGAGGCCCGGTGCTTTCCCAGCAGCTAGACCTGTAATGGCCTCCCTCACCTCTTTCAGTAAAAGGAGCCCCCGTTGAACCAGATATATTTGTGTTACCAGTTCTATTAGGATCCCCAACTTCTTCAGAATACAACGCCTCAAAATGGCGCTTCCATATCGTAGGGGCTATGTTAGGCTCGATTGCAGAAGATAAGTCCTCTGTGCCGTTGGTGACTAAGCGCCAAAATTTACGCGAGTCTCTATTGGTTAGTGATCTAACAAGATTTTCCCAATAGTCTTGGTCCCATTCCGCCCGCGCATTCTCCAGGAGCTTTTTATAGGATCTTCTCCTGGCTTGTATTTCTTCCTTACTATGGTGTCCTTTTATAGCAAGTACCAATTGGGCCTTGGCTTCCCTGCAAGTTGCGTTATACCAAGACATTTTGGCCGGTGGACCTTTTCTTTTCCCTGCTGATGTAAACAAATCCAGCTCTAAGGTATTAATTATATCTACATGAGTGTGTGCAAGCTTTGCTCTATTGTCATCATCTTGCACCTCCATTCCTATCAGAAAAGCCCTCTCCAAAAACGGGATAATCCTAGCATATAACTGTGGTATTCTATCTGAACTATTGGCCAATTTCTCCCACTTGACTTTCCTCCTGTTGTTTTCAAGTAGTAGCCCCGCCTTATCTTTATCCGTTCCAGGGGATGTGGCCTCACGCCCTGGTAGGGAGTAAGTCAATTCTAAGGCGTTGTGGTCACTATCCGTTCTTTCGGTGACTTTAAAGTCAACTATTAATGGCCACATAAACAGTTTAACCAAGATGTAGTCCAGTCTAGATTCACTGCCTATTTTATTATAGGTATGGATACTAGGATTGTCCGAGTTGCAACGGCCATTACAGGCCCTTAGGCCTTGATTTAAAGTGAGTGCAGTTATCTGCAAGGCCAAGGGAGTCCAGGCCTTGATGGGAGGGGCCACCTTCTCTGGAACAAACCAACATAGATCTTCCTCATAAGAGGGACCGTCACGGAGTCCAGATAGTGGTTCATAGTGTGAATTAAAATCACCTCCCACTAAGCAAGCAAGTTCACATGGGATACCTTCTAGGAACGCAGATAATTCGTCTATAGTGCCAGATTCTTTTAGCATGGGTACCGGCCTTGAATATATGTTAATAACTAACAACTTCGAGGAGTCAGGCCACTCAAGTAATACAGCCAATATATCGTCTGAGGCGGTCTCTAGGCAGGTAGCATGACAACCTAGGTCCGTTGCTACCCAGGTTGTAAGTCCTCCCGATGGCCTACCCCTTCCCCCCCACTTAGCGGGTTTAGAAAAGGATGCATAGCCCAGATAAAATAATTCCTCACGTGCCCAAGTCTCCTGGAAGAGGAGTATGTTTTTGGAGCTGATGTAAGAGCCCCACTCTGTGGAGTCTATTTTATTGGCTAGGCCTGCCACATTCCAAGAAATCACAGTTATAGGATACAATTTGGTAGTGGCTGGACCTATGGTGACAGAGTTGTTAGAATTGTGCTCTGAGGGCACCGGTTGACTTATAAGAGAGTGATTCGTTTCAAGTATTGTATTAGAGGGGGTTGCAATAGGATCCTTCATACTTGGTTCAGCAGCCAAATTATGTTCAGCTATGACAATTGCCCTTGTCTGTGTAACCAACACTGGGAGTGTGTTATTCTCAGACCTGGGAGATGCTTGAAGTTCACCCCCTTCTTCGTCCACCTGTCAATCTACCATTTCCAGGCTACTATATCTGTTATAAGTGGGTAGATAAACTGGATAATGTGTCCTGTGGGGCCCTGGGATTCCTCTCCTATATCCTCCACCCCCGCCCCTCCTCCTTATTGGAAGGTAGGGCCCTCACACACCCTACTGGGTGTCCTGTTCATCATCGGACTAAGCTCCACAGGACCCACGAAAGGGCTCTTTGGCAGAGATCTTTTGTATATATATGTGAATTAAAACTACCTAATGGGTACCGAAATATATTTTTAATCAGGAGTCCCCTTGGTAACATTGTGTGGACTGTCAACCGTTGTTATGAAGACTGACAATCTCTCAATATGTGTTCTAGAAGGTCGACATGTTTCATGCCTCAGAGGTCCAGGAGGCATCCGTGGCATTTCTTCAGTACCACAAACAGCTATCCCTAGCCTTAGTCAGGGCTGGGTGCATAGATCTAGGAATATCAATATATTCCTAAAAAGACTAAATGGGACGCAAGTCAAAAAGTACCTACAATGAATAAACCTATTCAGGTCTCCCAATCCAACCCTAAAGTCAAGGAGCTGACGTGCCTTGGGTCAGAAGCAGAGGACAGCGTAAAGACTGTGGTGGAAATTTTAATTCAACGCGGTGAAGAGCATGTCACCTACCCTGCACTTTGAGGGCATTCTACTTCAAATTCCCTATGTTTCCGCCCATCTACTGATGCTGGACCATTTAATAGCTGCCTGTGCCCTTCTCTAAATGTGATTGACACAATAGATATATATCAACCAAAAAGTGTGTCACAGTAGCATACAGCACTTTCCATGGAACAGAAAGAAGTGAAAGTTAAAGAAGCACAAACACAGAAAAAGTTGAAGTAGCACGTTTATTGGGTGGAAGGGTTTCCAAAACGGCGAATCAAAAGAGAGCTGCACCTAAAGCTCACTTCCACCTCCCGCACTAAGAACCAATCACAAGCATCCAGTGTTGAACACTCCATAAAACATACATGCTGCTCCACATATAGTCACACAATTCCTTCCATGTTACATAATCTCTCTCTATCAAACGCACACTAAAGATCACATACCAGACTTAGATGAATGAGTGATGTAAAAAGGATCAGACAGGTTAGACAGTTGTTCGCAGGAAATCCGTCACAGAGATGGAATATTCTACCTTCAGATTTCCCCATCTCTTGCATATCACTCCAGGTGCCAGATTGGTTTGGAAAAGCTTATTCCATAGCTCTCTCTTGCCGGTAGGGGCACCAACTTTGCATCTGTGCTGGAAATGACACCACTGACGCCACAGAAGTCATAAAGTGCACCACCGTTGAGACATCAGTTTCCAATGCATGTTTTCTGCACCACAGGTTGGGAACATTACTGAAACACCATACACAAACTGCATAAGAAGCAGAATCTTCCTGCTATGGCTCATTCCCATCCAGCAAAAAACAGAAGTGGATGAGATGGTAAAGAATCTACAAGTATATAGGAGAATCCATCAGAAGTATCTTTACTGAAGGTTATGATCCTTTCATTATTGTAGATACCTCTACTTGCAGATTTCTCATCTCTTCAACAGATTCCCAAACAAAACCACCCAGAAATGCCAGGCTTGATCGATGGTTATACTAAGAAGTCTTACAGCACAGATCGGGTGAAATGCCCTTCCCGCCCCACTTCCAAATCCCAATAATAATGCTTGGCAAAGGTGTTAAGGAATGACCAAGTGGCCACTCTGCCGATGTCACCTACAGGGACTCCCTAGCCAAGGCAGATGTTGAGGGCTCCAGGGGCTTCTTCTGGGCCATTGCACAGCAGATCTTAACAGAAAGGATAATCCATCTGGATAAGATTATTTTCTGCATTGCTTTCCCCTTTCTGTTGAGAACATACCCAACAAAGAGCTGGTCGTCCACTCGAATTCCTTTGTGCCGTCGATATAAAAACTGACTGCCATCTTTGGATCTTTAGTAAGGAAAGCAGCTCAGGTTATGAGCACAAGCTTTTCGAAAGTGAAAGAGGGCCTGTCGGTCAGTGCTTGTGACTCACTGAACCATCTGGAAGCCATAATGGCAACCATAAGTGCCACCTTAAGAGTCAAAGCAAGGAACAACTAAGTAATAGCTCAAACTAAGATCCTATTACAAAGGTTATCAACAAATGTAAGTCCTACTGGGGACTAATGAAAGGAGTGGGAGCAAACATGTTGGTCAGACTTTTAAAAATCTAAAGACAACAGGGTTTGAAAAGGAATGGCAGGCCCATGCGGGAGAGGAATGTAGACAATGCTGCCAGATATCCGTGTACTGACTATGCGTCCTTCTAGGGCCAATGAAAGCAAAAGCTTCCGATTGTCAGATAATTGTGCTTTCTAGGGGTCAGATTTGTGGCCCGCACACCAAGTGACAAACCTATGCCACCTCGCAGAGTACAGTGATCTAGCAGATTGACGGGCAGATAAGACAACATCCACCACATCTTCGGGCAGGTGGAACACAGGTAAATGTTCCCACTTGATCTCAACACATGAAGGTGTAATCAGATAGAGAACCTGACCCTCTGATTGGGAGCAAAGCTCTGCCCTGAGAGGAAGACAAAGAAGGGGACAATGGAAGAGATGCAGAAGTTCTGTGTTCCACACTCTTGTCAGCCAATCTAGAGCCACTAAGAAGATTTGGGCCTGTCTTGGCTGATCATCTTCAGAACCCCACGAACCAATTGTACGGAAGGGAATGCAAAATGAAGAGGAACAATCCACTGTAACCGAAACACATCCCTCAAAGCTCCTTGCATTGGACAGCGACAAGCTCCCGACCCTACAGTGGAGGGATTTGTCACTACTGTGGCCATGGCTCGAGGGGGCAGGAAGGACATTCCACTGGACAGGGTCTCCTATACACCTAATCAGGAAAGCTCTGCTGCAGTGTTCCTGAAGAGCATTATGTAGTCCGATACATTTCCCTCATGTTGGAACTTATGCCTGCACACTGGGGCCCCTCATGTGCCAGTAGGCATGAATGACCAGAAAGATGCACGTAGCCAGAAGACTGAACAGCAAAGGACACAAAGGACATGAAAGCAGGGAGCTTCCTTAACGCGCCTGCACAGAGATTGGATGACCCATATCCTCTACACTGGTGGAAATCATTGTGTTAAGGTGGGGTCCAGTACTGCTACCTATCAGCAAGAGGTGCTTGGAGGGCTCCAGGTGAGATTTGGGTACACTTATGGAAAAGCTCAGGTCATACAGCAGAGTTGCTGTCAACTGCAGATGGGACAGCACCATCTACAGAGTCTTGGCTTTCAGGTAGAGGAAAACTGGAATCCTCAATATTCCTCAACGATGGGCCACCACCACTGTCATCACCTTCATGAAGACTCATGATGCCAACATCAGTCCAAAGGGACCAGCTACAGACTGATAGTGAGTCATGCTCATCACAAACAGTAAGTACTTCATGTGGGACTTAAGGATTCGTATGTGGAAATAAGCATCCTGCAAGTCAAGTTAAACCATTCAGTCTCCCAGTTCCAGTGCCAGAAGAACATGAGCTAGGAAGAACATCTTGAACTTCTACTTCTGCAGGAAAACACTCAAGACCTGAGGTCCTGAATCAGACAAAGAACTACATCCTTCCCTGGAACAAGAAAGTACTAGGATTAGCTTTGCTGCCCAAAGCTCCTCTCTGCAGTAAAAATGCAACCTCTGGCAGTAGCAGGAGAAAGAGTTCCTGCGTAATGTCTGAGCAAGGAGAGATGATTCCAGGAGGGAATTGTGGAAAAGTACGACCCACTGGTCCACAGTTAAGGTGTTCCAGGCCTGTGAATAAGAGGAAAAACCAGCCTCCAAACAAGGCAAACTAAAACCGATTCCCTCCAGTGGCCAGAGAAGAGGAGGAATTATCAGGCTAAGAGGAAGTTCAACCTTTTCTCTTCCCACAGTCCTGTACTGCTGCTGCTATGTTTGCCTGATACTGGCGGAAATGGGACGTCTTTCACAGCCATGAAATGTACAATTTCCTTGGTTGGCTCTCTTTTTAGCAGTGACCAAGCTGTTCTTTTTTAGTCATCAATCCAGAGGTCAATGAGGGGTGACTGGCCATCATTAGAACACCACAGTTGATGTCCCCATTGCGTTGGCTACTGGGTCTTGCCCCGAAGCTGCCTGAACCTCACATACAGGATCCATAAAGTGTGTCTATAGGTCATCAAGCAGCTTGGAAAAAATGAAACTTGTAATGTCCCACAGGGCATGATTATACCTGACTAGGAGGCATGTGGAATTGAGGGACTTAGCAGCTAGACTCTCAGAAGCTTTTTGATTCCTTTTTTAACCAGAACCAAAGGGTTGGTGCCAAAAGAAAACTTTGAAGAGGAAGGCGCCGGAAAAATTATGCTTTCAGGGCAAGGGTGCTGTGAAAGGCAATGAAGATCAAAGGGTGCTGGTCTGTATCTCCTATTGCCCCGTTACCAGCTGGAGAGGATGAGGGTTTGGTCTAGGTGAAAAGGACAGGATCAAGCAGGGCTTAATTAAAAGGAAGGAGAGGTCTTGTCAAATGGAATGTATGGTGTGGCACCTCTGTAAAAATATCGGCTTCTATAGTGGGCAGGGACTTGCTCAACGTTTCTGCTGCCTTCCTAATGGTGTTATGATAGGTCCCATGGGGGAGAGGAAGAGGATGAGGAGAAAGGGTGAGGGTGGGTGAAAAGGGTCCAACAATCCTAGCTTTTGTGAGATGTTGAGCCTATTGGCCTTTGCAAACTCCAAACCTCCCTTAGGGATATCACAAGGGTCTTCTGCTTCATTCTGATCTACATCAATGAAAAACAGTTATATAGGGAGTAGTTTTCTCCTTATATTGCTGTTCCACCAGCAGACACAGTGCCTCTTTTTTGACCTCTGAACCAACTCTGAAGGCTTTAAAGTTGGGAGGGCTTGATCCTATATCGACACCAATGGTGTCAGAGCTAGGACCGGCATGAGCGATCGGGAGGTTTTTGAGAGTCAATGACGGCACCACTGAAGTAAGCAATGGAGCTAACGGTGTCACTGCCTAGGGCATGAAGGTGGTAAATGGTGCTCCAGAATGGAACCACAGCTTACCTGAATACTTCAAACCTGACATTCAGGTAAAACAACAATTCCAAACGGGGTTTCTGAAACTCGGAGCAGGAATGTGCGCTGGTCACTGGAGGAGGCAGTGACACTCTAAACTTCGATGGGGCAGACAGCACTGGCCACTAAAGGGGCTAGAATTATCATCAGCTACCCCCCAAGGAGGCGTCTGAGGGGAGTGGAAAACCTTTGAGACTTACCTCTCTTTCTTCCTGTTAAAGGTCTCTTCTTGTGCTTGTGGTGAAAAGACCTAAACTTTGATGACCGTGGAGACCTCGGTCAGGATAGAGGGTGTGACTTGTTTCTGCCTCTCATGCCATCCTTGACCCGGGCCATAAAGCGTTTGGCTTCCCTCTCATCAATGGTTTTTGGGTGCACACTTTGGCTCAAAGGCCATTGAGTCATGACCCAAACCTAGCTACCAGAGGCAAATATTGAGGGGGTCGGTAACCAACATTTGACAACCACAGCCCTTTCATGGTTTGAATCCGGACTGTTTTAGGGCCAATATGATACTTTTGCATCATCTTGAAAGAAATATTTTTTTTCTTGAGAGAAAACCCTCTAAAAAGCTTCAGGTTATGTTGCAAGGTGCATAAAGCAACAGAACTGAAGTTGTCTCCGTAGTGAGGCACTTTATGGCTCCTGTGATGTCACATGGCGTCACTGAGTGCACCGATGCGAACTGACGCCCCTTGCTGTCGAGGGACAGCTATGGAAATTTTCCCAGGACCAGTCTCGCACCTGTAAAGATACTCAAGAGATGAGGAATTTGAAGGAAGAAGTATCCAAACAAGAAATTTTAAACATGCACACATGGTGAATTATTAATTCCAGAGTAGGTAGCTAGAATCTAGTGACTAAAATGAAAAAACAACTTAGTACGTTTCACCTTAACATTTTCATCGGAACTGATAAGTTTCTATTAAGCCATGAAATTATTACTTTTGAGTAATATGTGAAGTATAGAGTACTTAAAAACCAGTAGGGTGGTCCTAAAACACACCCACGGAGACAAAAAGATTTGTGGTTATGTAAAAAAACGGGTCCCTTGGACGTAGGCTCTTTTTGGGGGTTTTTAATATCACTGCACTTCTAATGGAATGACTGTAGCCCCCATACGGCACAGGCTAACCCTGAAGATCTGGTGATGGGGCTTTGGGAAGTTGTGGTGGTCCACGCCCAAACCACGTGAAAAGTTGCTTATATTTGTCAGCAGAATAAACTTACAAATTACTGATGAGTGCCACTTCACCATTGTAGCAGGAGGAGAGCCAGGGCTGAGCAAAGAACTAGTGAAAAGAGTTTTGCACATCCAACTGTACGCCTTAGCCAGAAGATGGTAAAATGGGTGACAGGTTCATAACTGGAGGGTCACAGTCCCCTTCTAACGCAAAACTGTAAACACACTAATTTGCCTGAACAGGAAAAAAGCTCAAATATGATCCACAGATATTTTCTTTCAAGATGAGGAGAAATTGCAAGCGCCCACCACCGAAGCTGAATGATGATTTGATAACGTGGAGGTTACCATAACAGATCACTCCAGACACCTAGATAGAGTGAGATTTGAAGAAAAATGTCAAGCTGCCCAATCCTCACAAAAAATTGTTAGAATTTAGTTTACCTCACACATTCCAATCCATGTACACGCCTGATCCAGGCAGGATCCTTCCTTTCCATGTACCATTTTACAATGGCTGCCAAAATATGAAGATATCATCTGTTTACAATTCAAGGCCTGCCCGACTATGGACTTTTAGTGGTTTGAAGGGATCTCATGGCACAACAGAGTTTAAAGAGTGGTAAGTTAAGGCTGCTCCAAGATATGACATTTATATAAAATGCAACATTGCAGGTCATTCACAAACTTTTATTATGCAAAAAAGGCACATATATCATTCTGTGCTATGTGCAGTAGCTTAGCTATTATTAGGAGTACATTCACAGGCATTCCAAGCCCAACGATTATAATGCAAAATATTACTGAAGTGATTAATATGGGGTTATAAGAAAAACAGCATGGCCCTGTACAGTACATAGCCACTCCTTCGTAGTGCAACTGAATTGAAGATGAATGTCAGAGTATCTCAGCATCTTTGCCTGAATCAGAAATTCAATATACATTTTAGACTAAGGCATAAAGGGTACGGGCATTCTGAATCAACATCAAAGGCAATTTAATAACTATCCCAGTTTTAATGTACAACCGACAAACAAGCTCAGACAGAGGCAAGTCATCAGCTGTGCTCGAAACTTTGTGCGCACTAATTCTTTTGTTCACAGGAAGTTTATGTGGTAAATGTCCTGTTAGCAGGCAGCAATCCATGAAAGCCCTTCCCTCTAAACAAGAAACTCTTCTCAAAAAAAGCTATCAAACGCTCATTCTCAACACCAAGATGAAAAGGAAAACCATGCTAGTCATCAACCTCACTAAAGACAGCAAGGGCTCCTGAAACAGTTGCCTTTGTCAATAGTAATGCTATATCCACATTCGCGAGGAAGTCAGACTGAAGGGACGAGCCTACTTATTGAAGAGTAAATACTTTTAATTTCTGCTTCAGGCCCCTGCAACTAATCTTGCTGGAAGGTTTCCATAGATGCAAGTCTGATAGAGAGTGAAAAACACAAAATCTCAGAAAATTCTGCTGAATTAATACAGAGTATTTTCTGAACACAACAAACATCAACTCTAGGACTGGCATCCTTTGCATCTGATCTGCAAATAAATATTAGGACCAGTGAGATAATGAACACTTTGTATGAATTTAATGGACTCTGTGGACTCTAAGCAAAAAGAGAGCACTCTCAATGTAAGGGTTATTTTACCATTTAAAGAGACTGAAAGTAGTCTTGGTCCATACAAATACAGAAGAGTATAGTCGTATAGAATGAATGATACATTTTGAGAACAACTTTATTACAATGAGACACTAAGGATAGTGACTAGACGTTACTAAACAGACAAGAGATACAAGGAAATTGTCACAAGTTTACCTGGATACCATATATTTTAAATGCTTGAGAGGTCATTTAAATTCCAAAAGAGAGAAGGGGTTAAAGACACGACATATGAGGGATGGCCCTTCAAATCTCTTACTACAACTGAGTTTTGCAACACAAACATTTTTCTGAATTTATGCATTTAATTGGGGAGTCCCCAGGTTAACATTTTTCTTCATAACAAATATGAGACATTTGCTTTGTCATGGAACGTTGGTAGACTGCCTTTTGCACCAGTAAATTAGATTGTCATGAAAAGACAATGTTTACTGAAGGTCTATACCTCAGGAACCAGACCTCCAAAACTAGAAACTGAGCGCATGGGTGCATAACCATGTGCTAAATTGATTATACAATTCCCCCTACAGCATCTCCAAGATGGTCCTAAAGTCAAAATATGTCGAACATGCAATACTCTTTGTTCTTCTGTAACTTGTGAGTCAAGTTGGATCACAGTAAGAGTAGAAGGCTGATACAGAAATCCCACCTTTGTGCTACTCAAGAAATTGCCTCATAGAAAAGACACATCCTTCATTGTTCATGAGTTGGGCATGCAGCATTTCCCAATTTAGTGAGGAGGAAAAAACCTGTATTTCTGATTAATGGGCAACTATGAAATATACATCTATTTAGCACCAACATGTATAGTTACACCACATGAATTGCCGGCAGGAGGTTTGGGTACTTTGGTGTATCAACACAAAAGAGTGCTCTTATGGTTTCAAAGTGGGTCAAACAATAGCCAGTGAATAAACCTGTATTTGGAGGAAAACCCTGCTTGGATGACCATCATTATAACTGTTGATTTGACGGAGAGAGGGGGAATCTGTGGAACTAGGATCTGCTCAAGTGCACCATTAAATGGATCTGGCCCGAAGGCCTTCTAAGTCAGGCTTGAAGGCCAAATGTCATGAGACTAGTGCAGGCATTTGATAATTAGAGATGAAAGCTTACTGCCCTGCAACACATTTTCAACGTTTTCTTGTGAAGGAGCTTCTCCTCCCTCTGTGGGGACCTTTGACAGAGGTGTTGAGATGTGTAGTTCACATAATACAAGCAGATAGGTTACAACACACACAACATTCTTCTACACTTGTCAGGGTGTTGGTTCCTTCCCATGCATAGGAGAGGTGCTGATGATGACATAGTAAGTAAATTGGTGAGAACGTGTCACTTGCTCCCTGGTGGTTGCTTACGTGAGACACTCCCTATGTTTTTCTTCTAAGGGTGTTTTATAGCTGCACTCTATATTTCCCTCTGCACCTGACTTTTTGGATCTTCTTTTTTTACAGTACTCGACACAAGGATGTCTCTTTAGATGTACACTATAGACAGTACTATCTTAGATATAGATGATGTGGACCCTGAAAACCTGTATACCAAGCAATGGCATAGCCAATAGATCTCGCCTTTGGGAACTTATAAGTGTTTAGCCATGCAACAGTTGATGTTGTTGCACCAAGAATATTGTGCTGCATAACTAAATACTTATAAGGTCCCAAAAGTGAGACCTATTGGCTATGCCGCGAAGGCATGGCTTTGGCGAAGTTAGGCGCCATCCGTGTTGCTGTGATATAGTAACTGTATCTGTATGCTATCATGAAACAGATTGCTTTGTACATAAAGGACGCCAGGCTCATGCAGACCTTGGACGGGCGAGTATGTTTCCGTGTACAACGTACAACATGTGATTGGCGCACTACATTCCAACTTAGTGCAAATCTGGATTCTGCTGCTGTAAAAGGTGCCGGGTTTGTAGATCAAGAGCCCGAAGGACCGGCAGGATTCTGACGGATGGACTACCGAGCTGCCCAGATTGGCGAGCTCAGAGGCCATGCATAAGCATCCATTGCTTGGCCTCCCTACTGAAGTGCAGAGCTTGTTGTGATGGTGGTTTGGGGGATAGAATGAGAGGCAGATGATGCTCCTGTTTCTGTAATGAATCTGATAACATTTACAGTCACACCCTAAAGGGAAAGGGGGATAGATAAAAAAAAAAGTGCCCTGTTCATGCCAGTGAGTGAAAGACTGGGAAAGCTGGACAAGAGGTAGTCAGTCAGATGTCAGGCAGGAGTTAGTCTGACTAGCAGGACTCTAGAGTGATAGTCATAGTTCAGTCAGTTTGGTGAATTCAGATCTAAGTAAGGTCTCAGAAAGGCCTCTGGAGTGAGTTATCTTTTGGACATGTGACTTCGAAAGATGGGTAGCGTAGGTATCACCTTGACCCTTGGCGGAAGGCAGGTTCTCTTAATTTGCTTGCTCCAACCAAACTTAGGGCAGTATCACCACAATACTATTACCATGTACACTGGGGAGGAGTTAAAACGGCTTAGAAATTTTCCATCTGCACAGTGCACTACCTGTATACTGCCAATCCATAACTTCTCATGTACTCATTGTGGTTTTTCCATGGGCCGGACGTCTATGTGTAACCAAATGAAACGATCTTATAGTCGGGTAAACCTAGGGGTAGAACGAGTGGTCTTAAATCTCCTTTCCTCTGCCCCACACTCCAGTTCTGGAGTATAAATTGTAGGTCACTTCCGAAACACAAGAGTAATATCCATGACTTTTTAGTTGATGAAAAACCTGATGCCGTGTTTCTTACGGAAACCTGGCTTCATGAGAGCTCGGGGCCTGATATTGTCATGGCAATTCCCGACGGCTACGTAATGGTCAGGAAGGATAGAAGCATAGGTAAAGGAGGTGGTATTGGGATAATTTTTAAATCTAACTATACATGTACTCTTGATGCCTTCCCTTTGCCAGGATGCGAAGCTGGACATTTCAAGCTAGCCATTAGTCTCCAGTTTACTTTGTCAGGCCTTTTAATCTACCGTCCTCCTGGGAATTCTAATGCCTGGACGACGTCTTTTGCAGACACCATTGCTCCTCTATCCTTGAAGGCTGCCAATTTCACCATCCTTGGCGATCTTAACCTTCATTTGGATGATGTCCTATGTAATGTCAGTAAACTGTTTTTATCCGAACTAGAAGCTCTTAACATTCTGCTACGCAATTCAGGGCCTACACACTCTGCAGGGCATTTATTGGACCCCGTTCTTTCTAATCTCCTATTTGAATGCTCTCCTTCCGCCCGTCCCCTGGAATGGTCGGACCATTATGCCATACATTTTGCCCTACCCCAGGCTAAAATCCTGACTAATGACAATAGCAGTAAAGATGTGCTTATACGCTGGTGGAGTAAGTTCGATGTAACCGATTTTAATACGCATCTGATGGATACGCTTCCAAACACTGACATGTCTTTATCTGTGTTGAATACTGAAGTATCCAAATGGTCGAGCTCTGCCGTCGACGAACTCCTCCCTTTAACTTCTAAGCACTCCACATCTCACCGACCTCCTGCACCTTGGTTCTCGGACGATTTAAAGCGTATGAGATCCAACTGTAAGGCCTTTGAAAGGAAATGGAGACGTTCTTACTCAGCCTCTCGTAAAGTGGCCTACAAGGAGGCCCTTAGAGATTACCATAACCAGTGTAAAATGGCCAGAGCTGCCTATGTTACTAATACGGTTACCAATGCTCAAAATTGTCCTCGTACCCTTTTTTCTATTGTAAAAAAATTAGCAGGAGCAGACTTGGTACCAGCTCCCCCTGCCCTAGAAGAGACTCAATGTAATTCAATTGCCAAATTTTTTATAACAAAAGTAGAACGTATCTACGACTCATTGAGTTCTCCTATCTCTGATGATGCGCTGTTGCCAGAGCCAGCATTGACCCTCGACTATCTGCCCTCTCCAACGGCTGCATTCACTAATTGGTCACTCTTTGATGATGCCTCCTTTTCTTCCTGAATGAACAGCATAAAATCTGTCTCCCCACGTGATCCGGTACCGGCCAAATTTTGAAAACTGCTTGATCTAAGTCCACGTTGTGTACTAATGCAATTTCTCAACTCATCATTATCTGAGTCACATGTCCCACAGGAGTGGAAGCATGCTATGATTGTCTCATTACTGAAAATGGCTGGAGCCGATGTTACCAACTTATCCAACTTCAGACCAATCTCATTGCTTCCGGTTATCTCAAAGATCCTGGAAAGGCATATCAAAATACAATTAACCCAACTTGTCGAGAGCTCGGGATTTTTACATCTGTCCCAGTCAGGCTTTAGAGCACATCATTTGACCGAAACCACACCCGTAGGAGTCACCGAGAGTTTGCGACACAGTGTCGATCGTGGAGAGACATCAGCTCTCATTCTTCTCGATCTGAGCGCGGCGTTCAACATGTGTCTCATTCCACCCTTCTTGCGACTCTTCGGTCCCTGGGAGTGGAGGGTGCTGCACTAGCCTGGATAGCTTCTTTTTAAGAGGTCGCACTTTCCAGGTTTTCCCTGCCTTTGCCTCCTCTACAATTTGTTCATCGGCGTACGGCGTTCCCCAGGGGTGCATACTTAGCCCTTAATTATTTAATATCTATGTGAGAGCCCTGGCCACCATTGTGGAGAAAGCCGGTCTTGTTTTATACTCTTACGCCGATGGCACACAAATTATCTTTTCTCTCTCTAATAAAGAGTGCAATGATGTCTCCGCTTTAAAAGAAGGTTTGACTTGAGTATCCGATTGGATGAAGTGCAACTTTCTGAAATTAAACGGTGAAAAGACCGAGGTTGTGATATTGGGCAAGGGTAAGGATCTTTGGGGCCCCCACCATTGGCCCAAGGATATGAGACCCACCCCTCAGCCCACTACCGTAGTACGCAATCTCGTGTTTCTCATCGATGAGAAACTCACAATGAGACAGTAGGCCTTGAAGGTGGCCTCCATTTGTTTTGCCACCTTAAGATGGCTTCAAAAAATCCTTTGGATGTTGCCCTCCTCCACTCAAAGAACTGTAGTACAGGCGTTGGCTGTGTCCTGCTTGGATTACGGCAACGTCCTTTATCTGGAGCCGACCTGACAACCATAAAAAAACTTCAGGTAGTCCAGAATGCGGCTGCCCGGCTTCTCTGCAATGTTCCCAGGAGAACATCTGCCTCTCCCGCACTTTGTGACCTTCACTGGCTCAAAATCCCGAGCCAAATTAAATTCAAAGCCCTCTGTCACGTCTTCAAAATTTAACAAGGCATAGCCCCCAAATATCTTCAGGGCCTCATCCAGGCCTATAAGCCAAGCCGAACTCTTCGATCATCAGGGAATGGCGATTTTTCCGTTCCCAGATTTAGGCTAGCAAAGATGGGAGGCCGTTCTTTTGCCCATTTGGGTCCTAAATTTTGGAATGCCCTTCCTGTGACCCTGAAGACAGAAAGCAATCTTTTTCGTTTCGGCAAGGGACTTAAAACTTGGCTTTTTCAGCAGTGATTTGTGGTTCCCTTTCAGTAAAGTTAGCATGCAAGTTCTTCTTCTTTAGTCTGTCCCTGAGCGCCGGGAAACCCACTGTGGGTAGCTGCGCGCTTTACAAGTTTAAATAAATAAATAAAATCCATAAGAAGTTCAGCGAAGGGTTATGGAAGTGTTCAGAAATATGATGGTGCTCTACAGGTAGTGGTCAAATGGTAGTTGCGAGGTCTAGGTGGTTGGTGCTTCTTGATCAGAGATAACCCTGGTCTCTGAGAAAAGAAGGGGGAGAGGAGCTCTACCCTTTGTGAAAATGCAAGCAAAGTCAAGCGCACACAACCTAAATTAGTTAATAGGTAATGTCTTGCATCATTCAATGAAAGGATAAGATAGGATTCCAATGTTATTATCTTATTTGTTTTTTTATTTATCTGGTGAGAAGCTCCCCTAACCAACAGGGGAGTTTTTCTTTCACAAGAAACCAGCCGACACGTGCTTCGTCAATAACGGGGTAGACCCGTGACTCTTCAGGGCTGTATAAGAAGGCTGAGAGCAGTATCGGGGGACCGGTGATAATTCCAACCCGGTCCTGATCGGTTATCAATACCAGTTGACGCGAGAAGAAGGTGCTTAAAACGCGTCAGGGAGGGGTGTATGGGTTCGAGTGTTCCACCGTCGGGTGAGCGGTCGGACAAAATAGGGAAGCAAATCCGCTTGCCCTTATTCGTAGGCTTGTTGCCGTGATGTGGAACTAAGGTGAAGTACGTTGGTTCTCCGGGTATGTGACCTACGAGTAAGGCCAAGCGGATTTGCTTCCCTATTTTGTCTGACCGCTCACCCGATGGCGGAACACTCGAACCCATATACCCCTCCCTGATGCGTTTTAAGCACCTTCTTCTCGCGTCAACTGGTATTGATACCCGATCAGGACCGGGTTGGAATTATCACCGGTCCCCCCGATACTGCTCTCAGCCTACTTATACAGCCCTGAAGAGTCACGGGTCTACCCAGTTATTGACGAAACACGTGTCGGCTGGTTTCTTGTGAAAAAAAAACTCCCCTGTTGGTTAGGGCAGTATCCATGCCATGAGTGATATAGCGCCAGTGCTGAAGTAGGTGGTGGCGTCCTAAAACGTTTGGGTACCTGCACTTATTTATATTTTATTATTACTCACTGAGATCCATGAATTTCATGGGGAATGTGAAAGAGGACGAGGCGAGTGGTCTGGTGGAGTGGGCAGGAGAGGGTCCGGTGGAGTGGACAGGAGAGGGCCAGGTGGAGTGGGCAGGAGAGGGCCAGGTGGAGTGGGCAGGAGAGGGCCAGGTGGAGTGGACAGGAGAGGGCCAGGTGGAGTGGGCAGGAGAGGGCCAGGTGGAGTGGGCAGGAGAGGGCCAGGTGGAGTGGGCAGGAGAGGGCCAGGTGGAGTGGGCAGGAAAGGGCCAGGTGGTGTGGGCAGGAAAAGGCCAGGTGGAGTGCGCAGGAAAGGGCCAGGTGCAGTGGGCGAGAGAGGGCCAGGTGCAGTTGGCAGGGGAGGGCCAGGTAGAGTGGGCAGGAGAGTGCGAGGTGGAGTGGGAAGAAGAGGGTCAGGTGGAGTGGGCATAAGAGGATCAGGTGGAGTGGGCAGGAGAGGGCCAGGTGGAGTGGGCAGGAGAGGGCCAGGTGGAGTGGGCAGGAGAGGGCCAGGTGGAGTGGGCAGGAGAGGGCCAGGTGGAGTGGGCAGGAGAGGGCCAGGTGGAGTGGGCAGGAGAGGGCCAGGTGGAGTGGCCAGGAGAGGGCCAGGTGGAGTGGCCAGGAGAGGGTCAGGTGGAGTGGGCCAGGGGCAGTGGGCAGGAGGGGTCAGAGGCAGTAGGCAGGAGAAGGTCAGGTAGAGTGGGAACGAGAGGGTGAGGTAGAGTGGACAGGAGAGGGTGAGGTAGAGTGGACAGGAGAGGGTCAGGTGGAGTGGGCAGGAGAGAGCCAGGTGGAGTGGGCAAAAGAGGGCCAGGTGGAGTGGGCAAAAGAGGGCCAGGTGGAGTGGGCAAAAGAGGGCCAGGTGGAGTGGGCAAAAGAGGGCCAGGTGGAGTGGGCAAAAGAGGGCCAGGTGGAGTGGGCAGGAGAGGGCCAGGTGCAGTTGGCAGGAGAGGGTCAGGTAGAGTGGGCAGGAGCGGGTCAGGGGCAGTAGGCAGGAGAAGGTCAGGTAGATTGGGAACGAGAGGGTGAGGTAGAGTGGACAGGAGAGGGTGAGGTAGAGGGGACAGGAGAGGGTCAGGTAGAGTGGACAGGAGAGGGTCAGGTGGAGTGGGCAGGAGAGGGTCAGCTGCAGTGGGCAAGAGAGGGACAGGTAGAGTGGGCAGGAAAGGGTGAGGTAGAGTGGGCAAAAGAGGATGAGGTAGAGTGGGCAGGAGAGGGCCAGGTGCAGTGGACAGGAGAGGGCCAGGTGGAGTGGGCAGGAGAGGGTCAGGTGGAGTGGGCAGGAGAGGGTCAGGTGGAGTGGGCAGGAGAGGGTCAGGTGGAGTGGACAGGAGAGGGTCAGGTGGAGTGGGCAGGAGAGGGTCAGGTGGAGTGGGCCAGGGGCAGTGGGCAAGAGAGGGTCAGGGGCAATAGGCAGGAGAAGGTCAGGTAGAGTGGGAACGAGAGGGTGAGGTAGAGTGGACAGGAGAGGGTGAGGTAGAGTTGACAGGAGAGGGTCAGGTGGAATGGGCAGGAGAGGGTGAGGTAGAGTGGACAGGAGAGGCTCCAGAGGAGTAGACAGGAAAGGTTCAGCTGCAGTGGGAGAGAGGGTCAGCTGCAGTGGGCACGAGAGGGACAGGTGGAGTGGGCATGAAAGGGCGAGGAGAGAGGGTCAGGTGGAGTGGGCAGGCGAGGGTGAAGTAGAGTGGGAAGCAGAGGGCCAGGTGAAGTGGGCAGGAGAGAGCCTGTTGGCATGGGCTCTTCCATACTGCCTACACGTAGAAGCCACTCACAGTTTTCAGTCGCGAGAACTACCCGCTTAAACCAAAGCCTTTTAGGTTAAAAAAAAGTTCACCCAAGTTTTAATTTTATGCACTTGGCAATTTCACACGATCCCAGCAGTGGTCTGTCTTCTAATGGACTTATTCCCGTGGTGTGCAAAATGCACCCGGTCCATGCAGTTTATGCAATAGCAGTGAAGCCACATCTCTACGTTAGTCCAGATGTAGGATTCACACAGAGGGCTGCTGATGAAGTCGGTTCCAGCGGGCTTCACAGTTGGCATGCACTTAGTTGAAAGTATGGTGCTTATTTCTGTTAAAAAATGAGTTAACACCCGCGGATTCTTGAGCCACCTTTCCAAACTAAGCACAGAACGTTCAAGAAAAGCATCTTTAACATCTGGTGAAGTCATTTCAGAAGGGGTTTGGCAGCCACGAAAGTAAAAGTAATGTCCCGGAGGAAGAGATAAGAAAGGCAGATGGGTGAAGTCATTTCAGAAGGAGTTTGGCGGACGTGAAAATGAAAGTAATGGCCTGGAGGAAGAGATAAGAAAGGCATAAGATGGCGGCTGCGCGTGTGCACGCAAGCTTCAGGCCAAAAAAAAGCTTGTGGGTAGCGCTTTGAAGAGCACCTTACTAAAAGTCGGTCAAGCAGGCTCGACCTAAAAATGATTTGATGTGTGTGCCTTATCAAGGGCCCTTGGTAGGTTTCCCTCTCTTGCTCCTCTGTGTATATAGTAATGAGACCTAGTGCACCTGAACCCTCCAGTGTCCCCCAAATCAAGGGTGAGGATCAAGATTACTTAACAGTT
Source organism: Lissotriton vulgaris (assembly GCF_964263255.1). NCBI lineage: Eukaryota > Metazoa > Chordata > Amphibia > Caudata > Salamandridae > Lissotriton > Lissotriton vulgaris. The sequence goes on from NC_141691.1 coordinate 1,210,137,135, forward strand.
CATCCTTTGCACTTAACCAATTATACTGAGATGCTGGGAATAGTGCAAGTATGTCCCTGGCCCTCCTTAACCCTTTTGATGCTGATGACGAGCTCAGCTCGTCATCACCCACGGGTGGCGTGTGCTGATGACGAGCTGAGCTCGTCATGTATCGCGGAAAAGGGAAAACAGCTGCACAGCGCAAAAATCGCCGCAGCATCGATGCGGTTAAAACACCCAGTGCAACCTACAAAGTACTATAGGTTGCAGCAACACATACTCTTACTCTTTCAGAGTGGCCAATCACCTATTCATTTTGTAAATCATTTGACCAGATGGCAGCACACCAATGTCTTTGGATAGTATCTGCACTGCAATCTGTGTCATTCTTTCACTGTACACAAGCCAGAAAATGAGCACAGCACACATAAGCTATTTGTAAGGAATTGCAGAAATTCTTCCTTAATTATTAGGAGGAAGGATTTGATTGGGAACACCTTACGAATGTCCATGTGTGAATCATGTTATGGAGGCCTGCAACATTGCAACCTCTGTTCTTAAGAGACCGGGATCTTGCTACTCCAAAGTAGACGGTGCATGTGAAAGACATTGAGAAGAGTGGTTCATGGGCCACAGTTTGCACTTCATTTCTCTGAAAAGTCATATGAAAGAAGTGTTCGGGGGTTCCCCAAGGCTGGCGGGAACTATTATACGTTTAGGACCATCAGTGAGGATCCTAAGATGTAGAACATTATTCTTTCTCAAAGAGCAGTGGCAGTAGTATGATTAAAAAACAACTGGTTGACAGAGCAATATTAGCAGTTCTGACAGTATATGAAGTATAGGCCATTGTAACAGTGTCCATTGTGGAGAAGTCTTAGGTCATATGGGTATTCAAGTGTTATCAGTCAGAGAGAACAGATTTTTGAAAACACGTGTATACTTGCTAAGAGTGCACCCAATATAATAATCGACCTTGAATTGGGGCAAACATTCACGGAAGTTAGTTTACTGCTTAAACTTCCTAAGTATTGAATTTGCATATTGAATTGTAAAAACCTTGTATGCAGACAGCTGCACACAAGGAAGGTATATAAATTAAAGGAAATGAAAACTTACATTTGTTAACATTACTCTGTTGGAAGCTGGCTCTGTATATACTATACCAAAATGAGGTATAGCGTGCACAGAGTCCAGTGGAACCCCAAAGGTAGGAAGAGATAAAAGTAGATAGCGCCTTACTCTCTATTTGTGGTAGTGTGGGCGAGCAGTAAGGCTTTATAAGAGGGTAGTGTTAAGAACTTGTTGTACACACTAAGGCAGCATAATGTGCCACACACACAAAGACTTAACTCAGCCCAATGTGTTTGTATCAAAAATATTAGTTATTTTATATCTAGAACGAAGTCAAGCCTTGTGCAGGTAAGTGAAGTAATACTTTACAAATATCTTATGCTGTGTTTTACAACTGAACGCAGGTTCAAATGTAGTTGGTTTAATTACTGGTAAGTCAACAGTTTGGAATTACTTGTCAGTTACTTTGTAGATTGCAATACTCGTTAATTCTTGGATTACTTTGTTACTTTTGCTAATCAGTGTGATATGTCTAGATATCACACTGAGGCATTTCCTAGACAAAAGGTAAGTAATTCATTTTTGGTACATTTGCAGTTTTTCAAGTTTTCATACAAACCAACAACACACAAACGAATTTTCAAAGAAAAGCAGTCAATGCAATCCTATGGAAGGAAATGAAGTTATCGGTTTACAGGTACGTACTTATTTGTGGGAGTGGTTATTCTGGGGTTAGAACCAGGGTTCCTCCAGGGTCGAGAATGCACTCTCAGAACACCCTCAGCGGCACAAGGGCGGCTGGATGCATAATGCTGAGGCCCAATGTTATCCAAAGGGGGGCAGGGGGCCTCCGGTTGGGAGCTGCTCACAAGTAGGCCACAAGGTTGTGCGAGCAAAGCTCCTGGTGTAAGGCAAAGGGGGGTGTAAGTTAGCACACAAGGTGCACCCGTAGCGACGCAGGGACTGCTGGGTGTAGTGTGCTGTTTTGGAGTGCTGTGCCCTGTTGTTTTCAATGGGAGTTGCCGGTTTGGGATTTTGACTGCAGGGTTGGTCCAGGAAGCCTGCCAGGAGGAACCAACAGCTGGGCAGGTAAGTTGGAGGGCTCAGGGATGTAGGTGCACCTCCGGTTCACATCTCCAGGGAGGCTGGATGCAGGGGTGTCTTTTGAGGTTAGATTTCACCTTACAGGGTCACTCACTATTTGTGTGGGGGGGTCTCCGTGCAGAGGCTGCAGGCAAAGTCGGGGAGTCCTGGAGGGGTCAACACACGGTGGAGTCGGACTCTGGAGCACTGGGGGACCTCTCAGGAACCGGTGGGCAACTCTGACTCTGGCCATAGGAGTTGGATTTCTTTGTCCTCAGCACACTTCGAGTCTTTCTTGGCTGTTTCTTTTGACCAGAGCTGCTGTTCACAGGAGATTAGGTCTTTGTGGAAGGCAGTCAGTCCTCCCAGGGGTTCTGGAGGTCGCTGGCTGCAGGACAAGGTGACTTTTGGAGCAGGATCACTGAATACTGCAGACTGGCTGGTAGGGCTAGGAACAAGTCAGTGGTTCATTGCAGTCTTCTCTGCTGGGCGTCTTTTTTCATCCTTCTTCGTATGTTGCAGGAATTTGTTTTCTTGGTTCAGGGCTGCGCCCCCTAAATACTTTATTTAGGGGGTCTTGAGGTCAGTAGCCAATGGGCTACTCACCTTAGGGTGACTACACCTTTGGTGTTATCAGCCCGGGTGGGGGAGTGGGCACAATCCTGATCCTGATTGAAGAGTGCCTGCTATTTGCAAGATGGCATGCACTGAAGAGTGGGCTTCACCTCGCTCCCTCACCTGAGGGGTGGGTTGGCAGAGGTAGGCACACCTTCTGGCTGCTCTAATTATTCCCGCCCGTCTTCCAGCCGAAAAGGAGCATAGACACAAATGGGGCCTGCTCCTGATAGCAGGTGAGGCTGGGGGTCACATTACAAAGGCGGCCAGGTCTTTGAAGCTCCTCTGCTACAGATGTCTCTTCCTGACCTGGGGGAGCAGTGACTACCTCTGCCCAGGAAAGACTTTGTTTCTGGGCTCAGGGAGCAAAGGCTCCCACCCCAGGGGTCCAGAAACATGTCTTATGGTGGCAGGCTGGTGTGTACCAGTCAGGGTACCCACCAGAGGCTGGTCATTTTTCAGAGTGCATCTCTAAGATGCCCTATGAGCGTATTTATATTTAAATCCCACACTGGCATCAGTGTGGGTGTAATGTGCTGAGAAGTTTGATACCAAACTTCCCAGTTTTCAGTAAAGCCATTATGGTGCTGTGGAGTTCATAATGACAGACTCCCAGCACCATATTCTCTTAATGGCATTACTGGACTTGCAATGTCTATGAATTGGTCTAGACACTGTACAGGGCTTGTGCACCTGCCCCCTCACCACTGATAGAGTGCACCCAGCTAGAGGGGTGGCTGACCTATGCCACAGCAGTGAGTTGTAGATATGCTGTTCTTTCTCTCTTTTACATTATTGTGTTATTGTTTTCATCCCTGCATTTAACAAAGTACCATTTATTGATCACGTTTTACATCTTTTTGTATTCATAGAAGGGATTCCTTTCCCGACGTGCATTGGGCATTACCAACAACAAGATATTGAAGAACGTCATGAATTTAAAGATTGAACTCAAGAAATGTTGGATATAATCCTCTGAACTGAGTTTGATATTGTTACAACTAATGACCACAACTTTCAATTGTTTAAATGATTCACATCATTCAATTTAATAAATCATTGAATGTAAACTGAAAATGTTTATTAGCTGAAATTCTGCATGTTTGTGCATATCTTTTGATTATGTGTTAAGTTTAACTTTCGCTATGCAGCCAGGCATCAGGTCAAGTTTCACTTGTTTGTTTTGATATACACAGGGATGTGTGCCATGTCGACTCTTCACTTTGTTCTGCAAACAAATATGAAGCCTGCACTGGCAGTGTGTGTGTAAAGGTACAGTTCTGCACACAAATATGAAACCTGCACTGGCAGTGTGTGCGTGTAAAGGTACAGGGCCTCTAAGGGTGGACTATAAGTGCTGCAGCCCTTAGCTGCCTTTCCTGGCCACAATGCCCTTGGTATCTTTCACAAGGGACTGACATGTGGCCAGAGAGGTGCAAATTGGGGGTATAGGGTACAGTCTTGGGAAAGAACACAGGCCCTGGGAACCTGATTGGCAGAGACCAAAGGCACATCAAGTCAGTGGTCTAGCAAAACGTGAGGGGGTTACTGCAACAGAAACCCAGCTTTCTATATTGTCCATCGCCAGTTTTGTCTTTTAAGCCTTGATAATGTTTGGACTAGAATTGAGAACCATGACAAAAGAACTATACAGTCTGCAATATCCATATAGAAATCACAGAGTAAACATATCCTTTTAGGTTAACAAAATCTGGAATGCTTTAGTTAACTGAACCAAAGCTTATGTTTAAGATTGCTCCCAGTTTCCAATAGTATCTTGATTTTGTCAAACCTCAACATGCCAAGAAACTGGTATTATTACTTAGATATGGGACATTGCCAATAGCTAATTTAACAAAAATCATGGGCATCTCAATCAAGATTTACCTAATCTGGCTAATGTCCTTTATGTTCTATGACAATAGAAAATGAGCGTCATCTCCTTTTTATTTTGCCAGTGCTACAGCCCAGCGAAGACATGTAATAACCCTGGCTGAGGAAGAAAGGCAGACCATGCTATGAGGTCAATTTGAGAATATGTAGGTATGATGCTTCACAGCCCACAATTTTCTGTCATTTCTATACTTTTTTCCTCAGTATGGTACATATGCCTTAAGTGGATTTCCTTTGTTTATGCATAGATAACATAATGGTGGACGATTCCAATGATTAAACAGTGGACACAGCTGTTCATCACACTCACAAATATGAAGGTAGCCTTGAATTTTGGGCTCTGTAATGTTTTTATATGTAATGATATACTGACTAAGATTATGAATTATCATTTGAATAACGTATCTGGTCTGCGACGGATTGTGCTGTATGTGAATTGTTTAAATTTGCATAATTATGTGTATTACTATATCGTTTGTATTGTAGATTTAGTGGTTAAATTATCTGAAGTGAAGATGATATAAGAAATGAAGGACTAAAACTGTAGTCTCATGCGCCATCCAACCATTATTTCACATAGAAACAAAACATTAGTGTAATGGAGTATTCAATTCATTCTGGTTTTAATTTCTTAATTTCTTAGATTTTTGTTATGTGTTAATGCATTAAACTCAGATCTTTTGCCTGTCCCAATGCTTGTTTTAGCTGTCAGTGGTAAAAGAATCATTTATGATAGTGCTTTCGTCTTTTCAGTGCTCCTTGTTCGCAAACAAAAAATTAAACATACATTTGAACACATTTTAATGCTAATTATTCAGGCATGATATGAGTTATACAAAGGTTACCTTGGTGGATCATCTGCTGGCATGGCTGGCATTTTCCGGCGTGACAAACTTGGGTACAGTTGTGCTCACCGCAGTTTAAAGGATTCCCACAAACATTAGAACAATGAATTATGCTGGCTTGGCCACAGCGAACGGAATGACTGCAATAAAAAGCAAGCCCACTTTACACTGAAAATATTCAAACATTACTTAAAGCATTAAAAATGAACAATAAACTTTCATATTTGTTTACCTCTACAGTTTCGTCTATCTCACATAAACTGCCTTAGTACCACATATTTTCAAACAGATGTCAGTATGCACACTGAAGGGATGTAGATACACTGGAATGTGCTGGTTAGATTATTCCCTATTCTTTTTCTCAAATGCACACAGTCAAAATGCATAAGCAGTGACTTCTCACCTTGAACGTGCATTGTGCTGGTCTGAAGTACAGGTCCTTTCCTCAGCCTATATGATTCACAACTAAAGAATGCATACAGTGGGTCCAAATGAGGACTAAGGACTGGGCACTTGTCCTGGCTTAAGTATGGACCCTATGTTCCACTCCTGCTGCACTCAGGCAGAGCCAAAAGCAGAGTTATGTCCACATAGGGGAAGTGTTCAGGGCCAAACCATAGGTGATGTTATAAATAAAGTCACCACTGATGTGATCTAGAGTATTTGCAAAGTCATCTGTGACATGAGAGGTCATGAGCTGAGGACTGGAGGACAGTTATGGTTGAGTTGCTAAGCATGCCTGGTGACTAAGTAATTTTTTGGGAGAAATTGATAACCATATGACCCTGAAATCATCTTTTGCTTAAGGACACAGACACCGACACCAGACACACACACACCGACACCAGACACACACCCACCAACACCAGACACACACACACACCGACACCAGACACACACACACCAGACACACACACACCCCCACCCCCCACACTCCCCCCTCCCCCCGAAGACACTGTGCTATTGCTCTAAAAGAGTCAATTGGGAGAGGAGTGTGCAAAGAATTTAGTTATGGCGAGATGATCCAGGCAGTGTTTATGACTGTGAGGGCTCGTGGCCAAAGAAAACATCATTAAAGATGATTAGTTGAAGGAAAGGGTAAAGAGCAGGTTGGGCGCTTGATTGGTTGGGTGAGATTAATCTAAACTTTTTTCATAGTAATTCAATAATTAAACTACAATATCAAACATTAAGCAATAATTCACAACTTACCCTGAGCTCTAACCACTTCCATCTAGATGGACTGAAAAATATCCTCAATCAAGGAGGTAGGCCCTTTTATACCACTCACTATTATTAACCAGAGACCGATTATTGAGAAAATTGCGGGCTCCCTGTAGAGCAAAACGTGTGAGAAATCATGATACATGTAAATTCCTGCTCCAGGAGGATGGGGGTGGTTTACTGGACACAGGCAGGGGTGACTGGGCCTCAGCCAAAGGGGCAGGGGTTGTTTGCCTCCGATGTCCTGGGGACAGTCCAAATAAGAGTCTGCAAGCTGGGCTAGGTACAGCCCCTTCAACACTTTGCCCTCATTGATAGTGATGGCAAGCAGCCACTGTCTTCTCAGGGAGGTTACTGATGGAGTAGAACAGCAGCACTCAACAGATACCAAACTTGATTACCCATCCAAGTGTGTATATCTCTGTATAAAGCGTAATACTCACACAAAAAAACTCATGCTCTGGCACAAGGCCACTGCCCTTTCAGTGAAGCGCTCCCTTTTATTTCGCCCTCTCCCTCCACCTCTCCTCACTCTCTTCTAGTGCGAGTCTCAGACACAGGTTCAGTGCTCCCCTCCCTTCTCTCAAGAAGTACCAGGCACTCAGCCTCTATTATGTCAACAACTGAAGGTCTGCAGTATCCTAAACTAGGCCTTTCTGTGATTCAGTTAATGCTTTTCTTCGGAGCATCAGCCCTATGCACCAGTAGTTTTCCCCCCATGCTTTTCATCCTGTATATTATTAGGCCAGACTATTTTTTTAAGAGTACTCTGCCGGAACGTGCCAATGGTAGGAACTAGAATGGTTCCGACATTATTGTACGCAGATGACTCCGTTCTTATTGCATGGACATCAAATGGTTTACAGTTATTATTAAATCTGTTTTATGAATTTATGGAGGATTTAAGACTGACAATTAATTATCCTAAGTCTTATACTGTGACTGTAGCTCCAAAAAACATGAAATCGAAAACTTACTCTATAAAGGACCATAATTCATAGAGAGTGGATAGGTTTTGTTATTTAGATATTCTGCTGGATAATCAATTAGATTGGGGACCTCTGGCAAGAGAGCATATACAATCTTAAAAGGATAGCTAATGGCATACACACTTCTGCTAAGCTCCTAGGACATAGCCACATCAAATCTATTTTACATCTCTATAACGCGTAGTGCATCCCGACGATAGCGTGTGGTGCAGACATCTGGGGATATAAACCCTGTCACCCAATACAAACTGCTGAACATTTTTAAAAAAAGGAGGTTATTACCAATCCACTAGCCATCGCCTTGAAAAATATCAAGAAAAAAATAGCGGGCCCAAACTTAATCCCCTTGCTGGACATATTTCGCGCAAAACTGTTACCATCAATAACATACGGCAGCGAATGTATGAGAGGGAGAGATGAAGACATTTTAGATAACGTGCTCAGCAAAACACTTCGAATACTTTTCTCACTCCCGCCGTACACCTCCCCAGCACAGTTAAGGCTGGAGTTTGGTTTACAGAAGCAGCAAATTGCGCGCAAGGGGGCGTATGCAAAATGCTGGTACAAAGTAAAGAACGATGTAACAGACTCCCTGAACGCCAACCTTTGGAAAGAGCTGGAGTCAAACAAGGGAGCCCCCGCAATGGTGTATCTCCAAGCAGCCATAAAAACCCTTGTATTAAAAGACCTCTGGGACTCGGGCTGTTCACAAAAATGCTTCAAACGCCTGGTCAACAAGTCAGTGGAAATTCTCTCTATGAAAGAAGACAAAGCGGCTTTAACTAGGAGATCACACGGGTGGTTCGTAATCCAAGGCTACACTAGCGCCTCACCTCAGCCATACCTCAGTACCAGCTTCTCAAGGAAGGTGAAGGAAGAGTTCCTGCGGCTGAGGATGGGGGTAATCCCGTCAAAAGTACATCTTCCCCCATGGAAACGCCTGGATTTTAATCTCAAATGCAGGCTTTGTGACAATCCAAAGGAGGATGTTTTACACTTGTTATGCAGCTGTAAAGCCCTAGACAGTACCCGAAGGGGCCAACTAACTCAGCTTTGGAATCAACACGGCGTGCGAACTCGCAGACAAGCCCTGTTGATCAGCTTCAAGGGAGAAGATATCCAATTAGCCTGTAGAATAGTGCGTTTCATGAAATCAGTCAACACGCTTCAAAGCTTAGAGGCCAGCGATTGAACTTGGCTCAAAAAGATCTGTTTTGGCACTTTAAGAAACCCTTTACTGCCAAAGATCCATGGCCCAGAACTCAGCGGCCAGAGATTGAACCTGAACTTAAAAACCATCCATTTTTGCATTTTAAGATATCTCTTTTTTAGCAAACAAAGACTCAAATGTTGAAGGCCCTTTTTTCTCTTCTTTTTATACAAATTCAACGTATTGTATCAGCTTATTTCGATATTTTATCCATATTCTTAACTTTCTCTTATTGTTTTTAACTGGGTTTTTTTGTAACATTTTTGATTGTGTATCTCTTCTAGTTTCTTTTACAAAGAGTAATTGCAAAGATTTTCATTAATCATGCAATAAATAAATAATCAATTCCCTAGAGTGTCCCAGATGAAACTGCATGGGGAGATGGGAGCAGATTTAATTCCAGATTTTATACAATTGTGCCTAATACTTCTTTGGTTCTCTATATGGCTTAAGAGGGAGCTAGAATTTAATACAAAGATTGCGATCGACTGCATGAATATGGATCGGAGTTACCGCATACCACGGCTAAGCTATGTCAAAACAACTCTAGGGGCATTGGGCAAACCTCAGTTGTTTAGCACCCCAGAGTTGATCTGTACATCAGACATAGCTTGGGTCAACATACGTTTAGGCTAATCACAAGAGACGCAAGGTTCCGAGCGGCTCAACATAAAGACAATTACAAGCACTTTATGATGGTGAAATCCACAAATTAAATAGAAATGTATCTAACTCTGGATATGCCATCCCAGCACAGAAGACTGATAACGTACGTCCGATTAAACCTGTTTTCGCAGTTGTTGATGGATGGCATACATTATCAGATCGCCCTTATTGCACATGTGATAGGACTACTGCACTAGACACTTTAGACATTGTTTTTATTTGTCCAAACTGGTCAGCCTTAAGACAAATGTATGTTCACCCTTGTTGTGCCTTTGAATTTTAATCAAGTGAGACCAACCTAATTGTATCTACAATTATTAGACTCACCTAAAGTCTCCTGCTTTTTCCCCCCATGTCCCTGCGATTGCGACACTCTTGGAAGCCACCAAGGCGTATGATTCCTTGGGATGGGGGTTCCTGTTTCTGCTTTTATACAGGTTGGGGATATCTATCACAAGGGGCACCAAACAGGGCTGCCACTTGTCTCCATTATTATTTGCAATAGCAACCGAGCCACTGGCGGCCAGAATCAGGCAGCACCACACACATAGAGGAATGGGGTTCACCACAAGGGGACTCACTGTGTCAATGTACACAGATAATATCACTTTATACATGATAAACCCTACACACAACTTCGCGCCCATGACACCAGAAGTAGTGCACTATGGAGGGCTATCTGGAGTGGCGAACAATTGGGGCAAATCCGTAATTATTCCACTGACATCTGAAAAGCAATCCTTTGACACTGATTACCCTATCGTCTGGGTGACTGGGCCGCCACGGTATCTGGGTGTCTGGATAAGCAATGACTTTCAGGAGATATGGGCGAATAATTATGGCAGAGTGGTGGACTGGATTTAGGACAGAGTGCTGGGATGGAAAACGCTTCTCCTTTCCCTGATTGGCAATATAGTGTTGGCCAAAATGGTAACCCTGCCTAAACTGCTGTATCTATTTGTGAATGTCCCCGTCCGTCACACAATGCAGTTTTTCAAATGACTTAATTCTCTAATGATTGAACTGGTGTGGGCGGGGGGACAGCCTCGGAACTCCTGGGAGGTGCTCACGTTACCACAGGAACAAGGCGGGCTAGCAGCTCCGGATTTTGCCCTTTACACGTACAACAGTGCCCAGACTCAATTCTCACATTACTGGATACACCCCACCCCCTTTCAGCCTCACGTCGCGATTGAGTTGGACAGAGCTGCCCCGTTTGCCTAAACATCGCCATTTATCAAACATTTAAACGCCCAGGCAATGAGGTGGACACTGTTGAAGTGCTGCGATGGGCATGGGGGGGGGCGGTCTCTGTAAGCACGCAAACACTGACAAACTATGCCCCTTCAATGCAATTGAGAAATAACCCACTGATTCCACCACTCATGGACAGTAAGGAGCAGGAGGGAGCGCATTTGCACCATATACAGGTGGGTCAGAATTTATACCCTGGGACAATTCTCTAACACTACAACAGATGTGTGGTCCTGCGCCCCATCAGCGTTAGATACGCTGCTATATTATCAGCCGCGGCCAGCTTGTAGAAGCAAATTTGGAACATTTCCGAAGCCGCCCTTGCAGCTGCCTGCACTGGAGAATGTAGTCACTGTGGAATCGGGTCGCAAGTAGATCATGCAAATGTATACTATCACACAGAGAAATTATCGAATCATTGTGCTGACATCCCGCGCTGCGTGGGAAGGAGATCTGTGGGAGAGTATTACAGATGAGAAGTGGCATTTTAGCTGTAAACAGCTAGATCAGCTGTCCCCAAACTATCGTCTCAGACTCATCCGCTTTAAGTACATTGTCGTATACTTGTAAAGCGCACAGCTGCCCCAGCAAAAGGGCGTCCCGGCGCTGTATACCACTGGGGAACCCATCCTGTCTTTCCCTGTGAGATGGTCCCTCCTGGGCATCTCCACAGTGAAGACAAGCATCCCAAGCGCTGATGGGGCCGTTAGTAGAGATTAAGCAAGCTATTGCCCAGAGTTGCTGAATGGGACCCATGGTTGGAGTAAGCAACGAGGCGAGAATTATCGAGTCGGCTGACCATGGCCCAAGACCCTGCCGCATCGGGAATCGAACCCTGGTCCCGGGCCGACCTCTGCTTCCGGGTCTGCCGCCTCTAACCAGTGAGCCACACCACTTTTCACATTCACCGACTATCGTACTCCGATGCAGCTCCATCGGATGGGGTTGCGATCTGATGATAATTGCTGAAGGTGTGGGCCTTCCCAAGCATCATTTATACACCTGGCATGGAAGTGCAGACCCATTGCCAATTTTTGGTTAAAAATACTGCAACACAATAATGACATAACAAAACAAACCGTGCCCTGCACGCCACTGGTGGTGCTGCTGGGAGTTATCTCTGACATACCACCAAAGCTTAGGAAATTACCAGTCATGCACTACTGATAGCTAAGCGAAGGATTGAGGCTTGCTGCGACTTGCGAATTACGTAGGAGCACTTTTTATTGTAGACTATGTGTAGTGCAGTGATGTGGAGTGGAAAGGGAAAGAAAATTGGTCTCTTTGACAAAAACACATTACTGAGACAACCAGACTCATTAAGGTCAGGTTTCTTCTCAGTAACCACCCCTGATTTTTAACCATACCAACTTGGGGCGGGAATAAAAGAGTGGCAACTAGTTAGGTATTTTAAAATGTTCATTCCCTTTCCACTCCACATCACTGTACTACACATAGACTACAATAAAAAGTGCTCCTACATAATTTGAAAGTTACTGCACGCCTCAAACCGTAGAGGATTGAGATGAACACCAATGATGAAGCATGCCACCTAGGCGCAACCCTGGTGGGTGAGGGGTCTCTAGAAAAAAAAAGACGAGGGATTACAATGAATTCTTGCTGTCTCCTATCAAATTCCCTAAGGACAGGTTTTCTTCGATAAAATCGATTTGTGTCTACCTTGCTCCATATCTGCATCAGGTGGCATGGAAAAAAAGGAACGGTCGTCAGCGTGCGAAGTGGTATCTATAAAGGCCTGAACATTATTTCTGCAGCGGAACTGCATCAGTGCAGAGCCGCATGGCGCCATCTACTGATGTGCAGAGCTATTTCTGAAAAGGTTCTGCATACAGTCTGATGCCTGGGAATACTCAAGGTGAGGAATCTGCAGCTAAAAGTCTCTAGCAAAGGGATACTTTATCTGACCACACATTCTTTACCTTTAGAATATTTCCCAGGCACCAGCCTTGTTACAACAGGGCTTTCACTTGCCGCTGGGTGGCACTGTGCAGCTCAGCGTTTGCATTGTTCCACTATGAAGTGATATAGCGGAGCCACATATAAAACACCACCACTGCGTATGGACCACAGTTTTTTGCTTGACTCTTTCTGAGCCCTCGATTCCGGAGTACGATGCATCAGTACACAGATCTAGAAATTGGAACTTTATTAAATGGTAAAAAGAAGGCTACTCTGCAGAATAGGGAAGTGGAGGGTAGTGAGAAGTCGATGGCTAGAAAACGGATCTACCAGAAAGAGCATTGCAAAAGGTAGAAACTTGTTCTTCTGATGGATATTTCTAACTGCAGACTCCTCATCTTTAGAATAGATACCACAGCAGTACCTTTGAAAGGGGAAGTGTCTGGACAGGAATCAGACCAAAAAGACATGCAGGACTGAACAGGCAAAATCCTGTTCCTGTTGGATCTGGCTGTCAAGCTAGTAGTGCTTCCTGTAAGTGTGCACATTACAAGTTACTACTTGTGTAACGATATATCTGTAAGAGACATTAGTTAGTGATAGATTCCTTACCTTAGAATATCCCCAGGCGTCATACTGGATCCGGAAACTTTTGAGTAGCAGTACCCTTGCGCGTCGGTAGGCGTCGTCTGCGGCTCCGCGTCCGTTGTTGACGTCGTGGGCGCTGTGATGACGTCGTCGGAGTACTTAGACACCGCCTCCGCGTGCTGACGTCAGTTCTTAGCCACAGCTTTTCCGCGCCAGAAGCGCAGAGCCATGACAAAAACCAACACTGGCGCCCTGAAAGGGGATGACCTTAACCCTAGATATCGGTTCGCAGAACGGGGAGGATGGGTGGGTCGGTAAGGAATCTATCACTAACTAATGACTCTTACAGATATATCCTTACACAAGTAGTAACTTGTGCATCTGTAAGAGACACGTTAGTGATAGATTCCTTTCCTTAGAATAGATACCCCAGCAATACCATCCCCGTGGTGGTGGGTCTGCGAACCAATAATCACACCAGAAAGTCCTGGAGGACGGAACGGCCAAAGTAGCCGTCCCTCCGGACTTGACTGTCCAGGCAATAGTGTCTTGCAAACGTGTGCAGCGAGGCCCACGTAGCCGCCTGGCAAATGTCCTGCAAGGGCACACCTCGGCCCAAGGCAGTCGTAGTGGCTCGAGTGGAATGAGCCCTCAGCCCAACAGGGGGTTCCTTCTTAGCCAAGGAGTAACACGCCTGGATGCACAAGATAATCCACCGGGAGATGGTCCGCTTGTGCACTGCTTTCCCTTTCTTAGCGCCCGCGTACCCAACAAAGAATTGATCATCCACCCGGAACTGTTGTGTGCGATTCAGATAAAATGAGAGCGCACGTTTTGGGTCCAGACGGTGGAGCCTCTCCTCCTCTCTCGAGGGCTGCGGAGGCGGAAAGAAGGTGGGCAATGTGATGGATTGCCCAATGTGGAAGGCCGTGACTACCTTGGGTAAGAAGGAGGGCCTTGTCCGTAACACAACCTTGTCCGGATGGACTGAAAGGAAAGGAGGCTTACAAGACAGAGCCTGGAGCTCACTCACTCTCCTGGCAGAGGTCATGGCTACCAGGAAGGCAGTCTTCAAAGAAAGAAGGCGAAGAGGACAGTTGTGAAGTGGCTCAAAGGGAGCGCACATCAGAAAAGTAAGAACCAGGTTCAAGTCCCACTGAGGCATCACGAAGGGAACAGGAGGAAACGTATGAGTGATGCCCTTCAGGAATCGATTAACGACAGGGGACTTGAACAAAGAAGGTTGGTCGGGCAGCCTCAGAAAGGCTGAAAGAGCTGAAAGATAGCCCTTGACAGTGCCCAGAGCAGAGCCCTGCCGGGCAAGAGAGAGAAGAAAGAAGAAAACCTCAGAAAGAGGGGCATTGAGGGGATCCACAGCCTTTGCTGTGCACCATGCCACAAATTTGTTCCACCTGCAGGCGTATACTGACTTTGTGGAGGGACCCCTGGCTGCCAGAATGATGTTACAGACTTCAGGAGGCAACTCAAATGGCCTCAACTGTCGCCGCTCAATCTCCAAGCATGGAGGTGGAGACTGGACAGGTTCGGGTGGAGGACAGTCCCCTGCTGCTGCGACAGAAGGTCCTCCTGAAGAGGCAGACGAACCGGGGGATCGACTGACATACTGAGTAGATCGGGATACCAGTACCTTCGTGCCCAGTCCGGAGCCACAAGGATGACTTGTGCCCGGTCGCGCTTGATCTTCTTCAGCACTCTGGGCAGAAGTGGTATAGGCGGAAAGGCGTACAACAGACCGCAGCTCCACTCACGACGAAAAGCGTCTCCGAGCGAGTGCCGCCTTGAAAATTCCAACGCGCAGAACTGATGACATTGCGCGTCCTCTTCGGTGGCGAATAGATCTAACCAAGGCTCTCCCCACTCCAGAAAGAGGCCTTGCGCCACGTCCGAGTTCAGACGCCATTCGTGATCCATCGAGCACCGTCGGCTGAGTTTGTCCGCCCTGGCGTTCAGAGAACCTGCCAGGTGTTGAACCATCAGAGTCACGCCCGGATGTTCCAGCCATTGCCAGAGGCGCAGAGCCTCCTGGCAGAGGGTCCACGACCCCACCCCGCCCTGTGTGTTGCAGTACCACATGGCGGTGGTGTTGTCCG
The DNA here is from genome assembly GCF_964263255.1 of Lissotriton vulgaris. Taxonomy (NCBI): domain Eukaryota; kingdom Metazoa; phylum Chordata; class Amphibia; order Caudata; family Salamandridae; genus Lissotriton; species Lissotriton vulgaris. Next base: position 1,210,152,586 of record NC_141691.1, read on the forward strand.
TGAACACTTGCGCTACACTCCCTCTGACAGACGGGAGGAATGCCTTCAGTGCTAGACGAATCGCCCGCAGCTCCATCAAGTTGATACGGAGCCGGGACTCCGCCGGAGACCAGAGGCCTCTGATCTCCGCCTCTCCCAAGTGGCCTCCCCAGCCCTGGAGGGACGCGTCCGTCACAACCACGTGCTCCGGTTGGGGAAGGGAGAGGGATCTGCCGTTGACCCAATTGCGGTCCGTGAGGCACCACTGCAGCTGTCTCGCAGTGCCCTCCGAGATCAGGACATGGTCAGACAGGTTGCCCTGATGCTGGGCCCACTGAAACTTCAGGTCCCACTGCAGAGCCCGCATCCGCCACCGTGCGTGATGCACCAGAAGGATCATCCACCATCTATTCCACATCACATGCAGTGTTGTCATGGTCAGGAGACAGGCAAAGCTTACACACCTGCTGGTGGTCGGTCCTGAGGAACATTGCGAAACACTGAGGGGAGTTTTGAAAGGTTGTCCGTTCCATCACCATGTGCACATTCTCCACAGGAAGGTCATAGAGCGTCATTGAAGACATGAGTCCCTAGCTACATCATTTTCTATGGGAGTGTATTGCAGTACCAGTGATTGGTCATGTGTGGTGCTGGACATACTTTAACTACAGTAATACACTACTGTTTTGTCCTTTTTTGGCTCTAGTGACTTTTGTAGTGCTGTTTGTGAATAGAACTGGGCTTGCTCTTTTGCGGTTGGGTGCCAATCCCTCCTTAACACCCCTTTAACCCTCATTATTCTTCGCTAAACCTTACCTATTTTGTCATAAGTGCGCCCAATTTTTATTACACTCCCCTGGTCCCTCCCTCATTTACTACTAAGTAGTAACAACTTACATTTGTGAGGATTTTCAAATAGAAATGATAGGCGAGGTGGAGGTTTGTGAATACCATTTTGTAGTGCTTTAGTAGTACTATTCTAGTTGGAAAGCAGTACATTGTGGGCAACATATTGCTGCAACAATTTATTATTCTATGCATTTCTCATCGTAGGTCCTAAAATTAAAGACAAAGTCTCACCTTGTTCTTCCACATTCACAGGCTTTTGTCATAAAGGCAGGGCATGACGGACAAGGTCCAGGATGGCACAATCTAAAAGACAAAAGAATCATTTGTATTATAGCAAAATAAAATTCATACTGAGCTACCGCTTTTAAATGGCAGAAGAGCTAGTGTGCAAACATATGTTAAAATATACGATGCCAGAAAGAAGTAAATAACCTAAAAAAAGAATGTGTATACAAAATAGTAAGGCAAGACATAAGAGATCCAGCCGAGATTTCTATCACAGAGCTGGCAGCTGCTGAAACTGTTTTCCTGTTAACAGATGGAGATTCTTGGCATCAAATGTTTGTCCTGTTAAGACAAAAGCATTGGCAAATCAATTACATTAGTGCATATATAACTGTCACATAAAAAACAGTTCCCAGCTTGTCATGCTGCAGGCAAAATGCTTTTAAAAAGTGTTAAGCACCAAAAGTCCTCGGAGCAGCTTTTCAATTTCACAGATTGAAGAAAAAAAGAGGAGACCAATCCCTCCACTGGTCTCTGTTAGGTAGATATACTTGTTTCAAAGCTGCAATCTGAAGTCTTCATTTGTCTTCCAGCAAGCTCTCCTCTGGATATGTGTCAAGTAGGGAACTTTAAAGGGTAAAACTAGTCAGGGATTGGTGGAGAGCTCTAGGCAAATGAAAATAAAATGTTACTGCTATTCTATGGACAATGGGGTTTACTAGCACTTGTACAGCCCACTATCTAGTATTAACATGGCATAGAAGTGCCTTTCATGTTGTTAGGTTAAGTTATATTGATTTGTATAGCGCACTTATGACCCGAGAGGGGCTGCAGGCGCTTTGGGAGGTGTGTACGTTTGTGGTCCCCACGGTGGTTATAGGAAGAGCCAGGTTTACAGAGGAGGCTCTGATGTGTTGAGGATGTTGTTCCATGCCTTGGGTGCAATGTAGAAGAATGAGCCACCTCCAGTTTTGCTTTTGCCGATGTGGGGAATGTGTGAGAGTGAGACAGAGCATAGGTGAATTGGTAAAAGTGCACACGGCTGTTCAGGTATTCTGGTCCTGTTCAGTGTAGGGCTTTGTATGTAAGAATTATGAGGGTTTAGACTCCCTATTATAAATGGAGGATTGTCTTTTTTTTTATAACACTCCTAGTAGACAATACACAAATATATATATTTTCTTAAGTGACGCTATAGATTTAAGTCTAAGGGATATTATTTTGTTCTACTTTTGTGTGGTGTATGCGTTTTTGACTTTTCTTCTGTTGCTGTAACAACATCTACATGTTTTTATGGAATGTTGTGTTGCATTTAGTGTGGGTGTAGGGGGCCATTGTATGTTTTAGAATGCAACTTGAATATGCGCAGTGTGGCTCACTGGTTAGAGGCAGCAGACCTGAGAGCAGAGGACGGCCCGGGACCAGGGTTCGATTCCCGGCGCGGCAGGTTTCTGGACCAGGGTCAGCGGACTCGATAATTCTCTCGCCTCGGTGCCCACTCTGATCAGCGATCACACTCGGCAACTCTGGGCATTAGCTTGCCTCATCTTCACTAACGGCCCCACCAGACCGCTTGGGATGCCTGGTCTCACCCTGGAGATACCCATTAAGGGACCATCTCTCAGGGAAGCCAGGAAGGGTTTCGCAGCGGTCGAAGCGCCTTGGGACCCTACGGGTAAGTAGTGCGCTATATAAATGCCAATACATTTACACATTTACATTTACATGCTGGTTTGGTTTATGAAAATGCATTTTATATATGTACATAAATCTATGTATTGTTCGTTTACAGCACTGATGAAGTCCTTTGTTGGGCGGAAACCTGTTGGCTGGGCCGCAGTTTGATGTTGTGAAGAATAAAAAAGATCTCTTTTGGAATTTCATATCATGGCTCCTGCGTTAGATTGGATCTAAAAGAAGATTTCAAATGTCAGAATAATCTGGATTAATATGTGATTAAGTGAACTTTCAGTAAAAACATTGGACTTCGGAAGCACTCCCTCGTGTATATTGTTTTTCACATTGGTTTGAAGTTTTGGAGCAGCAGGACCATTAGAAGGTTGAGTGCTATTGAGTACATATTACCAATACAAAAGCACTTGTGGGGTCAGTTAGAGCCAAAACTGCTTATTTTTTGAATTACTATCCACCTCAATTAGAGGTCAAGCTCTGCATTATTTAGACTAATTAATATCTGAAGAATCTAAGTGCAAACGACTGAAATGAAGATGTGTCGGACCAAATCCTTACCTGATAGAGAAGAATACAGGATACTGCTATACAGCAAACATAAAACGATTAAGAAGCCCACAAACACTAGATAACTGATAACATCAATCTAGCAGGCAATTCAGTGAAATAAGCCATTAAAGTGAGGAATGAATTCACGAAACCTCAAGCTTGTAACTGTGCCATTCCGGCTTCACAAACGTTATATGACTTATTGGCAGACGTTTTCAAAGGAAAACACCCACTTCTCTAGGTCTGGCCGAGTTGTATACAAATCCTAGGAGCTGCATTAAATTCCCTAAAATGAGATTAAAAGCAATTGTTGCATTAAAAGGAGAATACGAGAGAAAAGAAGAAAACTATTTAAAATAGTCTGTAAGGTTAAAGCAAATGACCCGCCCACTATGGAAGGGGACTACTCATATTTAGATAGGGTGGGAATTTACACCATAGATTCATCTTGGTGAGGGTGCGACTTAATTTAATCCACCTGATGATGGGTTTCTCAACGAAGAGATATTCACTTAGTAATTTAACAGCATTCCCTTGTAATGGGAGTTCTGAGCAGTCTGATCTTCATTTAATCTTTTTTTGTTGTTTTTATAAACAAAGGTCAAGGTACTTACTGTCTCTTCTGCATCATGTAATTTTACCCAATGTCACCCAGCACTTTATTTTTTTTTTTAAACGTAATGACCCACTCATATGTTTTGCGTTTGCTTCATTCCATAGGTCCTGTATAAAATGGAGGAGAGCTTGCCTAACTTGGGAACCCTGGGTCCACTTAAGATGGGAATGTATTTATATTAATCACCACTCAGCACTTTATAACACCTATTTTTCCAGGTTCCTAGGAGGGAAATATTACAAGATTTATTTGGAATTTTAAAGGAACTAGTAATTGTTCTTAATGAATTTTACATTGAGTGTAATATTGTTTCATTAATGTAATTGATTTTAGAATTGTTTTTAATTTCTCTCTTTTTACTCTGTGCACTTTATATGCAGTAGAAATACTGAAAAATAAAGAAAATTGACTAACTGGCCTATATGTTAAAAATGCTGCTATTTGTAGCATGTTCCCATCAAAAGGTAATAACTCTTTAGGTTTGACATTTAGAATGGTTTCTAAACATTTAATGCAGAAAATATTCACTTAATAAAAGCATGTGGCACTGCAGGTACCAAACGGAAAAGCTTTTCCTTCATTACAATACACCATGTCTGACCTTTGTACAACTGTAAAGCATACATACAACTGATTTTCCAAAGAAGCAGTATTGCAAATTTTAAATAAAAATAGTTATTTTTTCGTGTTATTAAAAACTTCATGTATCTGAGGACAGGCCTCCATTAATTCAACAGTCAAAATATAAGATGCACAGGGCAAAATAGTAGAAAAGGGGGTGAGGGATAGCCAGATAGTTTGGGGTGGGAGAAACCACAGAAATTATAAAAACAAATTACTTACCTGTACACTGTGGTTCTCCAGTATTGATTTTTATAGATTCACATGTCTGAATCTTCCCTGTTGTCATGGTGGGAGTCCCATGGTAACATAAGAAAAATAGCAGTACTGTACCATTCGCATAGACTTCCATAGGAAAAGAAACAAACAATTTAATAATCTTTCAACATCATTTTATAACATCCAAAGTTCAGCCAATCAGAGTAGAGACCTCAGAATGCCTTTCCCCTACACGTGAATCTGTAAAATATATCAATAAGTCTTGGGGGTCCCAAGGGGTCCAGCAAGAAACAACAGTAATCGCTCAATGTCACGAGAAACTAAGAGCTGCTCAGAAAATTACTTGATGAAGTCAGATCGAAGTATGGCAAAGCGCATTACAGGGCCGGCAGGAGTCGGGCCCCTTGGGACCCCAATTACGTCCGTTCCCACAGAACCTCCGCAGGTCCTATCTTAATTGCCCTTGTACCTTGCCCAACCTGGATTCTTGACAGTGCGCCCTTTCGCCACTGCCATATAAGTAGCAGTAACTTAGTCCTGATGATGGCCTAAATACCTCTACAGGCCGAATTGCGGTCTACTTTTACAGCAGAATTCTCAGCGCTCCCCCTCAAGGATACACCACTTGATTATTTTTGTATTCATTAACATTTATTGTTAAGGTTATCCTAACTATGTAAATTTTACCTTCACTCACTTTTAGTTGCGCCCCTTCCTATCGCTGTACATACTTTCTCACGTGTCACTTGCGCTGTCACAATTTTTCACGAGCACTTGTGCACAGTATGCCACAGGTTACATGCCATTCTATGTAACGCATTGTCATCCTTCCATGTGTTTGATCATATGAAACGAAATATGTCAAATATGTATATTCACTAAAATACAATTTGTGTTACAAAATAAATTTGTCTCCCTGGTTTCCTCCCCTTTCAATTACATTCTCAGCAACTAATTGTGCTACATGTAAATGACCTTCAATTAACACCCTATTGAGACACTGTTGTATGTGATAGGTAAAACTTCAAACAGCGTTTAAAGGCCAGAAAAAGCAAAGCTTTTTCCGCCGACTAGGACGGATTGGGAAAGAACGTAGGTGGAACTTTAGGTTTGTTGAAATGATAAGATGGAGGCACTTTAGGAATGAATGAAGGATTTGTGCACAGGATTATTCTGTCTGGTAGGAACTGAATATATAGTTCTTTTACTGTAAACGCCTGGATCTTGCTGATAGCGGACGTGATGGCCAAGAGAAAGGCTACAGTCCAAAAAAGGAACTTCAGCTCGCATTTGTGAACAGGCTCAAAAGGACGTTGCATAAGCTGTAACAGAACCGTATTTAGCTGCCAAAGAACTGGAGGAGGTTTAACAGGCAGGTAAGACCTAATAAGCCCTTTCATAAACTCTTTGATAAGCCTATTGGACCACAATGACAATTGATATGGAAATCGTCTGTACCTAGAAATGGAAGCAAAGTGGACTTTTAAGAAGAATGTGAAAGTCCTCCTTTGGCTAGATGCAAGAATAAGGCAACACCAGTTCAGGTGTGGCAGAAAAGGGTGATATGACTGAGCAGTACACCATGCCCAAAATCTCTTTTATTCAGCTATGTAACACTTGAGGGGGGAAGAGGCTTGAGTCTTCTGCAGAATTGACCGGCATTCCTTGGATAAGTTCAAATTCAACGCCAAGCAGATAAGTGAAGAGTGCAAATTTGAAGATGAACTACTTGGCCCTGGTTCACGTAGAGAAGATCGTCCTTTGGTGAAAAGAGAATGGGAGCACACTCTGATAGGGAATATGGGGAGAGAGGCATAGGCGAACATTCCGGTTGATGAAAAATAAAAGAAGCCTCCCCAAGAATCCAGCTGAGGAACTCTGCTGGTGAAGAAAGTGTACTTTTCTTTTTATTGAGGGACGTAACAAACAGATCTAATGTTGGACAACCACAAGACTGGAAGACTTGCTTGGTTACTCTGCTGAGAGAGTCAGTCCACTCATTGTGGACTACCAGTACGTGTTCCACCCACAATGATATGTCATTCCCATATCTGCTGAGCTTGTTGAACATGGTGGTGGTATTGTCTGTCCTGAAGAGGACTGAATAACCTTGTACCCGAGGTAGGAATGCTTTCAGGAAGCAAAATACAGCTCTGACTTCTAGAAAAATTATGTGGCATTCCGAATCGTGCTTGAACCATTTAAAGTGAACCTGCAATTTCTATAGGTGCCCCCCCCCCCCCACCATCCTTCCATCAACGCATCTGAGGTCATCACCAGTAGTGTCACTGAGTGAAGGAAGGAGAGAGACCATGATACAGATTTTTCTTAACCAGCCACCAAGACATGGTAACTTTCATCGCTGTAGAAATGTGAATCATGTCGAACGATCCCAGAGACTGAGCACACTGCACATCCAGCTGCTCCTGCAGCGGCGCATGCGGGGACAGCAACTGGGGATTAACGGGATGCAAGAGTACATCATACCCAATATGGACTTGTATACTCTCACAAAAACAGACTTTTATTAATTATAGAAGCTGTGGCATATCCCGAAGGTGTAAAATCCTTTTGTGAGTGGGAAAGGCTTTGCCGAGGTCTGTGTTGAGGCATGCCCTGAGAAAAGTCAGATTTGGAAGGGATGAGGGAACATTTTTCCAGATTGAGACAGAGTCCAAGAGACGGGGAGAGATTCCAACAGGCTTGTGTGGAGATTTTGACCGCCTGAAAAGTCGGAGCTTTTATTAACCAGTCGTCCAAGTAGGGGAGCACCTGGTGACCTGAACGTCTTAGGAAAGCTGCTATTGGGACCATGCACTTGGTAAAGACTCTGGGAGCAGATTTTAAACGGAAGGGTAGTACTTTGAATTGGTAATGGCACTTTGCCACTTTGAACCTAAGAAATTGGTGATGCTTGGGGTGTATGGGAATGTGGAAATAAGCATCGGGGGATCGAGAGTAGTCAGATAATCTCCTTTTTCCAAGAGACGAAGGATCTCTTGTAGAGAGGGCATCTTGAATGATTGCTTCTTGATGTACTTTTCAGTAACCTGAAGTCCACGATCTGTCTCCATTTCCCTGTTTTCTTGATCAGAAAGAAGTGAGAGTAAAATTCCAGATTGCGCTAGTTGAGCGGTGCCTCCTATATGGCATGCTTGAAAAGAAGCGATCATATTTCTTCTCAGAGATCAGCAAGATGCTGAAGAGGAATTTTCCGCAGTGGAACATTTGTAGGGTGCTTAACAAACTCCAGGTTGTGACTATGCAGGAAGTTGTCTAAAACCCATTTGTCTGATAAAATTAATTCAATTTTTTGAAGGATTTGGATAATGCAGGATCGAATTGAAGTGGGACTTTGGTGACAGGGGCTGGCGATTCTCATTGCCTTCTGCTGGAGTCTTGAGACTTCACAGCTGATTGTTGATCCTTACGCCAAAGCGGGTCTTGAATAAGTTGGCGTGGCATTGCATTGGTAACTTTGATTGTAAAAAGATGGTTGGTATGTATGCTGTGGATACGGTTGGTACCGCTGGTGGAATTGTGGCCTAGATAGGTATTGACCCCGAACTCTTCCACAGAAGGGCTAAAAATGGTGTTTCTGGGACTACCTAGCGACAGCCCTGTCTCAGTCCGATTTGATGGATTTTAGCACTTCATCTACGTTCTTTCAAAAGAGACACTCCGCATCTAGCACCTTGGCTAGAACTTCTGGGTGGAAGGTAGTAGCCCTCAACCAACCAACCCTATCAATGCAGCACCGCTGATCTTGCCATCTGGTGAAAAGCGGTGGATGACACATCCATGGCAATCTCAAAGAACTCTAACGATGTTTTTTCCCCTTCAGACCAATTGTCCTTAGCTGCCTCTTTTTTATCTTCTGGTAGTTGTTCCAACAGAGCAGAAATGTTTGACCACATCTGTGCATTTCTTCCTAGGATGGCCATGGCATTGGAGGTTCTAATCGAGGTAGCAGCCAGAACAGAAAGCCTCTTTGTGATGTTGTCTAGACAGCGCCCTTCCTTATCAGGTGGAGCCGTACATTGAAAAAATTGTTTTTTGGCTTGTCGCTGTGCTGCCTTCATATTGACCAAATACGACCTAGTATGTCCAATAAGGCATGTGGGTGAGTTCTCAGGGGCCTTGACCTTTTTGTCGCGTTTTGAAAGGACCACTGGAATAGATGCTGATGTTTTCATTAGCTTGAGGTTCTCCTGCCACAAGAAATCTACTATGGGAATTGCTATGATGGAAAACTGAGTGCTTTGATTGAAATCATACAGAAAACATTCAGCCTGTGTAGCTGGGATAGGCAAATCAAAGCTCTTAGAGGCACGCTCTAATAGATTGTGAAAACCACCATTATCTGTAGGTGGATAATTTGCAGATGGTGGGACAGGAGATGGCAGCATGGGAGCTATATTAACTTCCCATTTACCAAGAGTCTCTAGATCAGTATGGATCTCACCTCCCTCCATTTGTTGGTGATATGTATCCTGGGTGTCCTCCATAAGGATGGGAGGTGGAGGCAAACCCTTTCTCTTATGAACTTCAGAGTGTTTTGGCCAGCAAGATCAATAGGATGGCAGAGGCCGTTGGTGAGTGTAGAGATCCAGAAAGCGTCTGTAACAGTCATCCATCATAGGACGTAAATCTGACACTAAAGAATCCAGAACATTAATAGATAGTTCCCCAAGGTGATGGCATTCCCCCCCCCCATCGTCATCATAGGGATAATGCTCCTGGAAGGCATTAAACCTCTGTACTGAAGAAAGATCTCGATCTATGAAAGAATAATCCCCTGAAAGGTAAGTGGATGGAGCAATGTCCTCAATGTCCTCATCATCCGAGTCCTGGCATTTGACTTCATTGGGATGGACTATAAGCAGGACCAAACAAGCCCTCATCCTCAGAATCTTGAAAGTCCAAAAGATTAGCTGGAGGCAAAGTGGATATCTTGAAGAAGTCCTGTATCTGCTTCTGTGGGTGCAGGAAGCTGATTTTCCCCTCATGTTGACGGGCTCGAAGATGGTGCCGTTGCCAACACAGCCGCCTGCGACTTCTCGACACAGCATAGACGACCTCGTCTACGCGGTAGCTGATGGCAGTGCCATCGACAGGCTGGTAGAAGATGGTAAAATCCTTGTGGACGGTGATGGACTCGTCGATGGTGATGAAATAGTCAATGTCAGCTGTGAGCCTGACAAAGCTGCTGCCGTCGAACGTCTTAGCCGTCCTCGTAGAGGCTTGCGCTAACTAGGTGGTCGAAGGCACGGAAACGTCTACCTTCTTAGTAGATTGCAGAATCTTCAACAATGAAGCCATTGACGGACGAGATGAATGATCCCTGTAAAGAGTCTTCCGAGAAGAAGCTGGAACTGAAAAAGATTTAGTAATCTCCGTCTGGGATTTTTTGAGGTGTTTCCCATCAGATTATCCTTTTCCTGGGACTTGGATCGTTTAGAGTCCCCATGTTGAGGAGAAGAGCCGTCTTCCTTTCTCTTCCCAGAGGAAAAATTATCTGTTCCCTCAGGTTCAGACTCTGAGACTGAGGCAGCCTTCTACTTTTGGAAGCAGAGGAGCAGCCTACCCTCCCTATCCTTGAGGCTTTGGGCTGAAAAAGTATGGCAATATTTCCATTTCCAGGGTTTATAGTCTGGGTAGAGGCAATACAGACATTGTTTGTGAGGGTCTTCTGAGAAAAGGCTATGCTTCCCACATGTCTTGCAGGGCCTAAACATCCCTTCTTTGGCTCTGGCATTTTGAATGAAGGAACAGGCAAAGACAGTTTAAAAGTACCTCGAATGTAGCTGAATAGCTGAAAGTAGGAGGTCAAAAGTTCAAGAAAAGACACTGTCACTGAGGAGAGCTCCAAGAGACTCCCGAACACACGACACGCAGTAAGAAATCTGAGTTATGGTGGCCCTAAAGGGCAAGGGTATTCTGAGGTCTCTATTCTGGTTAAACTTTGAATGGTTTAAAATGATGTTGAAAGATTAATACAATTGCTGTTTCTTTTCCTATGGAGGTCTATGCTAATGTTTCAGTACTGCTATTTTTACTGTTACTGTGGGACTCCCACCATGACGACAGGGAAGATTCAAGCATATGAATCTATAAAAGATACAATACTGAAGTGGGACTTCCTACATTTACGAGAACTTAAATTGCTTCTTTTTGACTCTTCAGGGGTTTAGAGACATTCACTCCTATTATTATTTGGGGAAAACAGGTAAGATAATTGAAGGAATTGTGTATTAAATAGGCCTAATTACAGGACACTGCACTATCCACTTCAAATATCTCCAGACTATCCCCTCCTACTGGTCACGCTGTCAGTCTAGGATGTCTGGTCTGGCAAGCATGGAAAATATTTGCCCTAATAATAAAAATATTTCTTCATTGCCTTCCATTAAGTGTTTATTCAATTGATATTCTCTACTATATCAAATGATTTTTTTAAGACCCAAACTGGTATTTTAACTTGACTAAGCGAGTTACAGGTGTTTCTTCTTGTCCAAGGAAAAGTTACTTACCTATAATCAAATATCTCTTCCAGGGGAATTCTCAAAGTTATAAGCACTGTCCTGCTTCCCGGATTCAAGAGCACTTTACAAAAAATATGTATAAACATATACATAAAACTGAACATGCAAAGCTTTTCATTAGAAAAACGTGCTTAATTAGATAAACAACTGTCCTTGAAGTGTATTACAAAGGACTAACAATGGTAATGGATTATGTTACTTAACCTGTAAGCATCTGTTTGTGGCATGTTGTGCTGTAGATTCACATGCTCTGCATACTCCTGCCATCTAGTGTTGGGTTTGGAGTTGTGCAACTTGTTTTTGTTTGAAGAATTCTTTTGAGTCAAGAGGTAGAATGACTCCTACTCTCGGTAATACTGCGCATGGCCATTTACTTCTTTGTTAAATTATTTTCCCATAGGAGGGTTGGACAGAAATGTAAGGATTATGTAAGAATAAAGATGTCCATGCTAAATGTGAATGTATCAGATAAAAGTGTAAAACGTAACTTCAACGACCACAGGTGTCCGGGGAGCAGAGAAAGCACATGTGAATCTACAGCACTACATGCCACAAACAGATGCTTACAGGGTAAGTAACATAATCCGTTCAATAGCATGTGTGGCTGTAGATACACATGCTCTGCATAGATTATAAAGCAGTCCCTTCTCAGAAGAGGTGGCTAGCACTTGGGAGTTGCAGTAGTTTGGTAAAGGATACATAGCACTGCCTGACCTTCATTGGCTTGTTGCCATGCTACAACTTCCACACAGAAGTGTTAAGTAAATGTGCGTGGGGTAGACCATGTAGCTGCTTCACAAATATCAGCTATGGTTATATGTCCATAGTTGCTCCCTTTCTTATGAGTGTAAAGCTCTGGGAGTTACAGGTAAATGTATTTTGGCTTTAATGTAACAAGTTTGAATGCATTTGACGATCAATCTAGCTATGCCTGATTTGGATATAGGGTTGCCTTTATGAAGTGGAGGAAAGGCTACAAAGAGTTGTTTTGTTTTCCTGAAAGTTTTCAAGTCAAATCATACTTTATCCGATTAATTAAAATCATAAAAGCAATTACATTACATTTATCAAGTATTAAAAACAATTCCAATAAAAAACAAGTTAAAAAAGCAGATTAAACCAATTCATCGTCACGAGTGTACATTAAAAATTAGGTAAAAATAACACCACATACAAAGAGATAAAAATATGCACTAAAATATTATCATCCCTCTGAAATTTTCGCCGTCCGGGTTTTAGCCTTAATACGCATAGCAGCAACAAGGAAGCTAGCAACCCCAAAGATTACCCGGGTGCTCCCCAACAGTTGTAAATACATAAGGGCAGGCCGCACTTGTGTAAAGGCCGCCTCTCTCAGTAGTGGCACCAAAAACTGTTTTCTGATGGAGGCAAAATGATCACAAAACATGATAAAATGCATTAAAGATTGGTCGGAGAAATTATCACAACTGCAGGGAGTGGATAGGTCTGATTTTCCCCAAACAGGGTAATCACCCAGGGAAAACGGAATAATATTAAATCTAAATCTAAGAGGAGGTGCCGATGGAACGGGATGGTAACGATCTTTAAATAGGGTTCGATTAGAGGTGTGGTCAGAAGCAAATAGTTTGCTCGAACGCCTGGTTTTAACACCTCTACGGCCTCCCGTTCTTGCACAGCTAATCCCAAGAAACTGGCCTTGATCCAGTTTACATCAGCCTTCTGCAATAGGTTAGGAGATGCATATAGATCCGGCCGGCCCAGTTTACATAGAGTATTTGTAATATATGCTAACCAGGGGATTTTGTTAGCTCTTTCCAATACCATACAGTCTTTGAGGATAATATGGTTCAGTGCGATTTCGGTGTTAAGCCAGGTTTTGGCCCAGCAGATCAGTGGGGCCAAGTGTAACTGGTCGGTGATATAGCCGAGACCTAGTTCAGAGTGCACCGAAAATACTGGGGTAGATTGAGGGACAGCTAATAGGGATCTGAGAAATTTATTCTCTATAATCTGTAGTTTGCCTTGAGGTAAGGAGCACCATAGTGATGCGCCATACATAGCTATTGCTAGGCATTTAGACTTGTACACTGTTAGCAAAGCCTCAGTGGGACGTGACACTAAACCTTTTGCAAAGCCCAAAAGGGCTGAGGTTGATCTGGTAACGGCTATGCCTTGGGCTTTGAGTTGGTGCCCCCAGGTGCCCTTTTTATCAAAAATGACGCCCAGGTATGTGAATACCGGAACCCTGGATACCTCCTCCCCGTTACAAGCAAAGCGTTTTATTTTAAGGGCCTTTGGTCGCTTACCCGCGACCAGAACATGAGATTTCTTGTTGTTTACCTGGAGGTCTAGCGATTGCATAAGTTCCCCGAAAGCGTCCAGTAGTCTCTGCAGCCCTAGCCCTATGCGGGCCAGTAACACTGCGTCGTCCGCGTAGAGAAGTACAGGTACCACCAAGTCCCCTGCCCCCGGTATGTCTATAGTGGCCCCCTCCAAAGATTTTTCCAGTGAATTTATGTATAGGGTGAACAGGAGGGGCGCCAAAATGCAGCCCTGCCTGACACCTCGTTTAGAACTGAAAAAACTAGTACATTGCCCCTCCTTGTTGACTCTGATGGAAGCTAGAAGACCTTGGTGGAGTACAGCTAGAAAGTTTACCAGTGGCGGGTCTATCCCTATATTGAGTAAAATGGACCAGAGCTTTGCACGGTTGACCAGGTCGAAGGCCGAAGAGAGGTCCATAAAAGCCATGTATAGCAGCCCCTCCTTGGCCTGGGTGTATTTACCAATTAGCATGTGAAGATTTAGACACTGATCAAGGGGGCCTCTTTTAGGTCTAAACCAGTATTGAAGTTCAGAGAGGACCCCCCTCTCCTTCAGGCAGTCTCCAAGTCTGTGTAGAATGAGTCTGCCCAAGATTTTGACGGCAGAGTCAATAAACGAGATCGGCCTGTAGCAAGCAGGGTCACTCCTCTGGCCTTTTTTGAATACAGGTATTATTGTGGAAGTGGCCCATGACTGGGGGAACCCTGCTGCAGTTGTGGAGTTAGACATTAGTTAATGTCTTAGCCCAAAATGTAAGTGGGGTCCTATATAAATCTGCGGGGACACCATCTGGACCAGGCGCCTTGTTTTTCGTCATTTCCTCTATGGCCCTTTGAACCTCTTTCCATGATAGAAATTGAAGGGAGCATGAGTCCAAAGGCTCAAAAGAGGACCCATGAACCTAGTAAGTACAATGTTTAGGTTCCCTGGTGAAATAACTTGTTTGAGTCCTTTGATGAATGCCTTAATAACTGGAATTTTCAAGAGGGATAGATGCTGTCTATTTTAGATATAGGAAGCTATCGCAGTAAGATGCAACCTAATCGAAGTATATGCTACATTAAACTTTTGCAAATGTAGCAAGTAACTATCATGGAAAGTGGCATTTCTGATTGCTGTCAATCAATCAATCAATCAAAGCATTTATATAGCGCACTGCTCACCCAGAGGGTCTCAAGGCGCGTAGGGGAGGGGGGTCCGCTACTGCTCGAACAGCCAGGTCTTGAGTTGCTTCCTGAAGGCGAGGTGGTCCTGGGTCAGGCGGAGGTGGGTCGGGAGGGAGTTCCATGTCTTGGCGGCGAGGTAGGAGAAGGACCGTCCCCCTGTGGTGGCTCTTCGGATGCGGGGGACGGCGGCGAGGGCGTGGCCAGTCGATCGGAGCTGGCGTTTGGGAGCGTAGAAGTTGAGGCGGCTGTTGAGGTATCCTGGGCCTTGGTTGTGTAGGGCTTTGTGTGCGTGGTGAGGAGTCGGAAGGTGATTCTCTTGTTGACCGGGAGCCAGTGCAGGTCTCTCAGGTGTCTGGAGATGTGGCTGTGACGGGGGATGTCCAGGATGAGTCGTGCTGAGGCGTTCTGGATCCGCTGGAGTCTCTTCTGGAGTTTGGTGGTGGTTCCGGAGTAGAGAGAGTTGCCGTAGTCCAGACGGCTGGTGACGAGGGCCTGGGTGACCGTCTTCCTGGTCTTGGTGGGGATCCACCGGAAGATCTTACGTAGCATGCGCAGGATGTTGAAGCACGACGAGGAGACTGCGTTGACGTGTCTGGTCATGGAGAGGGAGGAGTCCAGGATGAAGCCCAGGTTGCGTGCGTGGTCTGTTGGTTTGGGTGCGCTGCCTAGGGCGGGGGGCCAGCAGGAGTCGTCCCAGGCGGAGGGTGAGGATCCCAGGATGAGGACTTCCGTCTTGTCCGAGTTCAGTTTCAGGCGGCTGTTCTTCATCCATTCGGCTACCTCTTTCATCCCTTCGTGTAGGTTAGCTCTGGCGGTGACGGGGTCGTTGGTGAGGGAGAGGATCAGCTGGGTGTCGTCGGCGTAGGAGATGATGTTGAGGTTGTGCTGGCGTGCGATGTCTGCGAGGGGGCTCATGTATACGTTGAAGAGGGTTGAACTGAGCGAGGAGCCTTGAGGGACGCCGCAGATGACTTCGGTGGCTTCAGATCTGAACGGAGGGAGGCGGACTCTCTGTGTCCTTCCGGCGAGGAAGGAGATGATCCACTCCAGTGCCTTCTCCTGGACTCCGACGTTGCTGAGGCGCTGTACTAGGGTACGGTGGCAGACAGTGTCGAAGGCCGCGGAGAGGTCTAGGAGGATGAGGGCCGCCGTTTCTCCGTTGTCGAGCAGAGCTCGGATGTCATCGGTGGCTGCGATCAGGGCGGTCTCGGTGCTGTGGTTGGCCCGGAAGCCAGACTGCGAGGGGTCGAGGGCTCCGTTCGTCTCGAGGAAGGCGGACAGCTGCTTGTTGACGGTCCTCGATGACTTTTGCAGGAAACGGGAGCAGCGAGATGGGGCGGTAGTTCTTGAGGTCGGTGGGGTCGGCTGAGGGCTTCTTGAGTAGGGCGCTGAGTTCAGCGTGCTTCCAGCTCTCCGGGAAGGTAGCGGTGTCGAAGGAGGTGTTGATGATGTCCCGCAGGTGGGGTGCGATGACAGCGTCGGCCTTATTGAAGACGTGGTGAGGGCAGGGGTCGGTCGGAGATCCGGAGTGGATGGAGTTCATCGTACGGACGGTGTCTTCGGTGCTGATCTGAGTCCAGGCGCGGAGGGTGGTGGTGGGGAGCGGAGGTTCGGTCGTGGCGTGCGTCGGTTGAGTGCTGAAGCTGTTGTGTATGTCCGCGATCTTGTTGTGGAAGTAGGAGGCGAGGGAGTTGCAGAGGTCTTGCGAAGGGGTGATGCATTGTTTCCGGCGATGGGGTTGAAGAGCTCTTTGACGATGTTGAAGAGTTCCTTGCTGTTGTGTGCGTTGTTGTCCAGTCGATCCTTGAATGCGGTTTTCTTGGTGGCGTGGATGAGTTGGTGGTGCTTTCGGGTGGCGAGCTTGAGGGCAGCCATGTTGTCCGGAGTTGGGTCTCTGCCCCAGGTTCTCTCGAGGGCTCGGCAGTTCTTCTTGGGGCTCTTGAGTTCGTTGGTGAACCATGGGGCTTTCTTGCTGCTGGGTCTGCTAGGCGGGGTCCTCAGGGGGGCGAGGTCGTCTGCGCAGTCGCTGATCCACTTGGTGAGGTTGGTGGCCGCCTGGCTTGGGTTTGTTGTGCTGATGGGAAGGTTCATGCTCAGGGAGGTTGCGAGCTGGTCGGCTGTGATCTTGTTCCAGCCTCTGCGTGCAACCTGTTGCTGGTGGTGGTGGATCGTGGTCCTTCTGAAGTTGAAGTGGACGCAACTGTGGTCCGTCCAGTGGAGTCCGGTGGCGTGGCTGAAGGCGATGTCCTTGCTGGATGAGAAGGCGGGGTCGAGTGTTGTCCGGCGTAGTGGGTGGGGGTGGTGACCAGCTGCTTGAGTCCCAGGTTTGCGAGGTTGTCCAGCAGGGTGGTGGTGTTGCGGTCGTTGTTGTTCTCCAGGTGGAAGTTGAGGTCCCCGAGGAGGATGTAGTCAGCGGAGCAGAGGGCGTGCGGGCTGATTAAGTCGGCGATGTCTTCGCTGAATTGTGTGCGTGGTCCCGGGGGTCTGTAGATGAGGGTGCCTCTTAGGGTGGTCTTGGGGTTGATGTGGACCTGGAAGTGCAGGTGCTCGGCGGGTGCGAGGGTGTCTTCGGTGTTGGTCGTGATGCGGATGGTGTTCCTGTGGATGATGGCGATGCCTCCTCCGGTGTGGTTGATGCGGTCCCTTCGGATGATCTTGTAGCCGTCTGGGATGGCGATGGCGATGTCGGGCGCTGAAGAGGCGTTCATCCAGGTTTCCGTGAAGAAGGCGACGTCTGGGGCTGTGGTGTCGAGCAGGTTCCAGATCTCGATGGCGTGCCTGTGGACGGAGCGGGTGTTGAGCAGGATGCATTTCAGGTGGCTGCTGCTGTTGATCGTCTTGGTCTTGGTCGGTGCTGGTGTAGTGCAGGTCCGGATGCACGAGAATTTGCAGGAGTTGCAGCAGAAGGGTCCTTGGGTGCGTCTCGGGGTGGCTCGGTAGCAGCCCGGGAGTCGGCCGGCGTGGAGTGCGTTGAGGGTGGCGGCGTCGTACGTCCGGCGGGTGGGCTGGGGTCTGCGGGGGCCAGGGGTCCGGCCGCTGGGCGCGGTCCAGGAGCGGACGGGCGCAGACGGGCTTACCTTTGCCGTGCCTTCGGCGCACAATCGGCGCACCCGCTGCGCATCAACGCTGCACGTTCGCACGGTCGCCATATATGGGGAAGTGCAGGGAGGGCGGAGCAGCTGGGAGGCGGGAGCGGGGAGGAAGGGGGCGTGTCCACACTCCCGGCGGCGGGAAGCGGGAGGCGGGGAGCGGGGCGGGTGGGCGCAGGGGACAGCAGCGAAGGGGGGGGACAAATAGAGTACAATACTAAAGAAAAAAACAGAGCAAAGACCAACGAAGCAGGGCAGAAATGAGGCAGATACCAGAAAACAGTGCACAGTAGTCACGAAGCACCACCAGGCAGAGGTGCGGCACAACGAGCAGCGGGAAGGCTCAGCGCGGCTGAGAGCAGGGCAGGCGGGAGCACACGCAACAGCTGGTGGCCGTGCGGCGCGGGGGTGTACTAGAGTAGGTCACCTTGCTGTAGGTCACACTGCTGTTACCTCAATCAGGCGTGTAATGACCTCCAAGCATTAACCTTAGAAAAACCTTTGCACCTCTACCTCATTGAACCATAGGGGGGACACTGGAAACGTGCCAACAGAACCAAACTCTTCTGAGTTGCCCTCCTCAATGTCATATATCTTACTAAAATGGGCGACCCATTTCTCATCTGGAATCACACAGTCCATGACCGAATTATCAGCATCTGAGAAATAAGGATGATTAATGGATGCCCAAAATGTACTGTTGTCTCTAAGGATGTCTGTCGACATAAGGTTGTCCCAGGCCTCCCTTTTAATGATCTTTCTGCGGTTGGCCATGGCCAGTTTGTACTTTTTCCTGAGCCCAGCTACTAGCACACGATTTTTAGGTGTTTGTTTTAGTGCTTTCAGTAGTGTTTTATGTGCTTTTGAGCAGTTTTCGTCAAACCACCTCGGATGGTTCGATGCTTCCCACTTCTTATTGGACTTTAGGTCCTGACTAATTTGTGAGCAGATGGCAACATAGGCACTAATAATATCTTTGCCATCTGCTGATCTATCTATACAAACTGCCATATCCGCATCTACCTTGGTCCCAAGATCCTGCATAAAGGTGACTGGTACAACCTTAGCCCAGTTTAGCCTCCTACCCTGGTACTTGGGAACTAGCTTGTTAGTGCTTACCAGTCCCTCCTCCCGTCTAGTTTTAACATCACAGAGGGTTAATTATAGTACCAGGGGGTTATGGTCACTAAAGACTGAGGCTACAACTTCATAAGAAGAAGCCACGTTAACTATTCCAGCTGAGACAAAGATAAAGTCAATCACTGTGTCGGCATCTCTGCCTATGAAAGTCGGGACCCTATCCTCACCCCTGGCTCCGTCTATCACAAACATGTTCAAGTTGGCAAGTAATTCTTCCAAGGCTTCCCCTTGTGGTGTATGCTCAAAGTGGGTAGTAATAGATCCAGGGGGACCCAGTTGTTGATCTACCAGACAGTCCCAACCACAGGGGTGAATATTAAAATCAAGTAACAAATAATGTCCTGCACTGTGGCTTTGATGGGATTAAATTGATTAGGCTGGCAGTAGCAAACAAAGGTTTCCATTATGCAGCATAACCAGCTCTGGTTGTGGATCTGCATGCTTGTCTAATAATGTCCATACATTCTGTTGGTAAGTTTAAATAACCAAATTCTAAGACCTCTAAGAGCCAAATCGCAAGGTTGAGCATCTTGGGGTCTGGGTGTCTGATGGTGGGAGAGGAAACGTGAGTTGACCAGGGCCAGGCGGTGGCGTTGGTCAATAATCCTATCCACAGGAGCCCCTGTGCTGGGCTTAGACCAAGTGCCCAGATCGACGTCCGTGAGGGCTTCATTGGCCAGAAGGGGTTCCGAAGAAGCCACTGCAGGTTAAAGTACCTCTGTCAGGAGGTTAGTCCTGACTGCCACTGTAGAAAGCTCCAGGCCCAAGGCTTCACCAGCCCTACACAACACCACTACTTATGACGCTCCCTCCTCCATAGCTACGGTAAGGGGAGAAAGCATGCCAAGGTCTGGGGCGGTATCCAGACCACTGGCATCCCCCAGGCAGTCTCACCAGTGTGGCTCATCAAGTTGATCAGCTAAAGGGTCTACAGACCCCTACCAGTCCTCCTCAGCCTCCTCCAGTTACCAGTCAGGCCGAAAAGGAAAACCAGGGATGAACAGTGGGATAAAAGTGCCGTCCGGCGCCGACGTTGGTCGACGTCAGTCCCGTGCGGTGTCGAGGATGGGGTCGGTGTCGAGGATGGGGTCGGTGCCGGTCTGGGGCACGACCGGCGCCAGGGGTATTGTCGTCGGGATCGGCGTCGGGGAATGTACTGCGAGGTTGGCCAGCGCGGATCCGGTTCGAGGCCTGGATTCTCAATGCCTCCGGCACTGGAGCCACTGGCATAGAAATCCCCGGGCCCTCAACGGAGTCTGCGAGCCCGAAGGCATGCTGGCGGAGTCGGGCTGCCCAAAGATGCTGTGAAGCGCTTCATAGAAAGTTTGAAGCTGGGCAGGGGACGCTCCAGCAACGGGAAAAGGAGGAAAGAGCGGAGGCGTCCCAGGAACAGGCTCCAAAGACGGAGGTGGAGAGCGACGATGCTCTGGGTCCTACGTCGCATCGGCCAACTGACGGGGAGAAGGTGTAGAGCGACGCTGCTTCTTTGCCTTCTTCTTGTGCTTCACTTTACCCGAAGAACTCGAAGACTTGGAAGACGGATGATGGTGGTGGCTCTGCGAACGGTCTCAAGGCCATCCTCTCGACCGGGACCTCAAACAATGCGGAGTCGACTGCTGGGCCTCCAGCTTTCCGGACCACTCCCGCAAAGACTTAGGATTCATGGCCCAGCAGTAGGATCATGACTTCAGGTCGTGGTCGCGCTCCAGGAACCAGAGGCACAAGAGGTGGGGGTCCGTAACCGACATAAGGCTGTTACATGCCTCACACTACTTGAACCCGGACATCCCTCATACAATAGGAGTTCAGAGACTCAAAAAAGGCTTTGACAAAAGTCGAGAAATAACGAAGTAAAAAAATGACTAAAGGGGTAACGCACTCCGAATCTGCGTAAGGCTGGCGCAAAATAAGAAAGAACGGACGTCGAAGCGCAGGGGTGGCATCTAAGTAGACACCGCAACATCATTACGGTGACCACGATGCCAACGAAAGACGTGGGGTCGACCTACGCCACAATCCAACGTGCAGGGGTACTGCTAAAGAAAAATCTCCGGATCCAGTCTGACCCCTGGGGGTAATTCAAAGGTAAGGAATCTAAAACTACAGTCTCTTTCAGATACTTGGTGTGACACTGCAGGCAAAATTGAAAAGGGTTCAGTTCCATCAGGAACACATCATCAGCACCAATGGTGTACGTGGAACGGTAGGCCCAAGAATGACAGCACTCTGTGGCGTGATCTGTCAGTGTCAATACCAACAAACATTAGATGCAGTGCAGTAATGGAAAAGTCCAATCGAGATAACTATGATGTCGAAGACAAGATAGGACCAAAGATTAGTACCAAACGGAGTTGACCATGGAGGAGAGGCACACACATCCGAACCGATGGTGGAGAGAAAACAATTCAACAAAAGAGTCTATGCCCATGCACAATATCACCAAGAGGAGGAGTCACTCTACCTTGTGACTCAAAGGAATTCTTCGAGGAAAACAAGTTGCACAGCTCCGAATCCAATACGAGATGGCAGGATTACGCAGAGCATGTGTAACTACAGCCACACATGCCATCGAACAGTTAATTTATATTTTATTTTTTAAAAAGAAACCAATTAAGCCAAATAGTCACCAAGTTAAGAAAATGTGACTACAAACATTTTTCACAAATGTTTTTCAAAAAGAAAAAGTAACTGAAGAGTAATGTTAGCAGATAGGCTGTCCTTGACACAAGAGTACTGTACCTTTAGGTTTAAAGTATTTTATTCAGCACGACACATAAGGACAGACAAATAATACAAAAGACATAGCAGGGCGCAGAGCCAGAGTTCAAAAGCGGCAGCAACAAGTAACATCCTGTGAATTTCGATCACTCAGTAGCAGAAGACAAATGTCTCCTCAATGTGTCATGACATTTTCAACAAACCCCCCCCCCCAACTGCCCCCCCAACTCCCAACTACCCCTCGCCCATCCCCCTCCCCACCCCTCGTCCAGTGCACAGTTCCTAAATAGCGACACACATCAGAGCCTCTGTATCAAGGATGACCAGTCCATAGGGAGATCATGGGGCGGAGCCCTCCGGGGTCGGGAGCCTGAGAAGGCGGAGATACTTGGGACAGGTGAGCTCCCGAAATTCAGTAAGCAACAGGGAGTGAAAGGGTTGCCAGAGTTCTCTAAACTGATCCACATCACCCGCCACTGTAAGAGACATTTTCTCCATACCCAACACGTGCCACAATCTGTGAAGCCAGCCAGTGATAGACGGGATCGTGGCTGTGTGCCAGTGTATTAAAATGTTCTGGACAGCGGAACCCAGAGCTATCGCTATCTGTCTACCCCTGCGAGATCGAAGGGGATACATTAGATCATTCGGAAGCCCCAACAGAGTGTAGGCAGGGAAGCGGGGCAGTTCAATTTCGAAGCTAGAATCAATTTCATCCAACACTTCCCTCCAGTAAGGCTCCAGAAGCGGACAGTCCCAAAGTATGTGAGTGAGAGTACCTCGGAGCCCACATCCTCTCCAGCATGTATCATCCTTACTACGATCAAACTCTCGCACTCGTTCAGGCGTGTAATACCAGTAGGTAGAAACTTTCGTTAGTGTATCTGTGAGCCCCATGTGATAAGCTGAATGCCTCGCTCTGTATGATATGTGTTCCCACTCTTTATGGCTTAGTGTCCTCCCCAATTCCCGTTCCCATCGCTCCCTCCCGGGGTGATAAAGGTGTGTCGCTGGTGGCTGCAGTAGTTTATACAAATCAGTGATCAGTTTGGAATCCGAGGTCCGCGTCATGAGCCAATGTTCATAGGGGAGAAAAGGCCGGTCGGCCGTCCCTCTCACCTGCGGCTGAAGAGCCCAGTGGCGAGCCTGCATATAATGAAGTCGCTCCGTCTCCGGAAGCGAAAACTCTTGACGGAGTTGGAGAAAGGGGTGAACCCCCTCCGGGCCATACAGGTGACACAAGGCCCTACATCCCGCCTGACGCCATCCCGTAAAGGCCCCCTTTTCCATCCCCGGGGTAAAGTCCGGGTTGTCCACCAGTGGAGTGAGCGGAGACGGAAACGTGGTAAGACCGCGCAGAACGCCAGTAGCGTCCCACACTCGCAAAGGAACTCTCGTGACAAAGGAGGCGTAGAGGTTTTTAGGCCGGTGCGGGCGACACAGGAAAGGGATCTCCTGCAAGGGCCTCCCAGCCACCGACTGATCCTGAAAGAGCCAATGATTATCAGATTCCCATTTACTCCACTCTACAAGGTAGCGCAATTGAGTAGCCTGAAAGTACTTGCGGAAGTCAGGAATACCCAACCCACCAGCCTCCGGGGCCAGCAATGAGAGGGCTCGACGCATCCTAGGTTTCTTACCCTGCCAGACAAACCGAGAGACATCCGCTTGGAGCTGCGAGATCCATCCCACTAGCGGTTGGAGCGGCAGGGCCCGAAAAAGGTATAGTACCTGAGGCAACACCGTCATCTTGACAGCGGCTATCCTGCCAAGCCAGGAAAAAATGCCTCGGTTCCACCGGCCCAACTCCTCCCTAATCTTGGCACCTAGAATCCGGTAGTTCGCTGACACCATGGCCGGCAAGGTAGGGGCAATCTGGATCCCCAGATACGGCACCGCTCCCGAGGACCAGAGCATGGGGAACCGCTGCTGCAGATACCACCTAGTGTCCGGTTCGAGAGAGACATCCAGCGCCACCGATTTCCCCATGTTCATCTTGAACCCGGACACAATGCCAAAAGAGGCCAATTCCTCCATGCACGCAGGTAGAGCCACGCGAGGCCGGTCAATGGTCAAAATAACATCGTCAGCGTAGAGGCTAATAGCGTGTTCAAAGCCCCCCATTCGGATGCCAGTCACCATCGGGTTATCCCGCATCCGCTGGGCCAATGGCTCCATGTACAGCGCGAAAAGCAGAGGCGAGAGCGGACAGCCTTGCCTGGTGCCCCGTTCAATAGTAAAAGAGGCTAAGGCACACCCGTTGACCCGGACCACCGCCGACGGGCGATTGTAGCAATTAAGAATCATGGAGCGGAATTTCTCTCCGATACCTGCTTTAATCAGCACTCGTTCTAAGTAAGGCCAGTGGACTCGGTCAAATGCCTTCTCCGCATCCACTGCCAACAGCATCCGCTCCCCAGGAATCCGGGAGGCCTTTTCCAGCAAATGGACAAAACCCGCTTGATCGGGATCGATCAGACCGGGTAGGTGGAGAGCCAGTCTAGCGGCTAGGATCCCCGTATATAACTTCAGATCAATGTCCAAAAGGGAGATCGGCCTATACGATCCGCACTGTGTCGGATCTTTACCGGGCTTAGGGATTACCGAGATGGTGGCTCGAAGCAGATCAGGCGGAATGGCCCCAGGGTCCGCAAAGGAGTTGAAAAGTCGCGTCAGGATGGGAGCCAACGTAGTGCAGAACGTTTTGTAAAATAGTGCAATGTAGCCGTCCGGCCCCGGCGCCTTACCATGTTTGAGTCTGGCAATAGCGGATATCACCTCCTCAACCCGGATGTCTCTGTCCAAGTGGTCCGCCTGTACCGGCTCTAGGGAAGGCAAGACAACCGAGCCCAAATACGCTTCCAGGGCCTCCTCATTCGGGGGAGTTCCTGAATAGAGATCTTCATAAAACCCGCGGAAGACAGCCGCTATCTGCGCGTCATCAGTCTCCAGTCGCCCCGATGGGTCAGTGATTTCTTTAACAAGCTGAGATTGCCTCGCCACTCGGAGCCTATTTGCCAATAACCGGCCACACCGGTGTAAAAGGTGTGCCGCAGCCGCAACGCCGCATACTCAGCCCGGTCAAGATCCAGGGCTGTCAGAAGCTTCCGGGTCTCCTTGAGCTGCCGCCAAATTCGGGGAGCCCCCGTCCTGCGGTGGATCTGTTCCAGCTCTCTCACCCGATCCGTAAGTTCCTCTCTTTTGGCCTGCCGCGCCTTATTCTCTGCCGATGAGATCGCAATGAATTCCCCTCTGACAACAGCCTTCAAGGCCGCCCACTGTGTAGCCCGACTAGTATCAGTATTGTCATTATGAGACTGAAATTCTTTAATCACTGTCTCAATGCGAGCCACTACCTCCTTCCTGTGCAACAGCGTGTCACGAAGGCGCCATGTCCGAGGGCGAGGGGCCGTCGGAGGCACATCCAGCAGGACCTCAACAGGAGCATGGTCCGAAAGGGAGACCACCCCCATCTCCGCTCCCGAGGCCAGCGCCTTTACTGGGGAGGTAACCAAAAGGTAATCTAACCGTGCATACGTCTTGTGCGCGTGGGAGAAATATGAATAGTCCCTATCATTCAGGTGTAGCTGTCTCCATAAGTCAAGGAGGTCCACCTCTGCGAGCAGAGCTCTGCGGTCCGCAGAGAGTTCCCCGACCTGAGGGGAGCGCTGCGCCGACCTGTCCAGTGCGGAATCAAAGACAATATTAAAGTCCCCCCCGAGTATGATATGCCTATCTTGAGTAGCAGAGACCTCTTCGATCGCCGCCTGCAGAAAGCGGTCTTGCCGCTCATTGGGACTGTATAAGGACCAGGACCCGATCGTAAACGCGAGACCCCCTATCCTAAACCGGTAAGCCAGCAGTCTACCTTTTTGTTCAGTGAATTTGTGAAGAATTTCCCCCTTGAAGTGGCGCGCCACCAGAATCGCCACCCCGGCCGTTTTAGTGGTGCAAGAGGAAAAAAATTGTGTAGGGAACTTGTGGGACTTGAATCTGTGTGTGTCCTGTGATAGCAAGTGCGTCTCCTGTAAGAGACAAATGTCTGCCTGTGTGTTCTCTAAGAGCGAGAGGACTGCCCGCCTCTTGACAGGATTATTCAAACCCCGAACATTCAGGGTCACCACCTTACATGTGGTGGGAGGCATGGACAACAGTGGAGCAAAAAGCAGCAGGATCCCCCGTCAGCAAGATTGGGGGGACAAAGGCCAAGCATGGCACAGGGCGCAGTAGAGCACAAAGCAACGCACAGGGGCATGAGAAGCAATCCGTGTCATGCAAACCAGTGAGCACACCACCCATCCACCGACCCACCGCCCTCAAAATGCATCGCACCAACCGCCCCCTGCCCCTCCAATTCACACGAAACCATGAAGACAAGCCAGGCCATAGTCGTTGTAGCTCAGTGGAAGCAACCCAAAAAGTACGGACACTGCCAAGATAACTAGAAACCCCTTTGTGCACTGGACGACCCCCCCCTCCCCACTGCCAACTCCCGGATCCCCCCCTCCTACCCCAACCCCAACCCTTCCGAAACTCCCCAGGTGACCCCGTCCCACCCCCACCACCCCCCCTACCCCAGTCCCTTCCCTCAACTGGGACTGGCACAACCACCCCGAACACCTCCCCACCCTCCTCCCAAAAGTCCCGCAAACCCATTGTCCCAGTCCGGTCCTCGTCGGACAAGCCTGCGGAAAGTCAAACCAGTGGACGTCCAGCCACCACGCACCTCTCCGTGCCCCCCGCCCCCCCTAGACCCCCAAACCTGCATATCCATCGGTGCGATGTCGATCTCCCCCCGGAGTTCATTCAAGCTGTCAGAGCCACCTCAGTCATTGTAGGATCAGCGGCCCCATCCCGCACCTCGGCCTCCGGCCCCAACCCAGCCGCGGGAGAGTCCGGCCTTGTCGAAGAAGCGGGTGACTGCCGGCCGGGGACCGTCTGCCAACCATCTCTGGTGAAACGATTCCGGCGGGGCGTGGGAGATCCGTCCTCAGTAGCAGGGATACCCAGCACCCCACAGGTATCCTGGAGGGAACGCAGCTGATGTAGGGTGCCATTCCAACGAAAGATGAGACGGAAAGGGTGTCCCCAGGAGTACTGCGTGCCATGACCCCTAAGAAAGTCGGTCGCAATTTTAAAAGCTTTGCACTTCTGGAGGGTGGACGCGGCCAGGTCCTGATAAAGTGCTACTCGATGGCCCCGGAATTCCAGGGAAGATCTCTTCCGGGCCTCCCGCAGTATCCGCTCCTTCAGTGGATAATCCGGCAAGAAGGCCAAGATATCCGGAGGGGGTGCCGAAGTCCGGCGCTGCAGGCCCACTCGGTGCGCCCTATCAATCCGGATGGGAAAGTCAGCCGACTCACCCAACACCTCTCGGAACAGATCCCCAAGGTACGATGCGACGTCCTCCCCCTCCTCCCGAGACGGAATGGCTCGGACGCGGATGTTGTTCCTCCTGGAGCGGTTCTCGAGGTCCTCCGTGTGTGACTGCAGGTCCAGCTGCTGTTCCCGAAGACGAATGACCTCCTGCTGTAGTTGCGTAATTTCTTCGTCTCTGGTGTGGCCCGCTTCTTCCACCGTAGCCACTCTGTCACCCAGGCCGTCCACTTCCCTTCGTATCTCACGGACCTCTCCTGCCACCTCCTGCTTGAGCGTTTGGAAGTCGTCCCTCAGCGAGCTGAAGAGTGATTCCAGGAAGGACCTCGTAACCGGCGGCCCCCCCCCGCCCGCTCCCTGGGAGCCACTCGGTGGAGTTGGGGACGGCTGACCCCGATCCTGTCTCGCATTGTTCCTGTGCAACATCTCAGGCAGTGTGCGATCTCCTTTCCGCGTCCCCTTGTTCTGCGCCATGATGGCCGACGAGATGCTTCCCTCGGAAGTCTAGTGTCTCAGCCCCCGGTATGGTCTCAGGACCGGGCTAGCGGCCCCACACGTGTCTCTCCAATGACCCAAGACCCGGGTCGCTTCACCACCAAGGCAAAAACCGCAATGGGGCCCACGGCCTGCACTCCCAGTGACCTGCTGTCCGCCTGTGTCAATAGGCCCCCAGGGCCCGCTCTCGCATTCCCCTCAGCTCCACTAGCTTCACAGTCTCAAGCCGACCGGCCCGGTCACCACCAGGGACTCCCCCTCAAGCCAGGTCTCGGCGGGGCCACCAGATCACACGGAGCCCGTAGCAACACCCTGGGATCCGTCGCTGCCCTCTCCAGTTCAACACAGGAGTGCTCACCTCGGTCGCCACTAGTCTGGCTAGGCAAAAAGGAGTCTGGTCCACTTCGCGCCAATATGCGGGAGTAATGGCGGGTCGAAAGGCAGCAGCCCCCGTCACTCGTCGCCCGGGGGAGTCGGCCACAGCGCTTCAGCTCAGCGCCCTCTCGCCGCACAGCTCACCGCGGGGCCCATAGATGACTCCGCAAACTGCTCCGGGGCCCTCTCTCCAGCCTGGCGGGTCGCAAGGCCTCTGCCTCACAGAGCTGCTGAGGACCAGGAAATAGGCCAGAGCCACGGCCTCGATTAGCGCCAGGCTCCGCCCCCGCCGCTCGCCGCTCCACTTCGAGCACCGGGTCCACCAAGAAGACTTCCTCTGGGCCGAGCAGGGGTGCTCGGGACAGGCGCAGATGGATCACAGCACCTCCCGGAATGCCGAGGCGGCTATCAGATAGGTCCGTGTCCGGGTCTAGGCCCAAGCCGCGGCCTCTCTTAGTTGCCGGATGCGGGCGTGGCACCGGACCCTCTCCGACTCCAAGGGCAGACCCACTGTGCGCACCGCAAGCACAGGCGGTGAAGTCCGGGCCCAGCGGGCAGAGCGGAGCTTCGTTGCGGGCACCCTGATCGGCGTCCAAACCCGGGCAGGGTCCGACTCTCTCCCAGGCTGTGCACCAGGCCTCACCTACCCTCCGGGATGGCGCCGCACCTCGGACCGCAGGAGCACCACAGAACTCGGCTACAGGCTCACAGCCGCTACTTCATGCCCTAACACCCCCGCTCCATGGATCTGAGCATTCCGGGGGGGAGAATCAGCTCAATTACGGTAGGCTTAGGGTTTCAGGACGGCGGAGCTCACTTCGAGTGCGACCACTCAGCTCGCCATCTTGGCCACGCCCCCTACTGTACCTTTAAGGACGTCACCATTTCTCCTGTGTCCCTTCATACCTCACAGGTGACAGGTCAGTTAATTTTCATAAAACCAGGAGGATCTGGAGTGTAAAATAAAAAACATTGCCCTTTTTCTTGTCTGAGGGAAGGCTGCTTATGACTTTGACGAGGATTCCCCTGGTAGAGAACTAGGATTACAGGCAAGTACGTTTGCCTTCTCTTTAGGGGATCATTATCAACAGGCATGAGCACTAAAGAGAACAGCAAGCCTGTCCCACGAGCAAAGCGAAATGGCATCATCCATTACTTAAACAGATTCTTCAAAAAGCCATTACCAACCTGGGCATCTTACATAGAATCCAAATCTAGACTGCAATGTCTCATAAATCTAGGTATGGAACTCCATGTAGCCACCTTATATATGTTTAGAAACAGGGACATTTCTCAAGAGAGCTGCAGTAGAAGCCTTTACCTTGAATGACTGTGCTTTAGGTCTACTGTGGCAAGATTTGTTTGCTAGCTGACACCATAGTAAAATAAAAGAGGATAGCCAACTGAAGGATTGTTTTCTTGTAGATAAATTAGTCCTTAAAGGATCATAGTTTATAAATAGATAATCAGACTGCTTTATATATTTTGTCTTATCTAAGGAGAATTTCAAAACCGTGTTCACAGCTAACGTGTCAAAGGTTCATTCTGCTGGAGTTGATGGAGTCACAAAGCTTGCAAGGAAAGGATTACATTGACATGAAAATCTGAAATACCCGTAGGAAGAAAACGGAGATGAGCTCTCATCACCACCCTTTTCTTATGGAACTTAGAGTAAGGTTCATGAGATAACACGATGGCTGAATCTAGCACACTCTGCTAGTTGAGGTAATACCTACCAAAAAGGCAGCTTTCCAAGTCAAATGCTGAAAGGATGCCTTATGTGTAGGGGCATAGTGTAGCTCTCAGTGTAGAGCTGTGGAACTCATAGGGAGAAACGTTTTCATAATACCCTCTAAGAAGGTTTTCACAACCAGCAATTTAAAAGTAAGATATTTGAGTAGGAAATTTCCTACAGGCAGTGACTGCCACGCGGTTTACCTAAAGTGGTGAAAATTGCTGCCCAGACTTCGCTAGGTGCAAAAGAGAAGTAATCACCACTTAATGCTGACATCTATTGAGGTTGTGGCTGTCCTACAAACACATTATGCAGGTCCTCTTCCTCTTAAAAGTATATGACGTTCTGGTGGAAGGACGCTTTGACTCTCTTAAAATGTCCATGAAGCCCTGTGGCAGGTTCAGATTCACGTACTGTAAGAATTTAACAACCACGCCACCAAGTACAACAACGTAAGTCTAAGATGCAGGATCTGGTCCCATAATTTGTACAAGATATCCATTCTGCATTACAGCTTCCTGTGTGGTCACTCGAAGAGGTGTAGATGGTCCACAAATCGCCACTGGTGTGGCCACTCTTGCACTATAAGGATCATCCTAGTTTTGCAAAGGTACAGTTTGAGAAGCACCTTAAAAATCAACAAAATAGGAGGAAATGCATACAGAAAACGTACAAGCCAGTCTATCAAAAGTTAATTCCCTTCCAACCCTAGTGCATACTACCTGAACGCATAGAACAGGTATTTTCTATGTTTCCTGTATCTGTAAACAAGTCCATTTGGCGATACAACTACTCTTAAAAAAGGTACTTTGCTGCACTTCATCTTTGAAGACCTCCCGTGGATGTCTTGGAATGATCTGCTGAGTAAGTCTGCCTCTGCATTCTTACAGATGAACCACCATGATGTACA
Source organism: Lissotriton vulgaris (assembly GCF_964263255.1). Classification (NCBI taxonomy): domain Eukaryota; kingdom Metazoa; phylum Chordata; class Amphibia; order Caudata; family Salamandridae; genus Lissotriton; species Lissotriton vulgaris. The sequence continues at coordinate 1,210,183,192 of NC_141691.1, forward strand.
AATCCCTTACTATGAGTCAATGCCAGATTGTTTACGCTTCCATGGATAGTGGTCTTGAAGGAGTTTCTCCCTGCATTGGGTACCTGAATGAGCAGGGACTTAGGGGCACATGAATCAAACATTTTACCGGTCCAAAACTTGCGACCGGTTAAATGCCTTTTCCGGTTCATCAAAGGCATTGCATTCGTAAAATAAGTAATCACAATTCTTGCAATTACCTAATTTGCTAATGCATTTGGGGAATAGCAATTTGCGATTCCCAAAATGTGATGCATGTAGCATTTCCAAAATTACCATCAACTTCAAGTTGACGGCAATATGCGAATCCTTTGAAAAATGCACACAAGTGCGTTTTTCAAAGGCCCATGTGGCGCACACACATGCCCTTAGGGCATGTGTGTGCACCACATGTGCACACTTACCTTTTTTGGGGGTGCATTGGGGGGCCTTAGGCCCCCTAGCACTCTGGCAATTGCATTCGCAATTTGCAATTACCAATTTGGTAATCGTGAATTAATTCCTATGGGCCTATAAGCCCATAGGAATGCATGAGAATGCATTCCTTAATAGAGTTTTGCAATTTTTGATTCGCTATTAGGGAACGTTAGGGATTTGAAAAAATATTTGCGAATCCTTCATGCATTGGTATTTGCAATTGACAAATAGCGAAACCTTAAAATTTGCTATTCGGTAATCCTATTCGGTAATCGCAAATGATTACCTTGATGCATGTGCCCCTTGGTCTTAAAAGGGGAAACAAACAATTTTAGAGCTTCATAGTCTGCGTTCAATTCCTGCAAGTTGATGCAATATATCTTCTTTTTAAACCACTTGTCAAAATCTGGAGATGATCTTTGTGTGCACTCCATCCTTGAAAGTATGTGACTACTGATTGTTTAGGTTGGGAGATCTTGGTGGAAGGGAACTCCATTTATCGTATTATTCTAACATCACTGGGAAAATTATTGAATCTCGGACTGGTAGCATACAAGCTGTGCATGTGGACAGGCTGCACTCCAGGACTCCGAACGCTACACTTTTGCTGGAGTTGGTAATATTTGATTCAGGCCTGGCGGCCATGGGAGTACTTACTCCTAAAATAGCGTGACTGTGTTGGAACACTGGCGACTTGAAATTGAAGTCGTAGCGGGCTCCTGAGACCTGGACTACTAGTGGGCATGCACTAGATGTTACCAATAGTGAAATGTGAATAACTACGATCGTGAACGAGAGGAGTGAGTGGGACAGGGAACCACTAGAGAGACACTAGATCCCCGACCTCACGGGAGGACAGTTTAATTGTGTGTGCATGTTGCATTCTTCCTTTGTGTGGTAAACAGCAGAAATAAAATACTTTTCATTTGTTATAAACCTAAGTATTCGGCTCGACAATGATTTATTGCTGCTGGCTGGATTTTGAATTGTGAGCCGGTGTTCACTAATCTGTAACCACATGTCCTCCCGAAGGAGCACTGGACTCACAAACATGAGAGTCAAGAGTAGAAGAGGTGCTTGACCCAGTTACTCAGTATCCATTCTAAGTTGGGCCCTTGGACATCAGGAGTAATGGGCCTCAACCCCGTCCTTTAACACCATGCGCGCTAGCGGAATTCCGCTCGCACGCTGGGATTTGCGAAAACGCACTTTACGTGACGAGCTGGGCTCGTCATCAGCGTGCGAGGAGGCTACGCCATGACGAGCCCAGCTCGTCATCAGCGTGGAAGGGGTTAAGCTTAATACCCCTCTGTGCCCCAATGCTTCTGAAAGGGGCTCTGACACAAACCCATAATTGTTTGTTCACATTACTTAAGATAGCTTTTTAACCAGACACAAAAACTTGTCTCTTAATTGTATTTAATCCTGTGGAGACATTTGAGTTTTGTAATTTACTACTAACATTTTGATGGGTTATGAATAATGAAAACTGAATTTAAGAATGTAAAAAATGGATTGTGTAATGTTATAATGTATCCGAAAAACTGTCTCACAAACTTCATTATGAATAGACGAATAAGTGAGTGAATTACTGGATGAATGAGTACATGAATAACGGATTTGTAGAACATAAAAGCAACCCAGAAAGGGCACCCCTGGCACTAAAGAAGACAGAGTTCCAAGCTGCTGAACTCTGTGTCAAGAAACCCGTTTTTTTAGTTTTATTTATGGTACCTGGCCTCAAATGGAGAGAAGTGTATCTCGAGGAGCTCACTTTTGTTCTTGCCTGTTGGGTGAGGAAAGAAAAGATACTAAAAAATCTGAGTTTGGTTAAGTTTGGCACCTGGGAATGATTACAGGGCCGAATCAGTTTTTGAAGATAACAAGGCCTTTTTTTAATAAAGGAAGCTCAACATCTGGCTTTAAATGTAAATGTTGTTTGGACAGGGAGCCAATGTAGCTACTTGAGGTGAAAGTAGATGGCCTGCCTGCGAGGAAGAAGAGTGAGACAGACTTAGAGGAATTCGGAATGACATAAGCTGGTGTATAAGGTACTTGGAAAGGCCCAGGTAAAGGATATTACCTTCTGAGTAGAGATGGGCAGTCCATCAAGAGGGTGGCATTACCCTCCCAGATCTGCCACTCACTATCTGATATGAGCATCCTGAGATATCATATCTCATTCCATTGCTAGTTTCAGGTATGAGCAGTGGACCCATACTTCAAATCTCCCTCTGTTATCAGGAAGACACTGTCATTCAGTAGCTGCATTGCTCAAGAACCTAGCTGTTCTGGGTAGGTGAGATACACTAGGAGGTCATCAGCATATAGTGAGACTCTGTCCTCTACCTCCAGCGCCTACCTAAACTCCATGACAGAGACTGCAAATAAAAGCGGTAATAAGGTGCATCCTGGTCACGTGCCATATTCTATGGAAAAGAATATGCACAGTATATCCATTGTTGATGAACGCGTCCATCCAGGATCTCATAGAAGAGCGGAGTGTGAGCAGAGAAAATAGGGTTAATGTTCAATCTTTTAAGATCGAACCGATAAAAACAGTTTATGCCAGTAAACACTTTCTTGAAGTCAATTTGGAGGACTGTAAGTGTGGTGCATAGTTGTCCTACTAGGACTAATGCGTTAAGGTGGCAAACGTTGTGCTGCTTCAGCCTTTGAGGCATGAAGCCTCTCTGGTAAAGATGCACCAGAAAGCCAATCACTGCTATGCAGCTATTCATCAGGAGCTTTGCAAGCACCATTGCCTCCTCATTAAGAAGCGAGATAGGGCTAAACAGGTCGCTTTTGTCGGCAGATTAACCTGGTTTTGTTATAGTGGTGATTATGCCTCTCTTTAAATACTTTGTCAGAATTCCCGCCTCCCTAGAGGTGGTATACATTTTGTGAAGGTGTGTGATCAACAGGCCAGAGTATGACGTTAATAATTCCGCTAGGAGTCCATTTGGTGCCAGTCTCTTACATGACTGCATCTGGTTAATCTCCTCTTGTGACTTCTTCGATCATATTTTCAAGGTTCAGTGAAACACCAGGTCCTCACCAGCTTCCCTTGCTGCTGGTCAGTGCATCTTGCTCCTGTGTCCCTCCTCACGCCTGACTGCTGCTAGGCTGCTCCTGCCCTGTTGAGTGACCCTCGGCAGCCAGCCTGGCAGCCAGCTCACAGACTCTTCTTCAGCCAGTCTCAGCCCTTAGGTTTCCGGTTCCCAGACAACCGACAGCTCGCTTGGCCTTGTTCTGCATTTCCAGCCACCCGCCTACACAGTGCCCCTCCCAGGACCTACTTAATGGAGGCCAGAGCACAAGCCCATCTGTACCCATCCGTTCCTGGACCACGCCCAGCGCTAAGAACCCTGGCACTCTGGACACTCACAGGTATTTCACTGTAGATCTTCAAGGCCTGGACACCTGACGCCGCAACAACTGCTGCCTAGCATCTCCTCGCTCCACAGCTGGACAGTTCTACTGCCACTGATGTCTCTTCTACTGCAACTTAAAATCACCCACCCTCACAGAAACCTGCGCCTCACCCACCCCGCCAACCAACACCTCCCCATAACCACTCTAATAACTCCTGATGAGTGCCAGATTGCTCTGCAAACATGCCACCGAAGACTGGGACACCATTTACACCGTCACATCCAATGTACCTATCACTGAAACCTGGCTCGACCCCTCCTCTGCCCCCAGCCCTCCTCTGCCCCAGTCAACACCACAGCAACTCCCTGCGGCTACAAGATGACACACTCGGATTGTGCCAACAAACACAGAGGTGGCATCGCCATCATCCACAAAGTATCAATCCGCTGCACTGCCACCAAGGACTAGACTACACCAATCATGGAGCACCTGAATTTCCTACTCCACACCGACAACAAAACCATCATCAATGGCACACTTGCCTACAAACCCCCTGAACCTCGCTCCAGCCTCTACAAAGCCATCACAGACTTTATCGCCCCTCTCACAAAATAAACCAAGCACTACATCTTCATCGTAGATCTCAACTTCCACCTAGATGTCCAGACTGTAAAGAACTCCGCCAGCCTCTTGGAACGAATGGAAAGCATCTGCCTCACCCAGCTGGTTACAGACCCTACATACAGAACAGGACACACACTGGAACCTATCTTCATGTCCAGCAACAGAATCAAATACAGGCATACCACATAACTCACCTGGACTGACCATTTCATTGTCCTCTTCACCATCACTAGAGCATCTCACACCACACTCAAACTTCCTAGCACCTCCTTCCGCAGCTGGAGCAAAGTGACACAGAACGAATGGGTGGAAGCACTCAACACCACACACCCCCATGCCACAAGCAACCTGAAAGGGGAAGTCAAAAACTTCATCACCTGGGCCACCAACGCTGCTGACCAAGTGCCCCCCGTAAAACTAGCCAAAACCTGCAAAGACACCAAAAAAGCCAGCTGCTACACACCGGAACTTAGCACAAGGTAATGTAGCTGCAAACAACTGGAAGAGCATACCAGCAGAGACAATTCAGACCGATCCACCTTCAAGTTGCCCCTTAACAGATACCACAAGAAATGACTCCCTTGCAGTCTGCATACAGGTTAGCGCTAACCAATCCAAGGAACTCTTCACGATCGTTGAAGAGTTCCCCTGCCCTACAGCCACAGAGAACACGATCAATCCATGACAAGAACTCTGTGACGCCCAAGCAAATCACTTCCACAACAAGACATCCCATCTGCAGGGACTTCGAACCCCAACCCACCATCCTCCTAACTCTAACAGAAGCCTCCCAAGACCAACTGCTCACCGCACCAGACACCACAGCCATCATGAACTCCATCCACTCAGGAGCAGGACCCATGGATCCCTGCCTCTACACCACCCAGAAAGCCACGAGATCAGCCACCAACTCACCACCATCCTCAATGCATCCACCACCATAGCCACCATCCCAGGCGCATGGAAACACGCAGAAGTCAGAGCTATCCTCAAGAAACCCCCCGCAGACCCCACCAAACTCCAGAACTTCTGCCCCATCTCGCTGGTCCCATGTTCTACCAATGTCCTGGAGAAGGCCATCAACAGTCAGTTCACTGAACACCAAGAAAAACAACCTGCAAGACGCCTCTCAATCCGGTTTCAGAGCCAGCCACAGCACTGACAATCTTCAAATGGCTCCCCAAAAATCCAAGGAAAACAGTCATGCATAACCCGGATTGCTTGCTGTCTGGACTACAGCAACGCACTGTATGCATGAACCACCTATGAACTCATGGAAAGGCTCCAGACTATAAATAATTCAGTGGCCAGACTGATCCTCAACATGCCCAAACAGATGCACATCCCCAAACACCTGAGGAACCTCAACTGGCTCGCCTTCCAGAAATTATGCCAATTCAAACTACTGACACGCCTACAAAGCCCTCCATTACCAAGAACCAGCTTACATGAACCACTAACTGAACTTCTACCTCCATCCAGACACCTTCACGCCGCCTCCCTCGCACAGATTTCGTGCATCTGTCATTGCCACAGCAGAGGCCGTTCCTTCTATCACCTCGCCGCCAAGTGCTGGAACGCCCTTCCCCTCTGAACCTCACCCTCGTTGACAGACTTCAGGAAGAGACTCAAAACCTGGCTTTTCGACTAAGATCAGCAACGCAACGCCTGGATACCCTCACAGGTGATTAACAGCGCTATACACGTATTGTGTGATTGACTGATGTCTGATATGTCTCGCACTGGGAGGTTTACTATCAGGGAGCATAAGGCCTCTTCTACATACAACGCTGTGCTGTAAAATGTGGAGTACCAACCAGGGATAGCCTTGGGATCTGTAACATTTAACATACATTTTAACTGTAAATTTTTAATTGCTTTAATTCGTGTAGTAAAATTAGTTTTTTTAATGAATTTAATTATGTCTAGTTACGTTAGGAATGGCATGAATAAAGTGTGTATTTATGCAGAATTTCTGCAATATTACTGAAAAAGAAGGATTAGAAATGACTTGTGCTGTAACATTATTTCCACATTACTACTATGCAAACATACGCTTCACACTTACATGTTGCAGGAATGAGGGCAGTCTTGGCCAGAGCGTCTCTTGCTGCAAAGCTCACCACAACTATGAGGTATTTCATTTCTGTTCCATTCGGGATTCTTTACTTTACCTGAAAATGATTTAAAAAAAATGTATACTCAACCGTGTTTATATACCAATGCCCTAATAATAAAATAATAATAATAATAATAATAATAATAATAATAATAATAATAAAACCATACGCCCTGTCGACAAACATTATCAGCAGAACCAACTGGTCAAAGCCATGATCACAAAATTGATGAACAATTTAATTTACAGTTCCATAGAAGCTGCTCATTGCTGTAGCACTCAGGAGCACTTCAAAAGAAGGGAGCATTCTTGATCTGCCCATAAAATAGAGAAATAAACCATAAATGTATGCTGATGTGGCATTAAAATCAAATCGGCAATAGTCCAAAATACATGTTAACTTTTTCAATCATTATAAATATCAGTTTCTTTCTTTCTTTCTTTCAAGGTACACAGATCACTGATAAATAATAAAAATGATTAAATGAAATAATTTAAGAAGAAACAATAAAATACTTATTACATAATGGAGGAAAAGCTGTACAAAATACATAGATTTTGCAGTTGAACCTTAAACGCAGTGCCTACTGAAAGTTTAAAGGGAGCAAGACTTAAACCAGTGGTGTGACCCCTTTAGAAATCTTGACTACTTGTTTTTTTACGTAATAGTTTGCATCTGATTGGGCAAATACATTTATAATACAATGATGTACTTAGCACTAAGGGTAGCCAAGGACACCAGGGGCCGTATTACAGAACCTGCCCCAAGGGCGAAACGGGCAGGTGCACCTGCTTTGCAAGCTCCTGGGGCACGATGGAATTACACAAGGGGCTGTAGATGCTTGTGCGGCCCCTTCGGTAATGTTGAAAGTGCTGGTGCACATGTAGAGCCAGAGCTTTCTCAAAAGGGCATTCCCTCATTTGCATGGTGACGTGGCCCTATGCAAATGAGGTAATCTATTTGCCTCTGCGCCCATGCCGTATTATAGACGCAGGCACAGAAGCAAAGAAGCTGCCAGGCGGTCTAATGACAGTGCTCCACCTAAAAGGCGGGGCATTGTCTGTGCGCCCCTCCCTGATGACAGCCCTCTGGACCTCCTTCCCAGACAACCCCTTGCAAGAAGGTGCAGTCACTCACTGCACCAGCCAGCAAGGGGATCTCTAATCCCCCTTAAAAGGGCAGGTGAGTTGCTGTCTGCACACTGAAACACGAAGCGGCTGATTCAAAGCCGCTCCGCATTTTAGTTGAATGCGCTGCCCCAGGGCAGCACGTTTGTGGCTGCCCTGGGGACAGTACATTCCATCTAATACGGCGCACTCTCCTTGTTAGCGCAGAGCACACCTTTTGAAAAGTGCGACCAGCGTTCACAAGGAAAACACACTGCATTCTGTAATAAAGACCCAGGTACACATCTCAGCAAAGCCGGACCGATTACCTGGCACTTCCAGATGGTTTCTTAGGATTTCAAGAAATACGTAAGTGCACTATTGATAAAGAAAATCTTTCTCAATCTTTTGATGTACCAGAGTGGTTCAGGGTACAAATGGCAGCATTCATTTGAGAAAAAGGAAGGTGGAGTCTCTGCTGTAATAGAAATGTAAATTGCCTCTAGGCAGGGTAGCACAAGGCAGAGTTGGATTGGATTGAACACCTGCAGCTTGGTCACTCTATTTTCTGCTGTTCATAACTTTCCCATCAATTGTTGCAAGCCTAGACGGCACTAATTATCATTATTTTTTTAAAGAGAGGAAAGGTGATCCAATTTAAAATAATTTACTATAATCTTGTGAGCGGCATAAAAAAAGTATCATATAATCAAACCAAGCACACGGTTTGTTTTTGTCACTGTTGCATCTATCATGGTGGCATTGTGGGTTATTGCACCATCTTCATTAGGGTTTTTGACATTAGGAGCACAGTATCAGCCAGCACATGCTGACCGAATACACATATCAATGCAAGCAGTAATCCTGTTGTAACCCCTGTCATCATGTTATACTTTACTGACTCAATCAGGAGCTGCAGTGATCTCAAATCAAACAACATAAAACAGTTCAAACAATTCTCCAAATGAGCAGCAGTCGTACCTAGAACAGCTTGAGGTGGTGGAACAGTCCCTCCAATCCATCCGTTCATTTGCCCTGCGCAACCCCCTCCCTAGTGTGATAAATCCAATCACCAGGAAATTATGAACTCAGGATCTGCAACCTTGTTATAATTTCCGCCCCACCATCCTCTGAACGCGTGAGCGCGAGTTGGGGAGGTCAATATGCAGAAAGGGGATGCATCCATATACCATTGTAATGGTATAGTGGCAGCTTTCATAGCCCTTGATGTTGCCATCAGACGTTCGACAGGTGAGAGTGTCTTTGAGGATTATTGCAAGTCCACCTCCCCGACCCTCTGGTCTGTTCTGTGAGCACATAACGTACCCGGGGGGGAGTGCTAAAACAATGTCTGGGCCACTACTGGGGGTAAGCCAGGTTTCTGTTAAGAACAGAACGTCTAGGCTATTGTTAGTAATTAGGAGGTTTACTTCTTGTACGTGTTTCACAAGCGACCTGCAGTTAAGTAGACCTAAGAGTAAACCCTTTGATGCCACGGTCTGGTTGACGGGGTTACAGCGGTCACAGCCGGAGAATTGTGTGTCTCCGGTTAGGATGCGCGAGCAGGAGGGATGTTTGTTGGTGTTCAAGGCTAGCAAGTCATCCCGGGTGTAGGTCAGGTTGGTGGGGGCTGCCACGGCCAGAGTGACTGGGCCTAAGGCCGGCTGGGCCCGGACGGGCCCAGACGGGCTTGCCTTTGGCGCGCCTTCGGCGCGCTGACGGCGCGCCCGCTGCGCCCGTCCGCTGCACGTCCGGTGATTACACATCTTTATGGATGGAAAGGGGCCGGATGGGCGTGGCCTGAGAGGGGGCGTGGCCTCAGTTCCTCGCCGTGAATGGCGTCCAAATGTTTGGTTTGTTCTTGAATCGGTGCAGCGAAGGGGTCGCTGTTTGGCGTGTCTCAAGCCCGCTGTGGGGGTTCTTGCCGGGTGAGTGCGCAGTTAAAAGTGCAGGTTATTTTTAAAGTGACACAGAAATTACAGTTTTTTTTTAAAAGTTCTATCGTCTCCCGGCTTCCGTCTCAGGAGGTTTAGCAGTTCTGATTTTTTAGCGCTGTTGATCGCGCTTTTATACTGTGGCGGGTGGGCGTGGCCTGAGAGTGGGCGTGGCCTCAGTTCCTCGCCGTGAATGGCGTCCAAATGTTTGGTTTGTTCTTGAATCGGTGCAGCGAAGGGGTCGCTGTTTGGCGTGTCTCAAGCCCGCTGTGGGGGTTCTTGCCGGGTGAGTGCGCAGTTAAAAGTACAGGTTATTTTTAAAGTGACACAGAAATTACAGTTTTAAAAAGTTCTATCGTCTCCCGGCTTCCGCCTCAGGAGGTTTAGCAGTTCTGATTTTTTAGCGCTGTTGATCGCGCTTTTATACTGTGGCGGGTGGGCGTGGCCTGAGAGTGGGCGTGGCCTCAGTTCCTCGCCGTGAATGGCGTCCAAATGTTTGGTTTGTTCTTGAATCGGTGCAGCGAAGGGGTCGCTGTTTGGCGTGTCTCAAGCCTGCTGTGGGGGTTCTTGCCGGGTGAGTGCGCAGTTAAAAGTACAGGTTATTTTTAAAGTGACACAGAAATTACAGTTTTTTTTAAAAAAGTTCTATCGTCTCCCGGCTTCCGCCTCAGGAGGTTTAGCAGTTCGATATATCGCCCACCAGGCAATTTAGGGGACTTTCCGACCAAAATTACTGACCAGACCTCCGTCAAATGCACGTCTACAACTAACTACCTATTATTAGGAGACCTCAATGTACATTTCCTGGACCCAGACGACAAACTGGCCAATGAACTACTCCAGGATCTTACCTCAATGGGCCTAGATCTTAAAAACCCACAGGCCACCCACGAAAAAGGGCAACTGCTCGACCCCATTCTTTCCAACATCCCCAACCTTAGATCCCTTGACCATATCCCCCTTCCCTGGACGGACCACTTTTTGGTTCCCCTAGTATGGGACATTATTACTGTGCCCCCGCCACTCCCAAAAATTAGAACGTACTCCAGACAATGGCAAAAATTGGAACCAGATGTCTGGGCAGCCAAACTCCGAGAAAACGTTCCTCATCCCCCCAATAACACCTTAGAAGGGGATAAGAAATTCAGTACCTGGATCACTCAATCGCTTGACGCCATCCTGCCCAAAACCCACTCTCTTAGACACATCAAGAGAGTCAACCCCTCACCCTGGTATACCCCGGAACTCAATCTGCTACGTAAGGCGTGCAAAAGACATGAGCGTAACTGGAGGAAGGAAAATACCGAGGAACGGAAAGAAGCATTCCGCGCTGCGGTAAAATCCTATAAAAAAGAGCTCCGTAGCATCAAAGCTAGTTTCTACGAGGACAGAATTAAAAACGCGGCCTGTTCGGCACATGAAACCTACTCAGTTCTAAAAGAACTACTCCACGCCCCTGACCCCCCACTCAAACCCCTCGACCCCAAAGCAGCGGAAACCAAATGCCAAAAATTAGCCACTTTCTTCGATGAGAAGATTCAAAACATTCTCCTAACCATTCCCCCCCCGAACAGGACCCCACACAGCCGGATCCTACCATCACTACCGCCAACCCCCCACTGCCACCAGCCCTCCAACCCTCCCTGGACACCTTCGGGCCCGTAACAACGGAAGAAGTAGGAGCTATGCTGGCCGCAATTAAAAGTGGCTCTCCCCTTGATCCTGCCCCCCTCCGCTTCCTAAAAAAAGTGTCAAATACCATCATCCCCCCCCTCACGGCCCTGATCAATTCTTCCTTCTCAGAGGGCATTGTCCCCCCCAGCTGGAAAGCGGCAGCAGTCAAAGGTCTGCTGAAAAAACCCTCTTTAGACCCGCAGGACTTCGCCAACTACAGGCCCATATCCCTTCTCCCTGGAAACAGCAAGATCGCTGAGAAGCTGGTAAATAAACAACTATCGCTTTACCTAGAAAGCAACAACCTCTTAGAGGCCTCCCAGACAGGGTTTCGTCCAGGTCAGGGCACCGACATCGCCCTCCTGACAGCAGTGGAGAAGGCCAGAAGCATTCTGGATACGGGAGGATCAGTGGCAGTGATCCTCCTAGACCTCAGTGCGGCCTTCGACACTGTAGACCATCCCACCCTAATCCACCGACTGGGAGAGATCGGACTAAAGGGTCTGGCCCTGAAATGGCTAGAATCCTTTCTGACTGGACGCTCCTTCCAGGTGCGGGAAAACGACAGCTGCTCATCCATCATCCCCCTCCGGTGTGGAGTGCCACAGGGCTCATCCTTGAGCCCTACACTTTTCAACGTGTACATGGCCCCACTGGAGAAGAGGGTCAGCTCGTACGGCGTGTCAGTCATCAACTACGCCGACGACACTCAGCTGGTAGTTACCCTTTCCCACCCTCACCACGCCCCATCCGACCTCCACAGCTGCCTCTCTGAAGTCCACCGATGGATGAACCTCTCCTCATTAAAATTGAACGGGTCCAAGACTGAGATCCTCCTGATGGGCCACAATGGGCCTCCCTACCACCTCACCTTTGGCCCAGGTGCCTTGGGGATCCTCCCACACCTAAGGAAGAAGTCAAGAGCCTGGGTGTGTGGATTGAGAAGGACATGAGTTTCAGAACCCAGGCAAAGAGAACTGCAGGAACATGCTTTGGACTACTTAGAGCCTGCAGGAAGATCTTTCCCCTGCTCCCAAACACCGCAAAGAGGCTCCTCATCCAGGGTCTAATCCTGGCAAGATTAGACTACTGTAACGCTATATACTTGGGATGTCCTGAAGCCACCCTGAATTCACTGCAGAAAGTCCAAAATGCCGCAGCCCGCCTACTTACGGGCACACCTGGAATATCCTCCGCCAGGCCAGCCCTCAACTCTCTCCACTGGCTCCCAGTCAGAGAAAGGGTCTTGTTCAAAGCCCTCTGTCTGGCCCACAAAACACTCAACAACAACGGTCCCCCTCTTCTGAGAGAACTTTTAATTCCATACAAAGCAGAGAGGGATCTCCGGTCCAATTCTGAAAATCTCATTGTAGTCCCTAGAGTGAGAAAAGCTAAGACCGGTGGCCGTCGCTTCTCGGTCCACACGGCGAAGAGATGGAACCAGCTACCCCGAAACTTAGGACTGAACTGAACTATCTCCAGTTCAGAAAGACCTTAAAGACCTTCCTTTTCCCGCAAATATAATCCCATTAGTTGGCCAAAACCCCTGGAGAAGCAGATCAGCGCTGGGATGCTCTTCGGAGTTACTACGCGCTTTACAAAACCATTAAATAAATAAATCATGTTAACGAATGTTCTCATTCCTACATGCCGAGGTCCACTTGGGGCACCTTTAAGGAGTCCAGTAAACCTTCCCAATGTGCTCCAATGGGTCTCCTATGCAGCCCTTGCACCTCCTCATGCCCTTCTTCAGCGTTAGCGCAACCCAATACCCCATTCCAGGCGGTACTCTAGCTTTGTAAGACATGGCTATCAGTCTATGGATTATAAGGATTAAGTCTATAAGTGGTTTGTAGTGTCCTCTGCATGTCATATTTTAAAGATCAGTGCAACCCGTTATTTTGGTGGCCTTTTTCCGTGACCTCTAGTCATAGAACTTTTGACTATCGGGCAATTCCAGAACGTGTGCCATGTCCGCCCCAGGCCCCATACACCATGGGCAGGTGAATGAAGATCCAGGAATGATCCGGTCGCGTCTCGCCAGAGTTAGGTAAGCCCTATGCAGAATGTTGTGCTGTGTGTACTGGAATCTGGCATTACGGACAACCTTGCTTGGGTGTAGGAAAGCCCCGTTCCATTCCTACTGCATCAAATCCTGGCCTATGTTTCCGTCCCCCCGGTTCCACAAACGAGGAAACACAGTGCCTACTTAAAGTTCGAAGGGAGCGACACCCATACCAGTAGGGCGACCCTTTAGAAATCTTGACTACTTTGTGTTCAGAATATTAGTTTGTACCAGAGTGGACAAATAATTTTTTAAGTACACTGACATGCAAACAATTAGGCATTAAGGGGCAGCCGAAGACACCAGGTACACATCCCAGCAGAATCGGACGTATTTACCTTGCACTTCTGGACAGTTGCTTAGGATCCTGTGATATATGTGTGAAAGGGCTTGCGTCAGCCATGTTACGAAGTGAGAGCCTTCCCCACAGTTTGCATGGTGAGTATATGCGGGTGCTGATCAGGTTTAATGTCAATGATTTGCCACAGTTGTACAAGTTCAGCCACTATCCGGCCAAAGGCCCCACCAGGAGGCCCCTGCCATCTCTCAGCTGCTCAAGACTAGTGCTCTGTCCTGGAACAGGTCTCGCTTGGTTTTCACCCCACGGTCTCCAAAATCGTCACACACTGCCCCCCAAGCAGTTCTCTAATCGGTCAGAGAGAACCTAAATGGATCCCAGGTGCGTATTGAGGCATATTCGGCATGAGGCATATTCGGCATGAGGCAAACTCTTCTGAAAACTACTGTGGGCCACTTGTAATAGGCCAGTGACCTGCTGAGGGCTCACCTCCATGGGAGGAAAGCTTCTCTCACCACCCACTATGCATGGTACCCAGAGACCAGTTCCAATTCCTCTACGTACTTTTCTGCCATCAAGCGAGTAGGCCACTGCAATTGTGCTGCTAAACAATAATGTTAAAAACCTAGGGTCCTAAGGCCACCTCTTTCCACCGGGAGCTACATTTTGAATAGTGCTATTCTACAGCTACCATTATTCCACAGCAAGACCTCCAGCATAGCATCTAGGGTACGAAAGGTGCTTGGAGGGACGTTCACCAGGAGATAGTGAAAGTAATATAAGAGACGAGGAAGTATCACTATTTTTATAGGAACATTCAGCCTTGCAACAAGAGTGTGAGCGCACTCCAGAATGGTATCTGCAAACGGAGGGGGCCAATGGTTTTCATGAGGTTACCATTGATGAGGTCACAGCTGGTATGATAGATATTGAGGCTCAAATAACAAAAGGTGTGTGGTTCCCAGCGTTGCGCATCGACTACACATTTCTGCTGTGGTGGGCACTCAGGAAACAAACAAGCATTCGCCCAGTTCACCCATAATCCCGAAGCCACGCAAAACTCCATAAGCATATCTGTTACCTCAACAATGCACTCCCGTAATTACCTCACATAAATCAATACGTTGTCTGCATATAGTGAGACCACTTGCGTTGTCCCCTCCAATAGTATACCCTAGGCTTGACCCTTCTGTCTAAGCCTCGGGCCAATGGTTCAATTGCCAGGGAGAATGGGAGTGGAGATAGGAAACACCCTGGAGCATGCCTCTGCTAACTCGAAAGGGGGCTGAGGCGCACTGCCCTGTCTTTACACGCTCTGTGGGCTCTGAATAAACCTTATGAGCCTCTACAATCTCCAGTCTATGCCTATTGTGGTCAATGTTGCAAATATGTACTCCCAGTCAACAGGGTTAAATGCTTTCTCCAGGTCCAGCACTACGCATGCCGCATAAGGCCACCAAGCGGATGCATTTTCCAACATTCCATAAAGTCTGCTTATATTAAGTGTAGTGGACCGACGTGGTATGCATCAGTTTTGGTCAGATGAACCAGGTGGGGAAGATGTTTGAGAAGTCTCCATGCAAATATCTTGCTCAGGATTGTATAGTCCGTATAGGGGCCAATAGGATGTCATCTCCAAGGGACTCCTCCCAGGTTTTGGAGGTGAAACCTGTAATGCATCTCGAAGTGTTGGGGGCAGTAGCCCTGCAGCAAGAGTGGCAGTATATAGTGTAACAGCTTTGGGACCAGTACATCTGAAAATCGCCTGCATGACACACAAGGCGGTACACCTAAACTCACCCGGCTACCTCGCTCAGAAACTGACAATCTCTGGCGGAGCTAGAAACACTAGAGGCACAAACAATCTTCTGCTGAAACCTCGAAGATTCCGGAAGGAAAAAACATAAGCGCTCCTTCTCAGGAATGGCGCCTAGGATCTGGAACTCACTCCCGCCCGAAACCAGGCTTATCTCTTCCACTACACTCTTTAAAAATGAAGTAAAAGCTATCCTCATGGCTAAATACACTTGAACTATTATCTCGAACTCTGTTAATACTCTGCACCGATCTGTACTACATGTTTGACCCCTTTGCTTATTTGTATTAGTAATCTTATTACTCACATGATTGGCTTTGCAGCCACCTATTTGTACTGTTTGACCTATTGATTTATCTGTCTGACTATGCTCCCTCATGTACTACTCTTTGTAAAGCGCTCTGATATCTGCAAAGATCTTGTCCGCGCTATATAAAACTTTCAAAATAAATAAATAAAGCTTCATACGCTTAGTAACTCAATAGGTAACCCATACAATCCCGGGATCTTACATGAGGCAGACCCCGGATGGCACCTCGGATTTCCTGCCCCATATTGGGAGTGTTGAGATCGTCCTTCACTATCAGTTCAATGGCAGGCAGTGTAATCATGCTGAGGAATTTAGTGATTGGGACTTGACGGTCATCCAGGGGGTTATTAGAGTGATTGGTAATGGATGGCGAATACCGTATGTATGTCTGTTTGGCTAGTGACTAGTTGCGTTGGGGCTACTTGTATCTAGGTTATGAGAGTGGTCGCCAACTAACTCTTCAATTACCATACCAACAGTAGGCCTGGTTTGTTGCCCTCAGCATGTATCTTAGATTGGTATGCTATGTATTCAAAGCACTTCAGCGATTCAAAAAGGCAGGCATGGTGGTCTTTCGCCGAAGTCAGCGCTGGTTTCTCAGCACGGTCACCTCACGCTGCGATCTCAACTGCTTCCAGCGAAGCCTCTATCCAGAAAATATCACGGTGCAGGGCAGCTCGTTCGACCCATCACTGTGTGTATGCAATGGCCCGACAAAACACCTTCATTAGTACCCATTCTATCAATCTAGTAGGAGCGGTGCCCCAATTGTCTGTTAGGTAATAGACTGAGCAGTATTTATCAAGTCCCGGATAATAAGATCCTCCAATGCAGTATGCTGCAATCGCCAGGTCGGGGACTGTAGGAAGTAGCGCCCCACACATTGACAGAGTATCCCCAGACGTGGGTCCCTTGCTCACTTTGTCACTGGATTCAAGCTAGACTGGTTGATGAGGGGTGTTACCCCGAAACCGGTCCCAGGACTACCTGGCTTGGCAATTCGGGTGCACTGTTTCCATGAGGCACAGGGTCACAACTGATTTACATATAGCTGGGTCTGAACTGGGGTGGCAAAGTGAGCTAAAGAATGATGATGGATTCAATCCAGATATGTGACTGGGGGTGAGTGTCTGAAAAGTTTCAGTGCTCCGTCCAACATCTCTTTGTGTTTGCTTTCTTTGCCCTAATTTAGCAGGGTATGCCCAGACGTTGGTACCAAGCTCACATTACCACTGGATACAAACTAATCTGGCTGATGAGGGCTGCTACCCTGAAACTGGTCCCAGGATGCTTGTTTCTGGTCCAGGGAAAACCTGGCTTGGCAGTTCAGGCTGGACTGTTCCCATGAGGCACAGGGTCAAGACTGATTTGCATATAGCTGGGTCTGAACTGGGGTGGCAAAGTGAGCTAAAGAATAATGATGGATTCAACCCAGATATGTGACTGGGGTGAGTATCTGAAAAGTTTCGGTGCTCCGTCCAACATCTCTTTGTGTTTGCTTTCTTTGCCCTAAGTTGGCAGGGTATGCCCAGACATTGGTACCATGCTCACTTTACCATGGATACAAGCTAATCTGGCTGATTAGTGATGCTACCCCGAAACTGGTCCGAGGATGCTTGTTTCTGGTCCAGGGAAAACCTTGCTTGGCAGTTCAGGCTGGACTGTTCCCATGAGGCACAGGGTCAAGACTGATTTGCACATAGCTGGGTCTGAAATGGGATGGCAAAGTGAGCTAAAGAACGAAGATGGGTTCAATCCAGATTTGTGACTGGGGTGAGTGTCTGAAAAGTTTCAGTGCTCTGTCAATCATCTCCTTGCGTTTACATTTTCCATACTGGTAGCCATTTTCTTTAACAGTGCTTGGTCTGGGGAAGCAAAAACTTAGGATTCAGAATGTAACGCAGTGGTTAGGGTTGACTTTACTAATAAGAATTTATTTCTACCCAAACAAACCCTTCTTAGCAAAATTAGAATAATGAAAGGCAGTGACAGAAAAACATAACTTTCTAACCTAGATTAGAATTGTGACTTACAAACTGCACTGCAACAAAAGGAGTAACCCACTTAGCTTTGCTCATAAAATACTGTTCTATGATCTGCTTAGTGCATGCACTTTGCAGGAGGTTTATTAACCATCTGCGCTACCTTAGATGAGTCAAAACTACAACTAGACAAAACTCCAATCTCTCTCCAGCAGGTACATTAATCCCCAGCGTAATCTTGGAACGCTTGTTTCCTGAAAACTGGTGGCTATACAAGGAACTATGCAGTGCTTTTAAAAATGCTGGATTTCTGCCCCCCACCCTTCCAGCCTCCCGGGGAAATGCCCGATGCCTGGTACGGCCAGTCTGCCCTTGCCCAGAGGTTGATAGCTACCGACCGAGCTTGCACTCTTCATGCGGATGTAGGGTCTCCAGCATCTCATGTGTCTCCACTCCCAAAGCTCTGGCGTCTCCATTCACAATGTGTGTCAGTCAGCTGTGTTTGTGTTGTCGACGTATTGGGTTCTGATGAGTCATAGCAACACTGTTTCACCCAGTCCCAAGATTCTGCAGGTTCAGCGAAGTAGTAGCTTCACCATCACCTTCAACTTGGCCGAAACAACGAGTAAGCCAGACCAGCAGACCGCAGCTTTTTCTTCACTCCCATGAACGAGACTATGCGATGCTGTACAGCCAGGATGTAATCGAGGAATATAAATATAAATGTTTAGTGATGAGCGAGAGGGCCCTGGTGAACGCAGCCTGAAATATGGTCTCTTTTTCTCTGCAGGTCCTCAAGCTGGCCAACTCCAGCCTAGGCAGTGTGTCTGGCAGCAGCCGCCTCACCGACTCTCAGTGGACCCACTCTACCAGATAATGGTGCGATAGCCTCCGTGGGCAATACTGAGTGCGACACCCATGCTTCGAAAAACGCCACCAGGTCCGATCCTTCTGCACCTTCCGGGAAGCCATGACAGCCCTTCTGAGTCTTTGGCTCTGTTTTCTAGCTTGTGAATTTTAGCTGCAGGGCTCTTGATCTTCCCCTCGACTTCTGTCATCACACGTCAAAGAGTGTCAAGCGTGATCTCGGCCTGTGTGATGTGTGCAGTAAGCTTCCTAGGATTGTATTGCAGCATGCCAAACTCTACCGGAAGAGAATCTACTCTGCCCCCCAGATCTTTTCTAGTGTCCGCAATTGCTGCTAGGATTTGTGCAATTTGGCATCTGCAGTATCCATCACCCTTCCAGCCTGGGACACACACAGCTGTGCAGACTGAGCCGTGGTTCCCTGCGTCCAGGCACCCCTGGATGTGAGCTCATGCCCCTCACAGCCCCATGCAGGATATGTGCTTCATCTTCTGTCTAGTCGCTCCCTACAAGTTGCCAGGGCTAGAAGAAAAATGAGGAAATAGAAAGAATATGTGCTCCGCTGGCCTCAACCATGGGTCCCCAGGTTGTATGGACCTGTCTTTCCCTTGGACCTCTCTCCAGGGCTGTTCACGAAGGTGAAATGTGCAGTCTAAATAGCAGAGGACCCATCGCTCAGTGAACCGTGAAGCTCTCAAAGTGGCCGAGAGGATCATATGGGCTGGCTGAATTAGCATCTGTAGACATTTTCTGGACCCACCTCACCCCTCAGGATGGTAGAAGCAGTCCCGTAGCACCCCCTAACAAGGGTCAGTCTCGTAACGTATTTTGGAAATACGTTACATATGTTGCTATTATTCTGTTCTTCTTTTAGAGATTCACTTTGAACATTTTGTACATGGTTGAACAACATGGTGCACTGTTTTTCTTGTGCCCGGTCAGCAACGTCTCCTAACTCTTAAGACACAATATGGTGGCACAGCTGCTGTTTTCCAACACACAAGTTTTGCCCTTTGAAACAAAGAGAGGAGAATTCCAGCACAGGGGACGGGTCTTGGAACAGGTGCACAAGCCTTGCGTAAACGGAGTTTACCTGTAAGATGCGGAGCACCTAACTACAAATACCAGGTATGGGATCGGGTGTTAGTTACTCCCAGAGATCACAGATATATCCCAGCACGCATAATGAGGGTAGACCTAGACAGATATATAACTTGCCATGATAGGGCTATTCGTTGTATACAGTTTGCTAGTAACTCTGCTTAGTTGTATATGTTTTCTAATCGCAGCACAACTGTTTCATAATACAGCACAATAGTTTCAATACATTTTGTAAACATTACTTGTGTCTTTATTTTGTTTATTACGGACATGCATGTATGAAAGGTGATGATCTGTTTTCACGGTTACCTTGGGGACTAGAGGGTCTTGTTCTATGCTGCCAAATCACTTGTTACTCTGGAAAAGTTAGAAGTTCAGGAGAGACAGAGTAAGCTAGTCAGATTTGGGTCTGCAGGTTATGATGAGGTAGCAAAACTTAGTTCCTACATCCAGATATCCTGTTATCCCAAGGCACAGTTCTCTTTCCAGACAGAATCTATGCGGCATGGCACTACCTACTATGGTCTAGTACTTATTCAATGGGTCTCCTGAGTAGTACTTGTGCGTGTCAATAAATAACCCTTACACCAACCCCTATCCGTGGTGTTGGGGATCAATCTTCCACAGCTCTTTCCTAAGCCAGCTAACTAGATCCCAGATGATTCCAATGGGGCAGCATTGCTAGTTTCCGAATCCTCCTAAGACTTGCCCTCGGTTTACAGGAAGAGACACAGCTCTGGTGGCAAATCACAGGTGGAATGAGGTTGGGATAGAGAAAGCATGCAGAGTCAAAGATGTTGTGGCTCGTCTACTCAACAGCAACACTGCAGCAGGCATTCACACCAGTCTGATACATGGTACCAGCAGTGGCGGCTGGTGACATTTGAAAGTGGCAGGGCGTAAAAGTTTGCAACGAGTGCCCAGCAGGGAGCAAAACTTAAAATATGACAGGCCCCCACACCCTCAAAATGGATGAGCCATGCTGAGCCAATGCCCCTAAAGATGAAAAAGCGGCCCTTTGTTATGTTTATAATGAAAGCAATCATTACATTTGCCACGCAGTAACACAGAAAAATACTAGCTTCTGCTGATTGTCAAGCATTCTCCAAGACAGACATAACATGCCCATTTTATTACAGGATTAAATAATGGACTTTGTCTCACATTGGGAGAATTATTGCCGGCGCATAAAGGAGAGAATAAGTTCCTCTGACAACAATTAAAGTACTGTTCCACACGTGCACCCCAAACCCACTTCACTCTCACCACCAACATACATGTGTGGTTTTCACTAAATTAATAGAGATTCCTTACCTTTAGGAAAAAATTGGGCAAAACTTGACCTCCCGGTCATACCGCTCAACTCATTATTTTTAGATGAATATAGTGATCTTGTAATAACCACAGCCATATACCCGGGAAACAGAATGGAGCAGGCACACAATGAACTTTAACGACCGGCCTCCCTCCTATTTATGACTCAATTATCATTAAACAAAAGCCAAATTGCAACGTACTTTGCAATCTTCTAAACATTAAGCATGCCAATGACAACGAATGTGGGCACTCGGAACTAAGCAAGGAGAATATCTGAATACATAGTTCCAGGAGTATGACTGCTAAGGTTCACACTTGCATGATTGCATTTCACTTTGACACGCACGTATTTAAAGACAATATGTATTTAAATATGAGCGTGTCAGAGTGCAATACACAATACACAATACAAATGTAAATATGTCAACTCAGTCCTGACACACTTCCTGGAATCAAACGACATACTTGATTCCTCACAGACAGGCTTTCGGCCCCTTCACGGAACCGAAACAGCCTTGGTCGCAGTGATGGAGGAGGCAAGAAGGATCTTAGACAGCGGTGGGTCATCAGCCATCGTTCTACTCGACCTTAGTGCCGCCTTCGACACTGTAAACCACAACATTCTTCTCCACCGTCTCAGTAGGATAGGAATCTCGGGAACGGCACTCACCTGGCTGAGATCCTTTCTCACAGATCGATCTTTTCAGATATTTGAGAAATATTTCACCTCCTCCAGCAAACCCCTGAACTGTGGGGTGCCCCAGGGCTCCTCCCTGAGCCCCACCCATTTTAACATTCACCTTAGCCCTTTGGCTGATGTCGTCCGCCCCTTTGGAGTGACAATTATCACCTATGCGGACGACACACAGCTGGTGGTGGCACTGGAACCCCCTTCCCACCACAGCCTATACAAATGTTTGGAAGCAGTCGCCGCCTGGATGTCGGCCTCCTGCTTAAAACTAAACGGGGAGAAAACAGAGATTATGCTCTTGGGAAATACCATCACTAAATCTATCGACTCCATCTGGCCCCTTTGCCTAGGCTGTCCGCCCGAACCCAAAGAACAAATCAAAAGTCTCGGCATCTGGCTGGATAGAACACTCAATTTTAACTACCAGGCAACTAAGCTTGCCGCCACATGCTTCGGGCTCCTGAGGCTACTTTGCAAAATCCTCCCCCTTCTCCCGTTCCACTCAAGACGGATCATGGTCCAAGGGCTGATTCCATCTCGCCTTGACTGCGGCGATGCCCTATACCTTGGGGCCCCACAGTCCACGCTCAATAGACTTCAAATCGTCCAAAACTGTGCCGCCAAGACCCTCCTCAATATACCGCGACGAGTCTCAGTCAAAGCTCGACTGAAAGATCTCCACTGGCTTCCTGTGAAATCGAGGATTGAATTCAAGGCCATGTGTATTGCCCATCATTCCTACTGGGGAACAGGCCCTGCTATCAACCGCCCCCTGGTAAATGCCTATCATCCCAATCATCTCCTCAGATCCGGGACATCTTATCTCACCACAGTGCCCCCAATCAAGAGAGCCAGGTGTGGAGGCCGGTCGCTCTCCTACAACCTAGCCAAGATCTGGAACACTCTCCCCCTCTCAATCAGATCAGAGCCTAAACTACTTACCTACCGAAAGCTCCTTAAAACCTGGCTTTTTAATAAATCATCTGTTTAATAAATCACCTTAATAATTCGTTTAAGTCTAGGGTACTCCGCCTAGCCCAACCTCTGCAGTGCTGGGACGCCCCAGGGTAGCCATCGCGCTTTATAAATTATCTTTTCATTTCATTTCATTCATACAAGCATGCAAGTATGAATCTTAGCAGTCGTGCTCAGGCCTTTCTGCTAAGATTCACAGTTGCATGCTTTCATTGCACTCTAGACACGTAGTGTTCCAACTTCCAAGGGGAGATGTTAGAGGCCGGAAGGGGGAATATGGAGTGATCGCAATCCATAAATACAAATGACGCAGGATAGAGACTCAGCAGCTTGACAAACAGAGGAGGAAAAGGATAGTACTCACACTTTCGGCTCCAGGACAGTAATGGCGTTCCTCCGATAGCCGTCTCTCAGCTGTAGGTGGTGAAGGACAGAGGGAAATATAGACCCCTGCACACGTTACAGAATTCTACCAGCTTTGATGCCGGTGAGTCAAGTCAGAAGTCGATGGGCCGGCCCGAGTGAGAAGACAGAGGGCTTCAAAGGCTGAAGGGTGACCAGGCGGCAAAAGTAATCCCTAATGGTTGTTAAGAATGCCAGGACACGTGAAATACTTTGTCCCAACTATTATCCCGCCTCCTATTCTCATAGGCTGACAGCATCAAGGGTCAGCCATTTAGAAAAGGAGGCGGGATCCTGGAACGATGACAAACTACGTAGCAGACACGGGCGAGCTGATTACTCGACCGAAGCCCAGGAAATACTGCTGCTTTAGGCAGCGCCTGACTGCCCTCACCTCTGCCTCACAAACACACACTGCGCATGCGGTAGTCGGGCGATATTGAAATCGTCCATGTTACATGCGCACTGTGTGTTTGTATGCTGCTGTGGTGCACTGCTACTAGGCTGAGCAGTATGAGTGCCTGAGATCAATCTTTGAGTCTCCTTCTCTTCCTTCCAAGACTAGCGGGGCTCCGCCCCCAACGCCCTCATAGAGGAACCGCCCCTGGGTACCAGCTGATATGGTACCTATAACAAAAAATAAGGCTTTAGTCAAGCATTAACTCTATCTCTTAAGGTATCACGTCACCAAAGCTTTTCAAATCTCGAACATTTTATTTTGTTGTTGTTTTGTTTTCATTTAGATTGTCTGTTGAGGCTCCTTTATAAACAAGCATTGACAATGCAATAGGTCTCGCCTTTATTAAGTCAAAGCCATTTGCTTTGCTATACAATACCATTAGCAAAGGAAATGGTTTTAACTTAATCAAAGACAGTGGTCCCTAAGCAAAAGGACAATGAGATCCAAATAAATATAGACTAAATAGTTCTATATCATATGTCCAGCCGGACAATTTAATTTTCAATAAAGAGAATGCATAAAAAATCAGTGTGATACAAGTGGGACACCAGCCGGTGCCGAACTAACACACTCCAGGGAAAGGAACAGGGGAATTTCTAGGCAATTTTAAGACAGTCTGAATATCATAAATCATATACAGACAATGCAAACTATACACATATGCAACTGATCAAACACATGATGGTAATGCATTTAGTGTATTTAAGGTCGACGACGTTTCAAACCCAATTAAAATACAAGGTTCATCCTCAGGACAACAATAAATTGCCTAATGAACACATTTATACATAGTGCCCACACTGTAAGGTTATACTGCCAATATAAACAATTAAGGGAAAAATAGGGGAGGGGAAGAAAAACACAATAGGATTAAAAACAATTATCTGCCTTTCAATGCCTGTACGCAATTAGAGCCATGTTGAAGCAATGCCATGCAAAGTCCTGCAAGATTGTGCAAGTGACCGTAAAAGTATGAGCGGCATACTGGAATGATAATTGTAACCCTTAAGTGATACTCTAGTGAATATGCACCCGGATAAGGTGATGGAGAAGTGAGTAAAATGCAATAACCAAACAAAAGTACTGACGTCCGATTGTATCCAGGGGTGAAGCGATGACAGTATTACGAACGGAATGATTAATCCGATAAGGATACTACATTAGCATCAGAACGGCCGGAGGAGGGGGGGGGGGAATGAGCAATTGGCAAGAATAGAGGCGTCGGGGGACATGCAATTATACGCATTGAGCCATGCTTACCAAGGGACGCCATATTAGGCTTGGTAGTTACGAAGATAGATTATGGCAAATGCCAAACCTATGGAGGAATATAACGTGGGATTAGAGATTGAGTAAAGGATACATAGAAAACAGGCGAGCTCAAGAAATAATTTACTCACCCGGGAACCCCTATTGCTGTATCATAATAACGGGCAGTTCTATAGGGAAGTAAGAAACGAAAAAAGAATTAATGAAAAACCAATGTGCACTGATAGGGTGTAGCGGAATGAAACCACAACGCAGACGCGCTAGGCTTACCATATCCATTAGATACACAGGTCCTCAATGGGGGTCCTTGTTATTCGTGGGAAACACCTTGCGATCAGAGAGAGATCGGAGTGACGACGGAAATGGGATTATTCCGGGTCACAGCAAGGCCAATAGAATTGCAGGTTAGGGATGGCGGCCATATTGGAGCGGTTAGAGAAGTAAAAGTGAAAAGAACGGCCAATGCTCAAAATAGCAAGTGATAGGTGAAGATATGAAAAGGGGCTAAAGGTGACTATATGACTTATGACCATTATTACAAGAGGTCAATTATAACAGTTAGACCAATAAAATTTACAGATCGAAATTAACGGCCATGTTAGCCTGGTTAACAAACTGAAAAATTCGGTCATGACAGAGTGATGCAGGTAATAAGTAGGGATGTGCAAGAAAAGCATAGAGGTAACAAATAATCGCTGACAATATGACATATAGCCAATATCACAAAACAAGACCATATTCCAGGAAGGCACACCATTATTTTAGTACATCATAGCAACATAAAATAAAATTACTAGAAATCAAATCAATGAAGTCCAGTCCTCCATCCTGTTGAGGCCACTGTGAAGGCTTTTGGTCTTCAGAATCCCAAAAAGTTCTTCCTTGTTAAGGAGATGTTGTAAGTCCGCCCCGCGAGGCGGCAACCTTATCAACGTGATGATTGTCCACTTGAAGTCCATCTCCGTATGTGAAAGTTCAGTGAAATGGTCAACCAACGGAGCATTTGGAGTATTACAGCGTATCCTGCTCCTATGTTGACACATTCTCAATCTCACCTTCTGAGTTGTCTGCCCTATATAAATCTTAGAACAAGGACAGATGATGGCGTATATGGCATTTACACTGTTACAATTGGAGAACTGTTTCCATACATGTTTAACATCATTGAAAACAAAATCTTTGCCCTCGACAGTAGTGTCACACATTGAGCAATTGCCACACTTAACATGCCCAGTCAGAGGGGGGAGACCCCATATGTTATCCAATGTGCCACTCTGGTATGGGGTAGGCAGTGCTGCACAAACCAGATGATCCTTAATATTTTTAGACTTTTTGAAGGCAAAAAGCGGTTTCTCAAGCTGAAGGTGCCCTGCGTTAACCACCGACCAATGTTTTCCTAATACTCTTGGTTGTAGAATTAGATGCATGGGAAAAGGTGGTTACACAGACCAGCCGGTTCTGTGTCCTCTTAGTTTTAGGTTCCAGTAATACGTCCCTAGGACAATACCAAGCACGTTTGAGAGAGGAACGGATTAACTTCCGTGGGTAACCTTTTGCCCTCAACTTGGCGCTCAGAATTATTGCCTCCTTAAAATAGTCCTCCTTCAGATAGCAATTTCTCCGTAATCTGAGTAATTGAGAGGTATGGCAATGAATCTCGAAGGGCACGTGGGTGGTGACTTTGGTAACTTAAGAGAGTGTGCCGCTCAGTGGGCTTTCTATATAAACTCGTGATAAGATGGCCATCCTTCTCCTGTATGTTGAGATCTAGAAATGGAATTTCAGAGTGATTTGTGGAGAGCGTGTAGGTTAAACCACTACAGTTACTATTCAGCCAATGTAGGAATGAAGGGAGTAGCTCTTCAGAGTTGGTCCAGATCATAAAAATATCGTCAATATATCGCTTCCATGGAGAATCGGTCACGCCGCAATAACATCCGCGTCAGGGGGGTCCCACTGCAAGAAGAGGGTGTGGATGTGGCCGGATACCTCCAGAGCCTCTTCAGGGAAATCCTAAGTGAGCCTACTGACTTTGAGATTACTGGAAGCGATATATTGACGATATTTTTATAATCTGGACCAAGTCTGAAGAGCTACTCCCTTCATTCCTACATTAGCTGAATAGTAACTGTAGTGGTTTAACCTACACGCTCTCCACAAGTCACTCTGAAATTCCATTTCTAGATCTCAACATACAGGAGAAGGATGGCCATCTTATCACGAGTTTATATAGAAAGCCCACCGAGCGGCACACTCTCTTAAGTTACCAAAGTCACCACCCACGTGCCCTTCGAGATTCATTGCCATACTCTCAATTCCTCAGATTACGGAGAAATTGCTATCTGAAGGAGGACTATTTTAAGGAGGCAAAAATTCTGAGCGCCAAGTTGAGGGCAAGAGGTTACCCACGGAAGTTAATCTGTTCCTCTCTCAAACGTGCTTGGTATTGTCCTAGGGACGTATTACTGGAACCTAAAACTAAGAGGACACAGAACCAGCTGGTCTGTGTTACCACCTTTTCCCCTGCATCTAATTCTATAACTTAGAGTATTAGGAAACATTGGTCGGTGGTTAACGCAGGGCACCTTCAGCTTGAGAAACAGATTTTTGCCTTCAAAAAGTCTAAAAATATTAGGGCTCATCTGGTTCGTGCAGCACTGCCTACCCCATACCAGAGTGGCACATTGGATAACATATGGGGTCTCCCCCCTCTGACTGGGCATGTTAAGTGTGGAAATTGCTCAATGTGTGACACTACTGTCGAGGGCAAAGATTTTGTTTTCAATGATGTTAAACATGTACGGAAACAGTTCTCCAATTGTATGTATGTATGTATGTATGTATGTATAAACTATTTTGTAGCGCGCTCCGTTACTTGGGAGTATCCTGGCGCGACAGTGTAAATGCCATATACACTGCCATATACGCCATCATCTGTCCTTGTTCTAAGATTTATATAGGGCAGACAACCCAGAAGGTGAGATTGAGAATGTGTCAACATATGAGCAGGATACGCTGTAATACTCCAAATGCTCCGTTGGTTGACCATTTCACTGAACTTTCACATACCGAGATGGACTTCAAGTGGACAATCATCACTTTGATAAGGTTGCCGCCTCGCGGGTCTGCCCCCTTACAACGTCTCCTTAACAAGGAAGAACTTTTTGGGATTCTGAAGACCAAAAGCCTTCACAGTGGCCTCACCAGGATGGAGGACTGGACTTCATTGATTTGATTTCTAGTAATTTTATTCTGTGTTGCTATGATGTGCTAAAATAATGGTGTGCCTTCCTGGAATATGGCCTTGTTTTGTGATAATGGCTATATGTCATATTGTCAGCGATTATATTGCTACCTCTATTTTTTTCTTGCACATCCCTACTTATTACCTGCACCACTCTGTCATGGCCGAATTTTTCAGTTCGTTAACCAGGCTAACATGGCCGTTAATTTCGATCTGTAAATTTTATTGGTCTAACTGTTATAATTGACCTCTTGTAATAATGGTCATAAGTCATATCGTCACCTTTAGCCCCTTTTCATATCTTCACCTATCACTTGCTATTTTGAGCATTGGCCGTTCTTTTCACTTTTACTTCTCTAACCGCTCCAATATGGCCGCCATCCCTAACCTGCAATTCTATTGGCCTTGCTGTGACCGTGTGACCTGGAATATTCCCATTTCCGTCGTCACTCCGATCTCGCTCTGATCGCGAGTTGTTTCCCACAACTAACAAGGAGCCCCATTGAGGACCTGTGTATCTAATGGATATGGTAAGCCTAGCGTGTCTGTGTTGTGGTTTCTCTCCGCTACACCCTATCAGTGCACATTGGGTTTTTCATCAATCATTTTTTCGTTTCTTACTTCCCTATAGAACTGCCCGTTATTATGATACCGCAATAGCGGTTCTCATGTGAGTAAATTATTTCTTGAGCTCGCCTGTTTTCTATGTATCCTTTACTTAATCTCTAATCCCACGTTATGTTCCTCCATAGGTTTGGCATTTGCCATAATCTATCTTCGTAACTACCAAGCCTAATATGGCGTCCCCTGGTAAGCATGGCTCAATGCGTATAATTGCATGTCCCCCGGACCCCTCTATACTTGCCAATTGCTCATTCCCCCCCCCTTCCGGCCGTTCTGATGCTAATGTCAAGTCAAGTCAAGTCAGAAAATTTGTATAGCGCACTACATACCCAGAGGGTTTCAAGGCGCTTAGGAAGGGGAGGATGATTATTTGTCGAATATCCACGTTTTAAGCTGCTTTCTGAACGCTAGGTGATTCTGGGTGAGGCGAAGGTAAGCGGGGAGTGAGTTCCATGTTTTGGCAGCCAGGTATGAAAAGGATCTGCCTCCCATGGTGGTCTTGTTGATGCGAGGTACAGTGGCGAAGGCTTGGCTGGAAGAGCGAAGTTGGCGGGAGGGGGTGTAGAAGGACAGTCGAGAGTTGAGGCAGTCTGGTCCGATGTCGTAGAGTGATTTGTGTGCGTGGGTAAGCAGTCGGAAAGTGATCCTCTTATTGACGGGTAGCCAGTGGAGGTCTTTAAGGTGACCAGAAATGTGTTCGTTGCGTGGGATGTCTAGTATGAGCCTGGCTGAGGCGTTTTGGATTCGTTGTAGTTTCTTCTGGAGTTTAGCGGTGGTGCCTGCGTAGAGGGTGTTTCCGTAATCCAGTCGGCTCGTGACCAGAGCGTGGGTGACTGTTTTCCTTGTTTCGGAGGGGATCCAGCGAAATGTTTTCCTGAGCATGCGAAGAATGTTAAAGCAGGAAGAGGATACGGCGTTGACTTGTCTGTTCATGGAGAGTGAAGAATCCAGGATGACGCCAAGGTTCCGTGCGTGGTCTGTCGGGATGGGTGCTTTTCCGAGGGCTTCCGGCCACCAGGAGTCGTCCCATGCGGAGGGAGATGTACCTAAGATGAGGACTTCTGTTTTGTCTGAATTCAGTTTCAGACGGCTTTGTTTCATCCATTCGGCGACTTCTTTCATTCCTTCGTGTAGGTTAGTTTTGGCGGTGCTGGGGTCCTTGGTGAGAGAGAGGATCAGTTGAGTGTCGTCCGCGTAAGAGATGATGTTGAGGTTGTGTTGGCGGGCGATGGTCGCGAGGGGGCTCATGTATACGTTGAAGAGGGTGGGACTGAGTGAGGATCCTTGAGGTACGCCGCAGATGATTTCAGAGGCCTCGGACTTGAATGGTGGGAGGCGGACTCTCTGGGTTCTTCCGGTGAGGAACGAGGTGATCCATTCCAGTGCTTTTCCTTGGATTCCGATGTTTTTGAGGCGTTGTAAGAGGGTGTTGTGGCAGACTGTGTCGAAGGCTGCAGAGAGGTCGAGGAGGATGAGGGCGACTGTGTCTCCATTGTCCAGTAGAGTTCGAATGTCGTCTGTTGCTGCGATGAGGGCGGTCTCAGTGCTGTGTTTGGCTCGGAAGCCAGATTGTGAGGGGTCGAGGTATTTGTTGGCTTCGAGGAAGGCGGCGAGCTGGTTGTTGACGGCTTTCTCGATGACTTTGGCCGGGAATGGAAGAAGCGAGATGGGGCGGTAGTTTTTGAGTTCGGTGGGGTCTGCTGTTGGTTTTTTCAGAAGGGCGGTGAGTTCAGCGTGTTTCCAGTCTTCTGGGAAGGTAGCGGAGTTGAAGGAGCAGTTGATGACGTCTCGGAGGTGCGGGGCTATGACGGAGTCTGCTTTGTTGAAGATGTGGTGAGGGCATGGGTCTGTGGGGGATCCTGAGTGGATGGAGTTCATCAGGCGGATGGTGTCCTCAGTGGAGATTGGGTTCCAGTCGTTAAGGGTGTTTACGGGGGGAAGATGGTCAGCAGATGGTAGGGTGGGTTGGCTTCCGGGTTGGTTGTCAAAGCTGTTGTGGATGTCAGCAATCTTGTTGTGGAAAAAAGAGGCTAGGGAGTCGCAGAGGGTTTGAGAGGGGGTGATGTCGTTGGAGTTGGCCGAGGGGTTGGAAAATTCCTTGACGATGTTGAAAAGTTCCTTGCTGTTGTGGGCGTTGTTGTCAAGTCGATCTTTGAATGCTGTTTTCTTGGCTTTTCGGATCAGTTGGTGGTGAGTACGGGTGGCGCTTTTGAAGGCGTCCTTGTTGCTGGTGGATGGGTCTTTTTTCCAGGCCTTTTCAAGGGAGCGGCACAGTTTCTTGGACTTCTTGAGATCATCGTTGAACCATGAGGCCTTCTTGTTGCCAAGTTTGTGTTGACGTTTCTTCAGTGGTGCTAAGGTGTCGGCGGTGTTGGATAACCAAAGGGTGAGGTTGGAGGCGGCTTCGTTGGCGTTAGAAGAGAGGGCTGGGGAGGTTTGAAGGAGCGATGTGGAGATCTGATCCGTGGTGATTTTGTTCCAGTTTCTTTGTAGAGTTGGTTGGAGGTGGATGATGGGTTTCGGCTTGTTGTAGGTGAAGTGAACGCAGCTGTGGTCAGTCCAGGTGAGATCCGTAGTGTGGCTGAAGGAGACATGGTTGCTGGAGGTGAAGATGGGGTCGAGTGTGTGACCTGCGATGTGGGTGGAGGAAGTGACCAGTTGTTTAAGTCCGAGGTTGGCGAGGTTGTCTAAGAGGGTGGCGGTGTTGCGGTCGTTGATCTTTTCAAGGTGGAAGTTGAGGTCTCCCAGAAGGATGTAGTCTTTGGAGGGGAGCGCGTGTGGAGTGATGAAGTCCGTGATGTCTTCACTGAATTTAGCGCGGGGTCCTGGTGGTCTGTAGAGGAGGGTGCCTCTGAGAGTTGTCTTGGGGTCGATGTGGATCTGGAAGTGAAGGTGTTCGGAGATAGCGAGGTTGGCGTCAGAGCTGGTTGAGATGCGGATGGATTTCTTATGGACGATAGCGATTCCTCCTCCTGTATGGTCGGTGCGGTCCTTGCGTGTGATCTTATAGTCATCAGGGATAGCGATGGCGATGTCAGGGGCGGAGGAAGCGTTCATCCAAGTTTCCGTTAGGAAGGCAACGTCAGGAGAGATGGTGTCTAGGAGGTTCCAAAGGTCAATGGCGTGCCTGTGGACCGAGCGGGTGTTGAGAAGGATGCATTGTAGGTGGTTGGGGTCGGGAGTCTGTGGTGTGGTTGTAGCGGAGATGTTGTCGGTGCCGATGAATTTGCAGGAGTAGCAGGAGAAAGGTCCATGGGTGTGTCCCGGAGCGGCTTGGACGCAGTTGGGGGCGCGACCAGGGTTTAGGGCTAGGAGGGTGGCGGCATCGTAGGTAGTGCGGGGGGGCTGGGCAGCGCGAGGGGCAGGGGGTCTGGCGCTGGGCGCGGTCCAGGCGCGGACGGGCGTAGACGGGCTTACCTTTGGCGCACCTTCGGCGCGGGTTGGGCGCGGGTTGGGCGCGGTCGCTGCGCGTGGACGCTGCACGCGGGAACTACTGTCATATATGGATAGTGGAGGGGGAGGGGCGAGGGCGGCTCAGCTGGGAGGCGTGGCGGGCTCAGGGGAACACAACAACAGCAGTATCAAAATGGAGGGGAGGTCAGAGCAGGGCGCCGGGGGAAATCAAACACAACAATGCAATCTAAGCAATCTAAGCGCTGTGGGATAAAAGCGCTATGAAATAACGAAGCTTACTAAAAATTGGAGCTATGCAAATAATACAATTTGGTTACAGTGCGCTATGCAGATATCACTATTTGGTTAAATGCAGCAATACGATACCACGCTGTGAGGAGCAGCGAGGGGAGCGATCACTCAAGGCGGAAGCAGCGAGTGAATCACGGCGCTGCGAGGTTTGGGGAATGCTTTTCAGTGCTTGTGGGAGGGCGGCTCAGCTGGGAGGCGTGGCGGGCTCAGGGGAACACAACAACAGCAGTATCAAAATGGAGGGGAGGTCAGAGCAGGGCGCCGGGGGAAATCAAACACAACAATGCAATCTAAGCAATCTAAGCGCTGTGGGATAAAAGCGCTATGAAATAACGAAGCTTACTAAAAATTGGAGCTATGCAAATAATACAATTTGGTTACAGTGCGCTATGCAGATATCAATATTTGGTTAAATGCAGCAATACGATACCACGCTGTGAGGAGCAGCGAGGGGAGCGATCACTCAAGGCGGAAGCAGCGAGTGAATCACGGCGCTGCGAGGTTTGGGGAATGCTTTTCAGTGCTTGTGGGAGGGCGGCTCAGCTGGGAGGCGTGGCGGGCTCAGGGGAACACAACAACAGCAGTATCAAAATGGAGGGGAGGTCAGAGCAGGGCGCCGGGGGAAATCAAACACAACAATGCAATCTAAGCAATCTAAGCGCTGTGGGATAAAAGCGCTATGAAATAACGAAGCTTACTAAAAATTGGAGCTATGCAAATAATACAATTTGGTTACAGTGCGCTATGCAGATATCACTATTTGGTTAAATGCAGCAATACGATACCACGCTGTGAGGAGCAGCGAGGGGAGCGATCACTCAAGGCGGAAGCAGTATCCTTATCGGATTAATCATTCCGTTCGTAATACTGTCATCGCTTCACCCCTGGATACAATCGGACGTCAGTACGTTTGTTTGGTTATTGCACTTTACTCACTTCTCCATCACCTTTTCCGTGTGCATATTCACTAGAGTATCACTTGAGAGCTACAATTATCATTCCAGTATGCTGCTCATACTTTTACGGTCACTTGCACAATCTTGCATGACTTTGCATGGCATTGCTTCAACATGGCTGTAATTGCTTACAGGCATTGAAAGGCTGATAATTGTTTTTAATCCTATTGTGTTTTTCTCCCCCTCCCCTATTTTTCCCTTAGTTGTTTATATTGGCAGTATAACCTTACAGTGCGGGCACTATGTATAAATGTGTTCATTAGGCAATTTATTGTTGTCCCGAGGATGAACCTTGTATTTTAATTGGGTTCGAAACCTCGTCGACCTTAAATACACTAAATGCATTACCATCATGTGTTTGATCAGTTGCATATGTGTATAGTTTGCATTGTCTGTATATGATTTATGATATTCAGACTGTCTTAAAATTGCCTAGAAATTCCCCTGTTCCTTTCCCTGGAGTGTGTTAGTTCGGCACCGGCTGGTGTCCCACTTGTATCACACTGATTTTTTATGCATTCTCTTTATTGAAAATTAAATTGTCCGGCTGGACATATGATATAGAACTATTTAGTCTATATTTATTTGGAACTCATTGTCCTTTTGCTTAGGGACCACTGTCTTTGTTCTTACGCAAAATACCCAAGGTCCCTAGTCTATTGCACCTTTGGGTTCCCTTGTGTTATATATATAATAATTTAACTTAATCAAAGGCGAGACCTATTGCATTTCCAATGCTCGTTATTCATGTTTTTAAACATGCTTGCTCTTTCATATGAAAGAGCTATGCACAAAGGTTTTAAGTGGTTTGTGGGAAAGGTGATGGTATGACAATGTATTATTTGGAATTAAGTACCCCTTGAAGTACATGCAAAGGATATTTTGCAAGTCACCTCAGAGTGCCATAACCTTATGAAGGAACATGACCTTTGGCCTCGTTCCCGATATGGAACTTGTCTGTGACTTACAATATCCTTATAATGGAAGGCTGGGGGTACTTTATGCAATCTATCATAACAATTTTATATTTTTTTTAATCTGCTTCTTTTTACTCTTTTCCTTTTTTTCCCTTCACCTTCCTCTCTTTAATGACATACATTTCTTAGATACACCTTTCTGTTCCAGTTTGTGGTGCATTGATCATGCTTTATGGTGATTCTGAATTCTTCATCTTTTAATGTTCTCAGCCCTGAGGAAGCAACACAATCATTGTCCTTGTCACAAAACACGTCTTGGCTTTTTAGTTTATCGTCCGTTTTCCAATCCTTTGCTTTTTTTATGGCATGAATAAAATAATACATTTTGAATTTCTAAAAAAATTCTTAGGCCTCTACTTTTTCTCTTATTAGTCCTAAACAGCATAGCTTGGGAGGGTCTCTACACTTCTAGAGGGCCTTTTGCTTAGGAGTTTTCTTTCAGTTCACACTAGTAAAATGTTACATTTGATGACAGATACAATGGCTTAATAGAACATGCGAACGGAAGATTTCTGGAATTCACCATATGAGCTGAAATGCTAATTAACCAAGCAAGTTCTGCTGCAGTACCAATGAACACATACAGAACCCGTGCCCCAGCAAGGACCCTATTGGTGTGCAATGGGCACTGCAATAACTGAGCACACCAATTCAGGGAGAATATGCCACTTTTGATATCACATTTTTTGATGTTTCAGTGATCTGCTGGAATACGAGTGAATTTTTGAAAATGTATCCTTATTTGTTACACACTGACATCAGCCAATATAGAGCTCTCCTGACCATATTATATTCACATGAGCTCTTATCTTTAGCCGCACTGCCAGCTGAGACACTTCATTTTGAGCTCCAGGAAATGGGCTAGGCTCCCTTTAGTGACGTGCTGCAGGAGCCAATTTCAATAATGCACTTAAAAATTCACCAAGGCCCCAATAACAGTGGGCTGCAGAGTTGTAGAGATGAGGTGTAAATATTTTCCATAGGGGCGAGAGATTAAGTAAGATTTTGAAATTTATTCAAAATCTAAAGTCTAAAAACAGGCCCCCAGGTTCGTTATCTTATTTGTCTTCATTGTCTTTATTCATTTTGTTATTCGTGAAGAGCACCGACATCAAATGGTTTCCTGGTGTCAATTAGCAGCAAAGAAACACACAGCAGAGACAAAGTCAGCGTGCTATAAAGGTTTTCAAAGCTTGCAAAAGGCCCAACTATTATCCAACATCCTGGGCCGCAAAGGAAGGGTGTTCAAGAGTTAGGGCGTGAGGTGAACTCGCTCTAAGGGGGGCTTGGGGGAGGGCAGCCGACCCCCGGGAGGTCTCCTCCCCCGGGCGGTTTGGGAGATCTGGGTGGGGGTATTCTTCTAGCAGGTTCTTTTTGGGCGTTTTTGGGCTGGTTTTAGTTGTATTGTGCGCTCCCCTATAAATGGGCGGGGCTCCTCGCTCCGGGCACCATTTTAGGCTTGGTGACCTGGTGGCCGGTTGAGCTTAGAATTTTTTGTGTCTTGTTTCCTTGAGCTTTCTGATTCGTGGTCATGTCTGGTGAAGACTACCGAGTGTTGGAGGCTATTCGCCTACTTAGCGAGGCGGGGCGTTTGGACCTGGTCATTGGCGACCGGGGTCAGACTGAGACCCCGCGCCCCCAGCGGGAGGCCTCTGCGAGGGTGTCGGCTGTGGTGGCAGCATGTTACTCTCCGAAACGACGGAGGCAGGATGGGGTAAGTGAGCGGGGTCGTTCCAGGACTCGGCGGGCGGGTTCCAGGGCCCGGCGGGGGAGTGATGTTCGTTCCTCTGATCCAGCTGTTTCTTTGGATTCCTCGGTGTTGGAGGTGGCTGGGGAAGGGGGTTTTCCTCAGGAGGAGGGGGAGGTTTCCGAGGTGGGTTTGCGGGAAAGAGCAGCCTCTGCTCCCGTTTTGCGGGGCCGTCGTGCTTCCAGGCAACGTGGTTGCACGCGGCGTTCGGCTTCTGCCTCCGCGGGGGTGAGGTCTGACGTCACACGGGCGGAGGCCATTTTGGATGAGGTTTCTGTGGTGCGGCAACCGTTACGGGGTGTTTCGGGTCAGGACGTGCAGGAGGTGGTCGCTCCTTTGAGCGTTATACGCCGCCATGTGGTTCAAGGCCCTTTAACGGTTGACGGTGGTGCGTTAGGTGTGCCCGTCGAGCGTCCTTTGTTTTCGGAGGCTGGTGTTGGGGGGCCTGAGGGCCGGGGCGTGCTGGTTCGTTCTGTGGGGCGGGATATGCAGAGTCCGTTATTGTTTTCTCCCTCGGGCTCTGTTGGGGGGGAAGCTGGGTCCGGGGGTTGCAGTTCCTTGGGGGAGGGGGAATGGGCCCAGATGGGTTTGGAGGAGGGTGTTGGGCGGTCTGACTTGCTGGTATCGGGTGGGGATTTGAGTGCTGTGGTCGGGTCAGTGGGGGGTTACCGCCGGTTGGAGGTGGTGGAAGGCCTTCCTATCGGGGGGTGGCGAGCGGAGAGGAGGTTGTTCAGCAACGTGAGGAGGGAGAGGGGTCTTTTTATAGGCTGGCGGGGGACTTTCAGTGTCCTGGTAGGACGGTGGTTTCGGGGCCTGCATCTCGGGGTGCTGTTGCTGTTGGGGGGGTTCAGGATTGGGATCCTCAGGGGACGGCTTCGCGGATTATTCAGGCTGTGTTGGATGGTAGTTCGGATGAGGAGGTTTGTCCGCCGTCTCCTCGGCTTTGCGATGCTTTGAAAAGGAAAAGTGCTGTTAGCTCTGGAGGTTTTATGGTGGCTGGCAGGGGTGGCGGTTTTACTGTTGGCGGTTTGTCTTCTGCACATAGAGTTGGTTTTTGTGAGGGACCCGGCACACCAGTCCGGCCTTTTTCTTTACAGGAAGAAGCTCGACCTACGGCAGCAGACTTGGCAGGGCGGCAGGCAGCCCGGGTACGCCGAGGAGAAGTGCGGGTGGAGCCTAGCACGGCACGTCCCATACCTACGAGGGATCCCGCCATGGCCATCACACGCAGGTTTAATACGACCTCGATGGGCCCAACGAGGGATTTCGTCATGGGCGGTACATCCGGGTCCAGCACGACCTTCCCGGCCTCAGCGGTGGATTCCAGCGTTGTTCATGGGAGCGGGTTACGTGCGACCTCTCTCGTGCCACGTGGTGGTTCTACTACTGGTTTATCTTTTTCTGGAAGTCAACAGGTTGTCAGTAGTTCTGGTGGGGGGATGTATAGACGAGTTCAGTCGTCCTCCCCACCTAG
Organism: Lissotriton vulgaris; assembly: GCF_964263255.1. Lineage (NCBI taxonomy): Eukaryota > Metazoa > Chordata > Amphibia > Caudata > Salamandridae > Lissotriton > Lissotriton vulgaris. Next base: position 1,210,220,740 of record NC_141691.1, read on the forward strand.
GTCCAGAGTGAGGGCTGGTAAGGCCCATGGTCGTTCGATCACAGTGGAATCAAGGCAGACTTCAGTGATGGTCCCCCCCCCCTCAGTTGGAGGAATCACTCATTTTAGATTATGATGAGGATAGCCCTGAAGAGGGCGAAGTTCGTGAGTTGGTGTCTGGGGGGGGGCATGTTAATGTTTCTCGTGACATGTTACAGGACCAAGTGGTTCGGAGTCGTGTGGAATCGTCAAGGCCACGAGTGCTCGGCCCCGCGGTGAGGGCTCCTCGGAGGGCGGACGACGGTGCACAGACGGCGTGGAGGACGGAAACCAGTCAACCGCCTCTTTTACGTCCAGGTGAGAATGTGGTTCAGGCCGTGCGGCCCAATATGGTGTCTATTGGTGTTGGTGTGGATTTGATATCCACTGAAAAGGATGGCAAATTACACAAAGGACGTGTTGTACGAGATCAAGGTGTAGGTACCAATGGGGATGATCTCAATACAAGTGAAAAGGTGGATAGTGGCACGTCCACGGTTGGTTTGGGTGCTACGACAAATGTACTTCACAGTAAAGAACTTAAAATCAAAAAGTTGCCGTACATGGGGGTTACGAAGCCTTTGGGGGCTCATTTGATGCTCAGTACGAAGGAGAAGATATGGAACGGTGAGTATGTGGAACTGTTGAAGTTACTCCACAGGGAGGTCCGGGCGAAGGAGGGTTCCAAGGAGGAAGAGTTTGAGTTGGCTAAACGCCCTAAAGTGCCTCTGACTATAGAAAATTGGACGGCGGCCTTTTTAATTTTTGCCAGCGTCTATTGTGAAAAATTCCCTGAGCGCTGCGTGTCCTTATTTAAGTACATGGATGTTATCCGTAAGGCTCAGCTGACTAGGAATGATTATGCTTGGGCTCAATATGATGAGGAGTTTAGGGCGCGTATGGCTTGGGATCCTGAGGCAAAATGGGGAGAGTTGGACTCTGACCTGTGGCAGCAGACGATGGGGTCGTCTGCCTCGGGTAAGACCATTTTTACGGCCAGCGGTCTTCCTATATTATATCGTCCCTTTCAGTCCCGTCCCACCCGGGGAGGGGTGGGGGCTATCTCTGCTACCCAGTCGCCTACCGGCACGTGTTGGGATTTTAACACCGGGACCTGTACTAGACAGTTCTGTAAATTCCGGCACGAATGTTCACAATGTGGGAGAAAGAGTCATCCGTTATCCCGTTGCTGGGGTCCTAGGACCCCAGGGCCCCAGGGTTCTCAACAGAGTTCAGGAACTTTCGTGTCACCACAGCAGCCCTCAGCTCCCAGGGGAGGGAAGTCTTCATCCGGTGCTGGGCCCAAAGGCTCGTACGCCGGTTAATGTTCCTCGTCTGGCCGCTGCTTTACGGGACTACGAGCCTGCCGAGCTGCGGTCGGTCTTGTTGCTGGGTTTTCAGATGGGGTTTCGTTTGGGGTATGAAGGACCGCGTTTACGACGTTGGTCCAAGAATTTGAAGTCAGCGAGTGAACACCCTGATATTGTACAGTCGAAATTGGACAAAGAAGTGAGTGAGGGTCGAATGGCGGGCCCGTTTGAGGATTGGCCTCTGGTGAACCTAATTGTATCCCCTGTTGGTGTAGTCCCCAAGAAGGAGCCTGGTCAGTTCCGGCTCATTCAACACCTATCGTGGCCTGTAGGTGGGTCGGTGAATGATTTCATTGACACTGAGGCTGCATCGGTATCCTATTTATCGGTGGATGTAGCCATGCAGCTGGTTGTCTCTGCGGGCCCTGATGCTCTGATGGCAAAATGCGACATCAAATCCGCATTTCGGCTCCTTCCAGTCCATCCTGAAGACTGGTGTCTTCTGGGCATCCATTTCCTTGGAAAATGGTACGTGGACAAGGCGTTGCCAATGGGTTGTTCCATGTCTTGTGCGTTGTTCGAAACTTTCAGCACATTTCTTCAATGGTGGTTTACTACACAGAGTGGCCATGTCCTCGTCACTCATTATTTGGATGACTTCTTTTTTGTAGGGGCTGCAAATTCGCTTGTTTGCCAAGCGGCTCTCACATCGTTTCAATCATTGATGAGTTATTTGGGTGTGCCATTGGCTCCGGAGAAGACCATGGGTCCTTGCGCGACCATGTCTTTTTTGGGGATCGAGCTTGACTCTCATTTGATGCAGGCTCGTCTTCCATTGGACAAGAAACAAAAAATGCTTGAGCTGGTTGGAACTATGTTGGGGAAAGAGAAGGTGTTTGTGAGAGAGATACAGGTTTTGCTGGGACACCTGAATTTTGCCTGCAGAGTGGTTCGGGCGGGTAGGACTTTCTGTAGACGATTAGGCAGAGCTTTGTCTGGTCCTTCCCTTCCACATCATAGGGTGAGACTGTCTGCGGGTGTGAAAGAGGACTTACGAATGTGGGTTTTCTTTTTACATTCCTTCAATGGTGTGCCTTTGTGTTGGGAGGTGGATTGGTGTTGGGAGGTACAGATCTTCTCTGATGCCGCTGGTAGTGAGGGTTTTGGCCTCTACTGGCAAGGACGGTGGTGTGCTCAACAGTGGCCCATGCAATGGAAGAATGGTGGTAGGAGTATTGCCTTTCTGGAATTTTTTCCTGTGGTTGTTGCGGTCACACTGTGGGGGGCGGAGTTGGCACACAAAAAGGTCCTCTTTCGGATCGATAATATGGCTGTGGTTCAGGTGATTAACAAACAGTCGGCCAGAGACCCCCAGATTTTGAAACTTCTGAGAGTGTTTGTGTTGGGTTGTCTGAAACATGATATTGGTTTTCGGGCCCTGCACAATCCGGGCGTGGACAATGACATTGCGGATGCTTTGTCTCGTTCACAGTGGGAGAGATTCCGTGGGCTTGCTTTGGAGGCAGACGAGGAGCCGACTCCCATGCCGGAACACCTATGGACGGTAGGCAACACCGGGTCCTTCACCTGGTTTTAAGTTCCCTGGCCCCTTCCACGAGGACGGCGTATGAGTTAGCCTGGAAGGAATGTTTGGAGTCAGGTGCTTGTTGGAGGGAACTGGATTGGCAACGGTCGGAGGATGTGGTACAGTTCATTTTGGTTTTGATGGATAGAAGGTTGTCTAGGGTTACTATTTCCGGTAAACTGGCGGGAGTTGCTTTCATGGGTAAGCTTTTGTGGGGTTACTCTCCGTCGGCGGGGGAGTTGGGTAGGAGAATGTTGGAGGGGTGGTCTAGAGAGAGTGGTGCTATTCGCACGTTGAGATCCCCTTTGTCTTGGCAAAGGCTGTTTCAGGTTATTGCTGTTCTCCCGGTTGTGTGCACTGATCGAGTGGAAGCGTGTTTGTTTGCCACGTTGATGGTGTGGATGTTTTTTGGAGCTTTTCGTGTGTCTGAATTGCTTGGCAACAGGTCCTCTTATGGCCTTCTGTGGGGGGATGTTCAAATAACGGAGCGGGGGGTCCACATCTGGCTCTCACACTCCAAAACGGATCAGAGGAGTTTGGGCAAGGGTGTCTGGTTGGAGTCGGTTTCGCCTCCGGAAACGTGCCCTTTAAAATGGGCTGTTTGTTGGAAGAAACTGTCGGGTGGGCCTTTGGACCTTCAAGTTTTTCGCCACGCTAATGGTTCGAGGGTGACGAATTATCAACTGCGCATGGTGCTGCGTAAAGCGCTGCAACATATTGGTTTGGATGGGTCTTCATACGGTACTCACTCTTTTCGATTTGGGGCGGCCACGGAAGCCTTCAACAGGGGCTGGTCGAGGGAGGACATCATGGGTCTGGGGCGCTGGACTTCGAATTGTTTTCGGCGCTATGTTCGTAATGAGGCTGCTGGAGCGCTGGCGTCTTCTTCTGTTTTGCCTGTCTGATTCTGTTTTCTTTTACAGGTTCTGTGGCTGGTCCTCGGGCTGCTTACGTTACAGTTTGGATCGTGGGCCATTCCTTCATTAAGAGAGCTCAAGTTCAAGCTCGTCAGAGTTATTTTGGTTCATCATTGGGTTTCAATGATCGTTTGTTTAATGTGGTTTGGAAGGGTAAGGGGGGTATGTTATGGAAAGAACTTATCCCTGCCTTGAATTCTTGGTTAGTAGGGGGAGTTTGCCCGGATGTTCTTGTGCTTCATTTGGGTGAGAATGACATGGGTTCTGTTAAAGGGGTTGTCCTGCTCCGGGCCATCAAGAAGGATTTGGCCTTATTACATAGCCAGTGGTCGGGTTGTCATGTCATTTGGACGGAAATGGTGCCGCGGAGGGTTTGGAGGTATGCGGTGAAACCGAAGGCGGTGGACAAGTCCCGGAGGAAGGTGAATCTGGAGGTTTCTCGTTTTTGTAGGGACCTGGGTTTCGGTCGCATCGTCCATAGTGACATTAAATATGATGCGGTGGAATTTTTTCGGGGGGACGGGGTACATTTGTCCCGTATGGGTATGGACCTATATCTTTTGGAGTTGCGGGAGGTGCTATCTCGCTGTTTGACGGTGCAACAGTCGGTTGGTGAATAAGTGGGGTCGGTGTTGTAGTTGGTTTCCCCCTCCTTTTTTCTATTTTGGTCTCCCTCGGGCCCCCCCCCCCCCCCCCTGTTTTAGGTCGGTGGGGGGCAGAAAGGTGGGGCTCTCTCGTATCAGTCTCTCACCCCACATTTCTGGGTGGCGGTTTTGCTATGTGATCGTCAGTTTTGGGCCAAGTTGGACCCGTTAGTGTATCGGTTCTTGTTTGGGGATTGTTCAGACTGATTGAGGTGGGGTTCGGAGAATATGGCTCGGGGGATATGTTCAGTTGATTTATAGTCAGAGATGTAAGAATTTATATTCATTAGGTGATGTTATAATGTTATAAGGTTATTGGGATTTGTATGGTTTTGTGTTGGGTATGTACGGGTGGGGGTGGGTGTGATGGAGGGTGTGGGGTGGGGGCGGGGTTTGGGGTTTGAAATAAAACGAACAAAAACTTGGGTTGTTGGTTTAGATTGTGAGGCGGTTGCCGAGTTTGTGTATTTTGTAAATGTGCACCTGTTCCAATAAAGCGGCCTTTTTCACACTTGAAGGGTTTTTGAGTCTGCTCACTCTCCCCCCACCCCTCTCTCCCAAGGGGGGCTTGGGGGAGGGCAGCCGACCCCCGGGAGGTCTCCTCCCCCGGGCGGTTTGGGAGATCTGGGTGGGGGTATTCTTCTAGCAGGTTCTTTTTGGGCGTTTTTGGGCTGGTTTTAGTTGTATTGTGCGCTCCCCTATAAATGGGCGGGGCTCCTCGCTCCGGGCACCATTTTAGGCTTGGTGACCTGGTGGCCGGTTGAGCTTAGAATTTTTTGTCCCTCCCTCCCTCCCTCCCTCTTTTTGGGGGTTTTTCTCTATTATTTATTTATTTCCTTTAGGCTGCGGTTTGAAACATGTGTTCATGGGGGTTTAACGTTGTTCTTTTGTCGCTTGGGACAGGTGCGTGGCGGTTTTGCTATGTGATCGTCAGTTTTGGGCCAAGTTGGACCCGTTAGTGTATCGGTTCTTGTTTGGGGATTGTTCAGACTGATTGAGGTGGGGTTCGGAGAATATGGCTCGGGGGATATGTTCAGTTGATTTATAGTCAGAGATGTAAGAATTTATATTCATTAGGTGATGTTATAATGTTATAAGGTTATTGGGATTTGTATGGTTTTGTGTTGGGTATGTACGGGTGGGGGTGGGTGTGATGGAGGGTGTGGGGTGGGGGCGGGGTTTGGGGTTTGAAATAAAACGAACAAAAACTTGGGTTGTTGGTTTAGATTGTGAGGCGGTTGCCGAGTTTGTGTATTTTGTAAATGTGCACCTGTTCCAATAAAGCGGCCTTTTTCACACTTGAAGGGTTTTTGAGTCTGCTCACTCTCCCCCCACCCCTCTCTCCCAATGGTAGGGCTGGGACCATGGACGGCTGGGAAAGGCAAGGAGGGCGAGCTCGGCCTGTCCCGGTTTAGCTGTCGCGCACTCTCCTCCACCCAGGATTTAATTACAGAGGCACCTACACAAATTACTAACATAAGGCTTGACGTTACCGATAATAATCAAGCGTCGCACGTCACCCGATGCTGCAAGTGAAATTAAAAATGGGTCACGAGAGGTTACATAAAGATACAAAACATACACGTGAATACTGCCAAAGCCTGCGGGAACCCACGAGATAGCCCTGGAAGAGGTGAGAGGCGCAGCCCTGGGTTCGTCTGTTAGCTCAGAAAAACCACAGACCAGTTCTGCGGGGAGCACTCTTTGTCTAACTCTAGTTTCTTCATTGTCAAGAAGGCATGGTAAAGGTCTAAGAAGGACACAAACGGCATGGCAAGCCAGCTTAAAACTTTTTAAAATGACAACACAATGAATACCATTTAAATACCCTCTCAAGACTTCGTTAGAACTGTAAATATCCCGACAAGCAATAGGCCCTTCCCGCAGCTACTCCTTGGGGTCCTGCATTTACTCCAACCCTACCTGCATTACTTTATTCATCATCTTCAGCATTATATACTCATCTTCCTGCGTGTCCTTATTATAACTTGAAGGTAACCAAGAGGCGACAATAGAGCATCTTTACGAAGAAGCCTTTATTACATGACAGGTATTTTCGATGTGTGTACTGAGAGCAATTCGATTGAAAACAATATGAACTAATAGATCAGAGTAAGTGACAAAGTAGTGGATTGGTTGTGCCCGAAGAGTTTCAGGGCATATTACAAGTGTAAGGTATGAATTCTAGCAGGGCAGCCTCAGACTCTTATCCTTCTGTGCTGATAAACGACGTATGGTGGTAAAGCACAAGTTAGTACTTGTGTAACGATATATCTGTAGGAGACATTAGTTAGTGATAGATTCCTTACCTTAGAATATCTCCAAGCGTCAAACTGGATCCGCAAATTTTTGCGTAGCAATACCCCTGCGCGTCGGTAGGCGTCGTCCGCGGCTCCGCATCCGTCGTCCGCGTCGTTAGCGCCGGAATGACGCCGTCGGAGTACTTAGACGCCGCCCATGCGTGCTGTCGTCAGTTCTGATACACAGCTTTTCTGCGCCAGATACGTAGAGCCATGATAGAACCAACACTGGAGCCATGAAACTAGGGCCCTGAAAGGGGATGACCTTAACCCTAGATATCGGTTCGCAGAACGGGGAGGATGGGTGTGTCAGTAAGGAATCTATCACTAACTAATGTCTCTTACAGATATATCGTTACACAAGTAGTAACTTGTGCATCTGAAAGAGACATGTTAGTGATAGATTCCTTACCTTAGAATAGATACCACAGCAATACCAACCCCGGTGGTGGGTCTGCAAACCAATAATCACACCAGAAAGTCCTGGAGGACGGAACGGCCAAAGAAGCCATCCCTCCGGACTTGGCTGTCCAGGAAGTAGTGTTGTGCAAACGTGTGCAGCGAGGCCCATGTAGCTGCCTGGCAAATGTCCTGCAAGGGCACTCCTCGGCCCAGAGCAGTTGTAGTCGCCGTGGCCCGAGTAGAATGAGCCCGCAATCCAGCAAGGGGCTCCTTTTTGGCCATGGAGTAACATGCCTGGATGCACAAGATGATCCACCGCGAGATGGTACTCTTGTGCACCGCCTTTCCCTTCTTAGCGCCCACGTAACCAACGAAGAGTTGGTCATCCACCCGGAACTGGCGTGTGCGATCTAGATAATAAGAGAGCGCATGTTTTGGGTCCAGACGGTGGAGCCTCTCTTCCTTCTTCGAGGGATGCAGAGGCGGAAAGAAGGTGGGCAAAGTAATGGACTGCCCGATGTGGAAGGCCGTGACAACCTTGGGCAAGAAGGAAGGTCTTGTTCGCAACACCACCTTGTCCGGATGAACAGAGAGGAAAGGAGGTGTAGAAGAAAGAGCCTGAAGCTCACTCACTCTCCTGGCAGAGGTGATGGCAACCAGGAAAGCAGTCTTCAGAGTAAGAAGACGGAGAGGACAGTTATGGAGCGGCTCAAAGGGAGCACACATGAGGTAAGAAAGCACAAGATTCAAGTCCCACTGGGGCATCACGAAGGGAACAGGAGGGAACATATGTGTGATGTCCTTCAAAAACCTATTTACAATGGGGAACTTGAACAAGGAAGGTTGATCAGGTAGCCGTAAGAAGGCGGAAAGGGCAGAAAGGTACCCCTTGAGAGTGCCCAGAGCAGAGCCCTGCCGGGCAAGAGAAAGAGGAGAACCTCAGAAAGGGGTGCAGAGAGTGGGTCCACAGCCTTTGCTGTGCACCATGCCACAAATCTGTTCCACCTGCAGGCGTATACCGACTTTGTGGAGGGACGCCTGGCTGCCAGAATGATATCAGCAAATCAAAACGGAGAGAGAGGACTAGATAAGCCAGTCCGAATCCCCAAATTAATATGTAATTGTTAATGAGGGCTTAACAACCAAACCAAATGGTTTGCTATCATACGTACTGAGTCTCCCTTTGTAAACACAACCTAGCTAGTCCTCTTTTGATAATTACATGCCAGAATGATATCACAGACTTTGGGAGGCAATTCAAATGGCCTCAACTACCGCCGCTCAATCTCCAAGCTTGTAGGTGGAGACTGGACAGGTTCGGGTGCAGAACCGTCCCCTGATGCTGCGACAGAAGGTCCTCCCGAAGAGGCAGACGAATCGGGGGATCGACTGACATGCTGATTAGCTCGGGATACCAGTATCTTCGTGCCCAGTACGGAGCCACAAGGATAACCTGGGCCTGGTCGCGCCTGATCTTCTTCAGCACCCTGGGCAGAAGTGGTATAGGTGGAAAGGCGTACAATAAACCGCAACTCCACTCGCGACGAAAAGCGTCTCCGAGCGAGTGCCGCCTTGGAAACTCCAACACGCAGAACTGATGACATTGCGCGTTCTCTTCTGTGGCGAATAGATCTAACCAAGGCTCTCCCCATTGCTGAAAGAGGCCTTGCGCCACGTCTGAATTCAGACGCCATTCGTGATCCATCATGCACCGACGGCTGAGTTCGTCCGGCCTGGCATTCAGAGAGCCTGCCAGGTGTTGAACCACCAGGGTCACGCACTGATGTTCAAGCCACTGCCAGAGGCGCAGAGCCTCCTGGCATAGGGTCCACGACCCCACCCCGCCCTGTTTGTTGCAGTACCACAGGGCGGTGGTGTTGTCCGTGAACACCTGCACTACACTCCCCCGGACAGAGCGGAGGAATGCCTTCAGTGCTAGACGAATCGCCCGCAGCTCCAAAAGGTTGATATGGAGCCGGGACTCCGCCGGAGACCAGAGGCCTCTGATCTCCGCCTCTCCCATGTGGCCTCCCCAGCCCTGGGGGGACGCGTCCGTCACAACCACGTGCTCCGGGTGGGGTACGGAGAGGGACCTGCCACTGACCCAATCGCGGTCCGTGAGCCACCACTGCAGCTGTCTCGCAGTGCCCTCTGAGATCAGGACATGGTCGGACAAGTTGCCCTGATGCTGGGCCCACTGAAACTTCAGGTCCCACTACAGAGCCCGCATTCGCCACCGGGCGTGATGCACCAGAAGGATGCAGGAGGCCATCAGCCCCAGAAGCTGCAGCGTCAACCTGACCGAGATTCGGGATAAAGGCTGGAAGATTGGAATCAGAGCCTGTATATCTCGAACCCGCTGTTCGGGTGGGTAAACCCGAAATTGCGCCGAGTCGAGAACCGCTCCGATGAAGAGGAGCTTCTGAGAGGGACACAGGTGCGACTTCGGCACGTTGATGGAGAACCCTAGCAAGTGCAGGAGGTCGGCCGTAGTCTGGAGGTGGCCGACGACTGTCTGGGGCGAGCCCGCCTTCAACAACCAGTCGTCAAAGTAGGGGAAGACTGACACCCCTAACCTGGGCAGATGAGCTGCGACCACCGCCATCACCTTCCTGAACACCCGTGGGGCGCTGGTAAAGCCGAAGGGGAGCACAGTAAACTGAAAGTGCTCGTGGCCTACCGTGAACCACAGGTAACGCCAGTGGGCCGGCAGGACGGGGATGTGAAAATAAGCGTACTGCAAGTCCAACGCTACCTGTCAGTCGCCAGGGTCTAGGGCAGCTAAGACCTGAGCCAAAGTCAGCATCTTGAACTTCTCCTTCCGGAGGAAGCCGTTGATGTTCCGCAGGTCCAAGATAGGGCGTAGGCCCCCTTTGCCCTTCTTGGGTACCAGAAAGTAGTGGGAGTAAAAACCACACCCTACTTCCGGCCCAGGAACGCGCTCAATGGCCCCCTTGGCCAAAAGGATCGTGACTTCCTCTTGCAGAAGTTGCAAGTGATCTCCCGACACGCGGTGGAATTGCGGTGGCAAGGCTGGAGGGGTCGCCTCGAAGGGGAGGGAGTAGCCCCTTCGGACGATTTGCAGCACCCACCTGTCCCACGTGACAGTGCGCCAGTGGGAGAGGTGATGGCGAACCCTGCCTCCCACCGGCGTCACATGGGCCTGAAAACTAGGATGGTTTTGAGGTGGGTGCTGCGGAGGGTGGTGTGGACTGGCCTCGCTGTTGTCCCCGACCGCCGCCACAGCAGTTTCCACGGCCGCCACCGCGCTCTTGAACATTCTGCGGCACGTGGCTGGCAGCACGTGTGGGGGCGCCCCTTCCTTGGCCACGAAAGGATCGAAAGACACCCGATTGCTGGCGTGTGGCCGAGAGGCCCAAGGACTTGGCCGTCCTTAAAATGCTCAAGCGCATGGTCTGCCTTGTCGCCAAAGAGGCGACGGCCATCAACCAGCATGTCCAGAAGTGTGGCCTGGACATCGGCAGAAAAGTTGGCGGACCTCAACCAGGCGTGGCGTCGAACCGCCACCGTAGTTGCCATCGCCCTGCCCAGTGAGTCCGTGGTATCCAGCCCACACCAGATGGAATATTGCGCTGCATCTGTTACAGAAATGGGGAGACCTAGAAAAATGGAAAGCCAGGTGGGCAAAGAAAAAGGAAGACAGTAGGTCCAGACAAGTGTCCTCTGAATATGTCCTAAAAGAAGCTGACAAGGCAGAAACATTGTATCCTATGAGAGAAGTGCCAGGCGGTGGATATGTACATGTTCCATCGTCCAGACAGGATATTGTGTCATTTACAAATGATTTCCCAAAATTACGAGAGAAACCTGTAGACTGGTACAGACAGGTCGAGAGATTTGTTAAAGTGCAGAAATGTCTCCTGAAAGATCTAGATGGGTTCTTTGACATTGTAGTTCCAGAAGATTTGTGGACGGAATGTAAAATTGCTGTTGATTGGCCAAGTGAAGAATATCCCAGAGACAAAAAGACAGGAGCTCCCTCAGCGGAGGTGATGAGAAAGTATGACCAGGTAATACTGTACTTGAAAGGAAAGGTGCCTGCTAAAGAAACTGATTGGACCCGCATAGATAGAACTACCCAAAATTGTGATGAAACTGTACATTCATACTATGAACGACTGTTACAGGTGTTCAAAACGTACAGTGGACTAGATCACATTGAGATGAAGGATATGACCCATTTCATTTATCGATTCGTATTAGGGCTGAGACCTGAAATTTCTCAATGGATCAAAGACAATAAAATCTGTTGGCAAGCCAAGCCTATTGATGAGGTTCTGAAGTATGCTAAATATTGTGAAGATGAACTGGAAAATGAACGAAAAGAATTAAAAGAAAAAGTTATGTGGGCACTAGTAAAATTAGCAGAGCGCCAAGAACAGCAGTTAAGTAAAATGAATAATACCCAGAATCAAGGCCCTGGGGGTGGAGGGAATCCCAGAGTAAAAATGAGCCGAGAAGAAGCCCGAAAGAAATTTCCCTGTCACAGGTGCGGAAAGATAGGGCACTGGAGGGACGAGTGTAAGGCTGTGCAGAATGATAACGTGCAAATTAATTATTTGAATCCACAGGTGCAGAATGAGGGACCACGAAAGACACAGCAACAGGTAAAACAGCAACAGTTGCCTCGTGCACCTAGGCAAAACTATAGGAGCAGAGCACAACAGAGTGAGGAAGCAGAGGTTTGGGAAGGAAGGGAGGATAGAAATGCAGCAACTTTGCAATTCCTGTTGAATGATACATGTGATGAACCTTACTGACGGTGCCTGAGGGGGGAGGACGAGGAGTGCATGCTTGGCGCCTCCTTGTCGGTAGACCAGTCAGGGCCATACATTGAAGGAAAGGTTGAAGGAAATGATGTCACCTTTCTGTTGGACACTGGTGCTACCCGTTCTACTGTGAGAACAGCAGATGTTCCAAACCTACCCCTCTCGGAAGAAGCAATCCAAGTAGTGGGTGTTTCTAATCAATTAATTAGTACCCCAGTTACAGAGCCCATGGAGATTACAATAGGGAACTTCAAAGAAATGCACAGATTTGTTGTCTGTGATTCCAGTCCTGGGAACCTATTAGGACGTGATTCGCTGTGCAAAATGAACTGTACCATCTTTTGAACACCAAAAGGCGTTGAAATTCAGACCCCAGATGTAGATGGAATTTATAAATTGATGTTAATAAGGCCTGACTCAGAAATTAAAAGACTGACAATACAAGACTTACCTGAAGAGCTCCAACAGACAGTGAAACCAGAGGTATGGGATTTTACTGGGAAAGATGTAGGATTAATGGCAGATGTTACCAAATTAAAATAGCCATAAAAGAAGATGCAGTTTACCCAAATACCAAACAGTACAAAATGAGTGCAGAAGTAAAAGCAGGGGTTGCCATTGAAATAAAAAGATTGTTAGAAGCAGACCTCATACAGGAGGTAATGAGTAGTCCTTGTAATTCGCCCATAATTGGAATCAAGAAACCAAGTGGTAAGTACAGGGTAGTGCAGGACCTGCGCAAGGTAAGCAAAATTGTTGTTTCTTGCTGTCCTATTGTGCCAAACCCTGCAGTGATTTTGTACCAAATTCCATGGAATGCTGAATGGTTTACGGTTATTGACCTATGTCACGCATTCTTTTCAATCCCATTGCATCCAGACAGCAAATTTCTTTTCTCATTTGAATTAGACAGTCATGTCCACGTCTGGAATCGTGTCCCTCAGGGGTACACAGAGAGTCCTTCAATCTTTAATCAGATTCTGAAAAAGTGCCTCGAATCCTTGGTTTTACCTGGAGAAACAGTCCTGGTGCAATACATAGACGACCTCTTGGTGGCGTCTAAAATTCGGAAAGATTGTGTTGTTGACACCATTGCCTTACTGAACCATTTAGGGGAAGGAGGGCATAAAGTATCACCAGACAAATTGCAGTTCTGTACCTATTCAGTGAAATATCTGGGGCACCAGATAGAGAAAGGTATCAGGAAAGTAACCACAGAAAGAATTAGGATAATTCGAAACATGCATCTACCCAATACTCAGAAAGAGATCAGAATGTTCCTTGGAGTTGTAGGGTACTGTAGACAGTGGATTGTGGGATTTGCAGTTCTAGCAAAACCATTAATAAAAATGACAAAGAAAGGAGCAAAGGACCCAGTGGAGTAGGATGAAGAAAGCATGTCAGCTTTTACCAAATTACGAGATTGTCTGTGTACCGCTCCTGCATTGGGGATGCCTGATTACTCGAAAGAGTTTGCATTGTTTTGTGACACACGCGACAATTGTGCACTATCAGTCCTCACCCAAGCGCATGGTTTGACTAGCCGTCCAGTGGCATATTTTTCTGCTACTTTGGATCCAGTGGCAGCTGGATTGCCTGGATGTCTGAAAGCAGTAGCGGTAACTTGCATGAGTCTTGAGCAGAGTGAATCCATCATCATGGGACATCCTGTAACAGTGTATGTTCCACATGCAGTTGTAATCTTACTGACCCAAACTAAAACCCAGTATCTCACACCTAGTCGGCTGACTAAGTATGAAAGAATTCTGGTGGGTGCAGCAAATGTAACCATTACTCGATATACATATTGAATCCAGCTACCCTATTACCAGATTCACTAATTGCAGAAATAAAGGGAGAGGTCGAGCATAATTGCATTGACCTGACCGAGTTCAGTACAAAACCACGACTGTTTGTAGATGGCTCGTGTCTAAGACATAAGGATGGAGGCCTAAGCGCTGCTTATGCTGTGTGTACATTAGAACGCACAGTAGACCGTCCTATTTGTTTGGAGTCAAGTCTGCACAAGTAGCCGAATTGGTTGCATTGGCAAGAGCCTGTAAAATTAGGAAAAATAAGAGAATCACCATATACACGGATAGCCAGTATGGTTATGGGGTTGTGCATGACTTCGGCCAATTATGGCTGCAAAGAGAGTTTCTGACTTCTTCAGGTACTCCTATCAGAAATGGGAAAGTTGTATAGGAGCTACTGGAAGCAATCCAGTTTCCAAAAGAATTGGCAGTGGTCAAGTGTGCTGCTCACAAATCTGGCAATGACGATGTGACAGCAGGTAATCGATATGCTGACCAACTGGCCCAACATTGTGCAAGATATAAAATGTCAGTCAATATCAAGTTGGGGGGTTTTGGAAACAGCTGCCACCTTATGGTGTTTGAAGATGTACAAACATGGGAAGAACTGAGAGATTTGCAAAATGCAGCAGGACCAAAGGAGAAGAAAAGGTGAAGAAAGTTAGGTTGTCAGAAAAGGAATGAGGATGGTGTCATGGTTTACACTGACGGTATGTGTAGGAAGGTGGACACCTGACTAAGGTTACCCCAGATTTTTTGCCTTGTGTTTAGCTGGTTTTCGACTTAGATGGCCTGGTTCCCTGCTAATCAGGGCCCCAGGCTATCTACTCTCTCCTTAAAATGGACTCCATGCACCCTAGGTGCATAACCAAATTGGTACTGGACACCTTGTCAGCCCCTATATAGTGCACTATAGGTGCATCCAAGGCCTACCAGGGGATGCAGCATAGCTTTTGCCACACCTGGCTGGTTCTTAAATTAACACAACTGGCTGATCACTCAGCTGGGGCAAGTTGGTGTAATCACCTCTTGCTTAGATATAGTATACCTATATCTAAACCTATATCTGGACACATATAAACCTATAAGTCACTCCTATGGCAGGCCTTATCAATCCTGGAGGTAGAGTGCTTGGTTTAACGTGAGATGGTGCTCGAGCATGTCTGTCTGCAGCTGTCGGGAACAACTCCCTTAGCTGTTCAGGGTGCCATACCATATACCCGTAAGTGCATTATAATCCATCGCGGTTATGTGCTAACTTTGGTTTGGCTTTATCAAAACATGTCGTGTAAGGTGTCATACGATTTGGAATACTATCCCCTCAACAGTCCTGTCGACAGGGATAGCATTCCACCCTTCTAGAGGGAGAAGACATGTTACTTTACTAAAACGCGGTTAATCCTAACCAGAGCCTCAGCATCACAAAATGGAAGCTGCTGCCACTGACACAAGTCTGACCTCCTGCTGCTGACCGAAACTTGGCAGAGGAGGCCTGGACAAAGGGTTTCCTGTCGCGGGGCGTTGCTACACCACCCCAGACAGGAGATAGTGTATTGGGGCAGGGAGAGTTGAAAGAAACTAGACAGTGCCTGGGGCGCACAAGGCTTCCCCTTGCATAATCCGGTCAAACCGGTTCTGGGGCACACCAGCCCCAGTCCCAGCGCGACTCTGGACAAAGGGAAAGGGGTGTAACCACCCCCTTCCTGGGTCCCACCCATAGGAGGGACCTAGCAGGTAATCCAGCCCCCTAGATTGGTATAAGAATGGGAGCAGTGCCAACGCACTCAGATTATCCTGACTGAAACTTATGAAACGAAACTCTGGACCCTTTAACATCCTACTCGACGTAGAAGACTGAAGAATCTCCCTTGTGGTCAAGGAGTGACCACCCTGTGCAAACAGGCACCATCCAGCACCTCGACGTTTGCTTTGTTGCAGTTCCCGCCGGAACTCGAGCGACAGAGATCAACAAGACCCAGCGTGCCTGCCTTCTAACAGCCCGATCCACAGTCCCTGCAGAGCTGAGACCCCGTGGAGGCGACCTGAAGCGTGGGGCCCGCCATCTTGGAAAGACCACGAGGCGCTGACCGTGCAGCATCCGAGGCCCCCTCGAAGCTGTGCATTGGGGTTTGAGAAGCCCCAGCCCTGAGCCTCTCTTGCACTGAAGCTCAACCCTCTACACTCACCGAGTGCTGCGTGGGGCCCTTCTGCATCTTTTGGCTCAACGCGTTGGTCCGGTCGCTTGCCCGTTGACTTGTGGCCCCTGTACCGACGAACTTTGAAATCTGACTTGTGAGTCTGGTTGCTCCAGACTTGCCCTCGCTCCCCTGAAAAGGAGCACCC
The DNA here is from genome assembly GCF_964263255.1 of Lissotriton vulgaris. Classification (NCBI taxonomy): domain Eukaryota; kingdom Metazoa; phylum Chordata; class Amphibia; order Caudata; family Salamandridae; genus Lissotriton; species Lissotriton vulgaris. The sequence goes on from NC_141691.1 coordinate 1,210,236,863, forward strand.
GCTCTGACCCTCCTGGTCCGAGTGTTAAGCGATCTTCGAGTCCTGCGTGGGTTGCGCTTGCCAAGGGTTGCTTGCTCCAATCCGGAAGCAGACACCGCCGACAGCGAGAGCCTTCGTGGGACAGCTCGTGATCCACTCCAGGACATCCTCGGTGCCCCAGAGTCCACGTGGCAGCGGAGACAAGCTTCACGACAGCGACCTGAAAGCGCCTGACATTGCCTGGTTCCTTCCTGGTTCCACCCTGGTCACTGCTGAGTGACCCAGCCTCTGTCCCCTCTGCTTTCACATCATCTTTATCTTCGATCCACCCTTGGATCACACCGGCACTTCTCTTCTCGACGCCTGCAGCATCTTCATCTCCAGGCACCATCAACCTGCGTGACGAACCCCGACACTACTTCGCACCTGTGCACCCGCTTCCTGTGGGTGAGGTAACTCAGCAACGCCGGTGTTCCTACACTGGTACACACCTCTAGTGTATGTGTCTAAAGTTTCGTCCTTCTAGGTTAAGTGGAAGTCTCCTTTAACAGTAACTTTATAACTTTTACGCACCATTGACATTGCATTGATGCATGTGTGTGCTTTAAGCGCTGCACCCGAATCATGCGGGCTTTTCCTGACTTCAGCATTGCTGGTCCCGACTGCTCCCAGCGATTCCCTAGGCCCTAGGCCTAACCACTGTTCGATTGGTATCTCTTATACCACTTTTTTAAAATATGGTTTGCGTGGCCCCCCGGCCTCATCCATAATTGTGCAACTTTCATATGTTTAACTGTGCTTTTGTTTAAACGCTTGTGCCTCTGCACTCATAAAGAGTACAGAGGATTATTCTAGTAATAAATACATATATTTTTATAATATATACCTTGTGTGGTGTCCTTTCATTTGATATTACAGGATTGTGGAAGGCTGCTTAGTCCATGCTACCCTTAGGATAGCTTGTCTATAAGGTTGACTTACAACCATCAACATAAGGGATTGTTTAAACTGATACAAGGTGCCCCCAGAATTGGAGACATCATATTATTATTATTATTATTATATTTCTTATATAGCGCCGGAATCGACCCCCGAAGGGGTATCTCCGCGCTTGCCTTGGGAACCCATCCTGGTTTTTCCCTGTGAGATCAGGCCAACTTCTCACATTGGTGTCAGCGGTGCGGATTTGAGCTTGCTGTTGTTTTACCATTGCAATCTTTTTATCAAATTGAAAGATCACATCAAGTACCTTAGGTACATATAAACAAAGCTTAGCATATTTAAGTTCTACTGAACTTAGTAGTTGTAGATCAAAGGGCTTAGCACACCCTGCCTACAACTCACTAGCAAGGTACAGTAGGAAAACACTTAGTGTAGGTAAGTGCACCACTTACACCTCACTAGCAGTCATGGCTGGCACAGAAGGAGCTTCAGGCTCTTTACCTGTGATGGTTGGCCTTACCAAGGCACCTTCCAGCTATGACAACCTCAGCCACAAGGACTTGAGTGCCCTGTGCACTTCAATGGGGCTGAGAAAGGGGCATAACCCTACCATTCCCATCCTGATAGCCATCCTGGAGAAGGATGATCTTGAGAAAGTTAGTACAGCTCCCTTAGGGTCAGGAGATGGAGTGAACCCCCCAGAGAATGAGAACACCCCCCAGACTTAGAAGATGTGGAGGTGGACCCTGAATCAGAAGAGGAAGAGTCAGATCAGGATCAGAGGGGTAACCAGGCACATGTAGGGAGGCTTAGCCAAACCAACTTGGACCTTCTTGGAAATGGAGAGGGCCAGCACCTCCCCAGAGTACAAAGCAGAATTGTTCCAGGCAATAGAAGATTGAGATCTCCCTCCAGGGACTCTCACATTTCTAGTGCCTCAAGGGAATCTCAAAGGAGAATGACTCCCCCCCCCCCCCAGAGAAGAGAGCATAAGGCCAGAATGAGGGCTGGTCTCACAGTATGCCTGTATTGCCTGACAACTTGCTTGCTCCTATGGCACGGCTAATTCATGGGGATGCACATATAGGCAGGGATGCGATGGTTTGTGTCTTTAGACAGACATGGTTCAATTCGAAATTTAGGAACATTGCAGAGGCACTCTGTCAGAGGTGCTTGACCTGTCAACAATACAATCCTGGAAAGAAAACAATAGTTTTACCAGGTACAATCGTAAAAGAAGAAGGTCCTTTTATCAGATTACAAATTGACTTTATTCAGTTACCCCTCTATAAAGGAGTGAAGTACGTCCTGGTCATTGTCTGTCTATTTTCAAAATGGATACAAACTTATTTTGCAAAGAAAAATGACGGCATTACTGTAGGCAAATTTTTACTGAGGGAACCGATACCTAGGTACGGTTTTCCAGTCACAATTGAGTCAGACAGAGATGGGCATTTTCAGAATGAAATAATAGGCCAAATCTGTGAAGCTTTCAAAATCACCCAAAAACTGCACTGTGCATATCTCCCAGAGGCTTCTGGAGTGGTAGAACAACTGAATGGCACCATCAAGCCAAGATTGGGAAAAATGTGTGAATCCACTGGAATGAATTGGATAGACGCTTTGCCCCTTGTTTTGATGGGAATCAGAAGTATTCCAGATCGGAAGACAAGCCTGAGCCTCCATGAGATACTGATGGGAAGAGTAATGCGACAAGCATGGGTACCAGGACACAAACTGCTAAGCATTTCTGATGATTTGGTGCTAGAGTACTGCAAGCAACTGGGTGACCAAGTGCGTTCTATCTCTCACCAGATTGGGGAAGACGCCGTCGCCAGACCAGCATCTCCAGCCCATAATCTGAACCCGGGTGATTGGGTTGTACTAAAGAAACACACCCGGTCGAGTTGCCTTGCACTGAAGTGGGGAAAACCGAGACAAGTGATTCTTGTTACCACAACAGCGGTGAAATGTGCAGGTGTGCCAAAGTGGATCCATATCAGCCATACGAAAAGGGTGACTGAAGACGAAGAAACTGAGGCTGAAGGTTGTGCAGCTGAGGGGTCTCCAGACGTTTGTCCTGAAGTAGCTGATGATGAACAACCGAGCACCAGTCAAGATGAGTGGGTCCCAGTAATCGACCTGACATTCGATCCCATAAGAACCAGAAGACAAACCTATTTAGATAGAGAGTGGGATAGTGAGGACGAGACAGGAATAGAAAAAGATAATCAGATCATCGAAATCCATGTCAAATCGGATAACGAGGAAGGTCAGATAGGGACAGAACAGGTTATTGACACACCTCCAAGAACTCCTGAGATTGAAAAGGGACGAATAGAAAATAGGGCGGAAGTTGAAGCAGAAGAAAATCAAAGGTTCGAAGTGCTTGAACAAGATCAGATAGAAATAGATACATGTGTTCAGGAAGAAGAAATTGAAATAAAACAAAGCCAAATCCAGCATACACCTGAACAAGGCCAGCTTAGTGACCAGGCAGAAGAAACCGACCCAAGACCTGGAACTAGTCAGACAGGAAGGGAAGAAGAAAACATTGAAGCAGATGTGCCACAACTGAACGAAAATAAAATAGCATTAGAAGAAAGCCAAGTAACAGTGCCAATCAAAAGATTCAAGAAAAAGAAGGAAGAACCAAGGTTCATAAAAAGACTGAGACTAAGACTAAAGACTGTAGAGGAGAAACTTGAGCAAAGGAAACAGGCCTCCAGTAAAACAGAACAGTCTGGAGTACAGTCTAAGAGAAGAAGTGCTCGAATAAAGAGACAGAACAGTAAATATCAGAATCCTGAATGGACTTATCTGGTGTTGGAAGAATTTGAGAATCTTGATATAAGTGACTAAAGTGATGAAGAATTGATTGCTAACCAGAGTACCGAAGAAGAAGAACCAACCTGAAGTTGCTCTGTGTAAGAAACCTGTATAAAGTTACAAAGAGGGGTGGAAAAACTTCTTTTGAGCCAAAAGGTCTGATTCCAATGTGAATGGAAGACCTAGACGTAATTGTTGTAAAACATGCTGTCAAATATGTATATGTAGTATAACACTAGTTCTAATACTATGGATAGGACTGACTATAACCATTCCTTCTATGATGAGTAAAAACCCAAGTCTGTACCCAAATAATAACCTACCGGATGACACTGTAGAATCACATACTAGAAATACACCGCAAAGTATAGACGTACTAGACAGACCACTTAGCCTGAAACAAACAAAACTAGATTTAGAAACATCAGATGAAGAAGAATTACACTTTAACAAGATTAAGAACAAAACTCATTTGAATGTTTTCGCAAACCTATTAGTACATTATGTAGAGACGATGGAAATAGACAACTGTTACGTCTACATGAAGCAACCCACTTCAGTAGCTGATGGCGTGACTTACCACCACTTGCCCTTAACCTATGGAATTTCCTGTAGTATACCAACTAGCTTATTTTACAGAAGAGGACCGTTACAGTATTACTACTCAAACCTTGACGTGACATTTTCTGAAATTCCTGTTCGAAGAAATTCGAACCCTGTACATACGACTCGAGATGTAGCTAAATACATGGGTGATTATTTTCTAACTGTAGGGAAAATTAACAGATGACGCACACAAAAATAACTTGACTTGTTCTTTACAGGAAAAGGAGAAAGAATTTCTGGATATGGTAGAGAAGAGAAAGTTTCCAAAAGAAAGCCAAAGACAAAACTCAGAAAGTTCCTAAATGGGCAGAAAATATAGGGAGCACCTCAAATGGTGGAGCAAATGCTGCCATGTTACTGGATTACGAAAATAAAGACAAACTGTCTTCACAGCGAAATGACTAGTTACTATAATAACATATTCATTGGTTCCAGTGAATGCGAACATAATTACAAGGTAATTGGGGGTTGGGGATTCAAAGATGGGTCAGAGCCAGTGTTTCCCGGAATTTATTTTATATGTGGAAACAAGGCTTATTTCAAATTGCCGGACCATTGGTACGGAAGCTGTTACTTTGGTATTGTCTTTCCAAAGATATACCTTGTGGGGAAAAGCACTGAAAGCACTGAAAAGACGAATAAATTAGAAAGCACAAAAAGAGAAAGTGCTGGAGAGATAGTGGGAGATATATTTAGTGAATTGATACCTGAAGTGAGAGTGACTCTGAATACACACAGAATTTGCAAATTGTCAACAGTAGTGGATCGGTTATCTACTGACACTGCTGGAGGTTTCCTGACGGTCAATACCGAGATGGTTGCGATCAGATCTATGGTTTTACAAAACAGGCTTGCTCTTGACACCTTATTAGCAAAAGAGGGCGGAGTCTGTAGAATGTTGAAAGCGCAACATTGTTGCACTTACATACCTGACAAAAGTGTGGAGATCAAAAGGTATGTGAGGAACATTACAAATTTGGAAAAAGAGCTCAAACCACTGGAAGTTGACAGTGCCTGGAAGAGACTAACTGATGGTCTCTCCTCTGTAGGTCATTGGTTTTCCAACTTAGGAAAAAGTCTTTTGAGTAAAATACTGATGCCAATCATGGGGATAAGTATAGTAGTGTTTATCATATTCATTTGTTGTATATGTCGCAAACATCAGAAAAAGTACACTGTGAATAAGAGAGGAGTGAAGAGAAATGTGGATGAAATGGAATTGGAGGAACTGAATAATCAGAAAATTCTCACCCTAATAAAGAAACAAAAGAAAAGATTAATCGAATGCTTGAAGAAATTGAACTGGGAAAAATGTGAAAAGTTGGCATCTGGTTCCATTAATAGTGATGATAGTAAGTATCATCAAAGAGGGGATTGATGGAGCAAGTATTCGCACGTTAAGCGACTTGCTTGTATCAAGAACCTCGAATAATGTTAATAGATTAATTCAACCTGTTTGTCTTACTAATATTGCACATTTTACACTACACGGGGTGTCCCAGTGACGCTTGCCTATGTGTTTACTAAACCGTAATAACGCTTGCCTCTAAAATGGCCGCTGCTTTGCGGGAATTTAGTCAGTGCATGCGTCGGTCATAACCATGTGATGTGACGCACTCGCAGTTCTGGAGGGAACTTGTTGCTCATGCGCAGTACTGCTAAAATGGCCGCTTTGTTTTCTCACATGCTCCGTGCTTGCATTGCCGCTTTTGCAAAGCTGTCTGTTCTGCTTAACTCCTAATGCTATAGTTATTATAAAGTAAGGGGTGTAGTATAGCCAATCACGGTATACAGTGTATTCATTTTTTCTGTACTTCTAAATTGTTTTCGCGTACTTTTCATGTATCATATTGCTTGGGCCTGGGAGGCGCTTGCTACTCCATCTTTGAAGCCCGTTTAGTACCAGTCATGTGATGGGGGAAAAGAAAGTCATGCAGCAGTGGAACCCAGCCAGCTAGCAGCCGAAGCCAAGATGCTCCTGGGAACCGACCTGTAACCCAGCAGGACGAAGCCGACCTGTACCTGCAGTCGCAACAATTGTATATAACTAATGTGTACCCCATTGTTCTTTGTAAACCATATGCCATGGAAGTTATAATTTAAGGGGTGGGTATGAAAATGAATATTAAGCCTGAGAAAGTCTTAAATTTAGGAGGTGCAATGACCTGACCTCCTCTTGTGACCAATCAGAAATTAGGGAACCTTTCACTTGCAACATTAGGGGGTGGTACACTGACCCGAAAAACAGTATAACTAGCCTAGGTTTAGCAAGAGAAACTGTCCGACTCGTCCGAATAGCTGACCGGTCACTGACCCATCGAACTCTATAAGTGATTGATACAGAGAGCTGCGGAGCACTCTGTCCGTATTTCCACAGACTCAGTCGGGGTTTGGGAAACCTTAAGTGCTGGCGAAGCACTTTGCTGTGAGATTCGAGACACCCAATCGGGGTTATTGGCAGATTACTTGCAGAGAGGGGGTAGCGCAGGCGTTGCATCCAAAGCTGCAGGTGTTGGTCGTACCCTTTGGTGAGCCCGGTCCTGATTCAAATCCTGGGGCTATCCTGTCCTGACTGTCCGTGAGCTGTACCTGCTCGCCTACTGGCAACCTAAGTCCTTGAGGGTCCCTTCTCGCCTTTTTCAACTGACCCGTGGCCAGGGTTAGTCTTCAACCTATCCTAGGTAAATATAACTGAGTATGGGTGTTTGTCTATCTAAACTTCTCTCTCCTGTCCCGAATAAAGCATAATTGCCTACGTCCTCTCCTGTTTTCTATAAATAAGGTTTTCGTGCAAACTTGTCTATTAGCATGTTCCACTTTCCTCCCTACCTTTAGTCAAATATTGAGTCGTTCACACATATAGTCTGTTCCATTCTTACCCTCCCTTAAGAGAGTAAGCACATCTGGATAAATCAAATTGCATAAGTTTCGTTTCTTATAAACCGTTAGTGACTTTCGAAAGTCTGCTTTGATTAGTATGTTCCCTTTCTTTACCCGCCTTTAGTGAAGTTGTGAAAGTCTGCTGATCTAAAATAGCGTGTTCCTTATTTTTCCCTTCCCTTTATTTTCGATTTCTAAATGTTTCTTACTCTCATTCATAGCTATACAATAGTTCTAATTCTAGTTATAGACAGTTTGATCTGTGTAAAGTTGTGGCTCATGGCATATGATGAAGGAGATAATTAGATAAAGGTGTTCAAAACTTCTTGCGTCTGTGGTCATTATAAAAAGTACAAACTGTTATTTAATGTTGCATGGTATTTTTGGTGCTGTCTACTTAATCCCACAGCTAGCTCCTGATCCATTGTGATCTTAGGTACCTGTTTCAAGGATTGGTAAGTCAGGTACACGGAATTAGAAAGAAGTGAAACTGAATTACTGATGAGAGTGTGTAGGTTACCTGATTAAAATATATACATGAAAATTTATTTATATGGGCCCAAGTGTGCATAATGTTAGGTCGAGTGATCTACGCGCTCAATCACCGTCATCAACCGTGAGACAGAATCATAATATTGATTGGATAAAAGTACTACAGCGGAGAATCACGTGATTTCACGTCGCTGCACGTCACGTACAGCACGCCAGCCTTCCGATAAAATGTCTATCTCGCATCCTGTCGGTACCTTCACTCCAGCTCAGTAACCGGCGAAGAGGTACCGACGGATAGGCGAGTGACTGGCGCAAATATGATGACTGTTGCCAAATAAGTACCGTTTTGCAGTAGATGTGATATGCAGGTATTCAGTGATGCACAGAGCTTGTTTAAAATCAGGCTATAAACACTCCCATTTTTCCGTACACAGACTATTCTGAAGTGTAGCTCTTTAGCCGGGCATAAGATAGGAGATACATACAGTTTTGCAGTAGATGTGATATGCAGGTTTTTAGCGAAGCACAGAGCTATTTTTAAATCGGGCTATAAACGCTGCCATTTTTCTATCTTGGAGTGAAGCATTTTAGCCGAGCATGAGATAGGAGACACATACCTGCTTTAAGTGGTTGATTTTCCTACTCTATGTTTAGAAGCCTTAATGGTTTAATTTTGAGGCATTGTGGAAAGCAGTTTGCAAAGCATTATGAGATTGAGGGGCCAGTACTTGAAGAGCAGATGTACCAAATAGAAATGAATGATCAATACTCCACATAGAAGTAGAACCCTTGTACTTAATGTTAAAAAGATGGAGCATTATATTTATTATATGTACATATATATATGCTAACTCAATTTTAGCTTGGTTGGATGGCCTCTTTGCAGAGTAACGCACTTAATTTCGTTTCAGTCAAATAAATTGGTTTGGAAGCGTCTGTGTCAGGTACCCCACAAGACTCACCTGGGCTTGTGAAGCAATCCAGCAGAGACGACACAAACCACCGCCCCTAGTCCCAACAAACCCCCGCGGCGAGTAATACCCGACAAGGATGAGATGGATCCACGGACGGGGGCCAAAGGAACCAGGGAAGTGGCCTTGGTAGTAGGGACGTTGGGAAGGGTCTTGGCACAGCTAAGGGAACAAGAAATGCCTGATTAGGACTAGGTGCTACACTCGTGCTGAAAACACCCCACAAGACACATGCAGACAGGAGCCCCTGTTTCTGACACTCACCACAACTCGTTGTTCGGGTTGACTCAATGAAAAGGTCTGAAGTGTCGTCCAGGAGACTTGCGTCCTTGGTAAGAAAAACGAGAATAAGGCGCTCCCACGCCAGGACCACCAAAGAACCAAAAGAAATCAAAGGAAGGCGCTCCTGCGCTGAAAGGGAGGCACGAAAAAGAACTCCAGGGTAAGCGCTATAGCGCAGCCCATATGTACAATGCTCATACGCTTTAGGCGTGTAGAAAACAAGCAGTAGCGCTCCTGCGCAACCGCCAAAACAAAGGTATATCCAGAGTTCAAAGTCAAAGCGCTCCTGCGCTATGGTCAAAACAACTGAGGAACCAAAGTGCTGAAAGTTAAAGCGCACCTGCGCTTCCTACTGCAAACAGGCAGTAGCGCTCCAGCGCCACTGCCAAACAAAAGGACAAAGGCAGGGATGTAGCTGCGAGCCTTCGCAGCTGCTTCCTAAAGTTGCTATCAGCAGCGCTCCTGCGCGGCTGACTTCCGAAATACAGCACTGCAATCAGTCAAGTAACGCGTGAAGAAAGGAAGCGTTACCGTGACTCGAAGTAACCGCCCCTCCAGTAGAGCAGCAGAAGACCGGACCTCCGACGTCAGCTGGGCTGAAGTGCGGCTGCTGGGAAGTATCAGAAGCACCGATCCGGCGGGCTTCACGCATTTTAAGCGTGTTCCCCCGGAAGTGCTTGGTGTAGACGTTGTGGCGGAGGACTAGACCGGGACACCACTTCTGGCCGGAAGTGAGTATCCCAATGCCTGCATGCATTCTGTGGCGCCCGGGGCAGCGGTAAGCCGCCACACGACAGTCTGGTGATTGTGGGACATCAGCATTTGGATTCATGGTGAATGTATGCTATTGAATCATTTCCACAGGGCGGGGCCTTTCAGCCACATAAGCTGGTGCCGAGAGAGGTGAGGCTTACCTCTTGAATGGCAATGGCAAGCCCCCCATTGATTGCAAAACTATGTCTTTTTGCTGTTTGTGCGAGCTATTGTGTGGAGCTAGCATTTACATTATGTTATTTTTGAAGAAAGCTTAGGATCAATAAAGTCTATTTTTGAGTACATATTTTTTCCATAGATGCAGCATAACCATCATGCTATCATCAAGAGAAGAATACTAGTACAAACTACAATATCGTATGTATATTGTCCTATCTGAATAGGTTTATTGCAGTGACAACAAATAATTGTAGGTCCTGAAGAAAGCCACGGAGGATTTTTCTCCACAAGGCTGAAACATGTCGACCATTAAAGCAGTGATTAACTTCTAACTGCTTCATTATTGTATTTGTTTTCACCTCTCTTTCACACATTTTAGAAGGAAGACTTAAGAGACATAGAACTATAGGATAATATACCGTCTCTATAGTTCATCCTTTTTAATGCACTATTTTCACGTCTTCTTTTGCACTGCACACTAATGATACACTGTTAAATAACTCTCTTACTCAATCATATGTACTGTCTTCTCCTTCTTTAAGAATCACATAGAAGGGGGGAGGAGCTTAGCGCGCATCCAAGATGGTCGCGTGAGCGGAGAGTTCCCGAGACCCTCGCCGCCTTATTGTGGACATAACCCTGCTGAACTAATTGCTTTTTTCAAAAATTGATTTGGACGCCGGGAACCAGAAATACTCCGTTCTGACACCTGAAGGCCTACATCGAGAGACAGCCCGGGACTCGAGCATCCGGAATACTCGGGGGGCAGTTGAACAACAACGGCTGTTGGAAGAAGACTAGTGCCCCTGGTGTACTTTCGGTTTCGTTTTTCCTGCTCTCGATTACTGAAAGACGGCTGCCCTTTGTTCCTGCCGGCCCATGGTCTAACTTGATCGACTGCTCCTACAGGGCGCCCCGACTTTTGACTTTTCACGGTTTTATCCGTGAGGAGCAATTCACACCAGGTCCCAAAAGCCCCTTTGGGGCGCGCAGCTCAACATGGCGAGCAAATCTGAAAGCGATAAACGGACGGTCAAGATCACGTCCCGAGGCAGTGCCACTCAATCCAACAACATGGATCGATATACTCGCCCTAAAGGTTCCCCCAGTGGTACTGGTAAAACTCCGGAGGACCTTTGAGGTGGCTCCCCAGAAACGGAAGAGTTGACTCTGCGAGACATAATGGGCGCCATTGCGAGCGTGAAATCCTCCATGGGCCAGCAGTATGAGACATTGGCCTCCAAGATCGACACAGTGGCTATTGATGTCAGTTTGATTAGGACGGACTTGGCTAAAACTGACGAGCGGGTCAAGTCGTTGGACATCAAAACTGCCAGTCTTACAGCTGACGTGTCCGATCTCCAGACTGAAGTCCGGAACTTAAGAACCTCAAATGCCAAGTTCGCCTGCCGGCTCGATGACTTTGAAAGTCATGCAAGGCGCAACAATGTACTAATTATCGGAGTTCCGGAGACGGCTGCTGAACAATCGACTGATCTCCTGGTGGAAGATTTGATATTAAATCATCTCGCTCCCAAGGGCCTCAGCAATTTCTTCGCGGTGGAGAGTGCCCACAGAGTTCCGGGCGGAAGACACAAACCAGGCGCCCCACCACAGCCCATAATTGCCAGAATCTTTAATTTCAGGGACAGGGATGCTATCTTGCAGGCATCGAGGACCAACGGCCCCACGAAATTTGAGAATGCATCTATCAGTTTCTACCCAGACTTCACCCAATCGGTGCAGAAACAGAGAATGGCATTTACCGGGGTGAAACGGAGACTGAGAGACTTGGGCTTTAAGTACGCCATGCTCTTCCCTGCCCGGTTACGGATTGAACATAACGAACAAGTTCTCTTTTTTGATCGGCCTGAGGTGGCCAGTGACTGGCTAGACACTTTATCGACACACCGAGACCGGACGGAGCAACCTGGAGGTGCGGAAGGCGGCCAGACGGAACAGGAGGAGTAAGGGGAACGGCGTGTCCAGTTCATGTACTTTGCAGCAGGGGTTCGTTTTAATCTTGGGTTACTGTGACTATAATGACTATACACCCAGAGGCGGCGGGGGGATTGGGACTCTTCCTCCTCTTGGGGTGTTGCTCTTTCTTCTTGTAGATTAGTTTCTGGGGCAGGGCGATAGGCACACTGCAAGTTGGGGTGGTTTTTTGAATTACCGCAGGGGTGCATGGAGGGGGGATGCGTGTTTGGGGTTCTCTGGGGGTGGAGGGGGGTTCCTTTTTTCTTTTTGTGTTGTTACAGAGGCTACGTATCATTGTGCAATTCGACTTTTGTGTCCTTCTTAATGTTTGGGAGATTCCGCCAGCATTCATGGGATGGGGGGTAGGGAGTTGAGAGTATTAAGTTGGAATATCAATGGCTTGGGAGACAGGATAAAGCGGGGGATAGTATTGCAGTACTTGAAACGCCATTCCCCTAATGTGGTACTATTACAGGAAACGCACTTGGTGGGGAACACATGTCACGCTATGAACTGGCGGGGTTATCGGCTGATTGCACATTCTGGGTTTACCTCCGGATCAAGAGGTACTGGTGTTCTTGTTAGAAATTCCTTCCCCTTGGAAGTTGACGATACTATCCTAGATGATAGGGGACGATATGCTGCCATTACTGGTAGATGGGAGGGGAAAACGATTTCTATACTCTCAGTATACGTTCCTCCGGGTTTACAAACCACGACGTTCGCTGACTTGGGGAAATTGGTGTTGGAGCTCCCCAAGGGGGTTTTGGTTGTGGGTGGAGACTTCAACTCTGTTGTCTGTGGTAGACAGGATCGTAACCCCCCCAGGGATCTTACGAGATCGCAATCCTGGCTTGGTAGCTTTTTGGATACATTGGGTCTTGTTGACTGTTGGAGAATGCTACACCCCGGACAGGCCCAATACACCTTTCACTCTGGTGCACACGGAAGCCTCGCGAGGCTTGATTACGTCCTCATGCCGGCGGCACAGGCCGTGTCGGTGAGAGAGGTCCGAAACTTGCCCAGAGGCATATCGGACTACTCCCCACTATGGCTTATTATTGATATCCAGCTGGGAGCCGGGGGTCGGGTCGCCCCGATCAATCCTTGGCATCTCCGGAACCCTGAAACCCAGGCGGGTGTAGTCAAGACTATTGACAACTACTTTGCCGAAAATGTGGGGTCTGTTTCCTCATCTATATCGCTGTGGGAGGCCTTCAAAACTGTGATTCGAGGCCAGACACTGTCGCTGATCGCCTGTGCTAAGAGACGTAATAATGAGGAGGTTGTGTGAGATTGGAGTCTGAAATCACTGCCCTAGAGGCAGACCTTGAGTCCGGAGTCACGCAGGACAAGGTGCATGTCTTGAATCTTAAACAGTCCGACTATAGAGCCTTGGTGACAGACTCCGCTAAAGCCATGAGTCGCGAGCAACAGGGACACCTGTACGATGTGGGTGATAAAGCCGGGAAATTGATTGCATGGCTGGATAAGAAGGAAAGATTGAGTTGAGTGGTGCCAGTTGTTTAAAGAGCGGATGGTGTGCGTGTGGTTGATCCGCTTGAGATAGTGGAGGGATTTGCATGTCACTTCTAAACGGTGTATGCGCCAGTCTCTGACAGGCCTGAGGAGGACTCGCATCTTTTGCTCAGAGATATCGCACTGCCTAGCTTGTCTGATTCTGATAGAGAGCTTATGGAGGCGGAATTTTCCACCGATTAAAATAGCGCTCGCTATTTGCTCCATTCGCTCGGGAAAAGCTACAGGCCCAAATGGTATCCCCATCGAGTTGTACAAGCTGTGTCCTGACAAAATGGCGCCGTATCTTCGCGCGATGTTTTTGGAGTCGCGTGAGAATGGGTCGCTTCCCCGAGATCAGAGACTGGCTTCCATTGTCGTGATCCATAAAGAAGGGAAACCCTGAGACTTGTGTGCCTCTTATAGACCTATATCCCTTTTGAATGCGGAACCTAAGATCCTGGCTAAATTATTGGCAAATCGATTAATTAAAGTGATTGGGGACCTGATACACCCGGATCAGTCCGGATTCATTCCAACTCGCAACACCGCGCTGAATTTACGTCGCCTTCATGGCGTCCTTGCGAGGGCGGAGACGTTGCGTGAGCCGGCCATTTTGGTCTCTTTAGATGCTACTATAGCATCGACACCGTGGAGTGGCCATATTTATGGGCGGCCCTTGCGAAGTTCGGTTTTGGCCCTGTGTTCATCAGTTGGGTCAATCTCCTCTATGAGAAGCCGCTGGCCCAGGTGGTTGGTAATGGTAGGGTCTCGGAGTCTTTTACTCTCGGGAGAGGCACGTGGCAAGGATGCCCCCTATCTCCGCTACTGTTCGCGCTCGCGTTGGAACCCCTGGCTGCGGTGGGAACCATCGCTCAAGGGCATTAGATGGACCCCCGACTTTGAGGACCGCATATCTTTATATGCGGGCGATATCCTCCTGTAACTTACTTCCCCATGGAAATCGTTGGGGGTACTGTTTGATGTCCTTTGCTCCTTTGGGAAGAATTCTGGCCTGGTGATCAATTGGACTAAGTCTTGTGTCTACTCGCTTACTGGTGAGGTACCCCTCGTGCCGCGTAACTGCCCGATACAAATTTCGCATACCGGCTTCAAGTACTTGGGGATATACGTTTGGCTTGACCCTGCGATTCGGTATCAGCGTAATTTGCTCCCTCCGCTTCTCCGGTTGAAATCCGACGTGACAGCCTGGTGTAGATTGCCGTTGTCTCTGGTCGGAAGGGCGACCCTATTCAAAATGATGTCCCTGTCCAGATTTTTATACGCCCTTCAAAATACACTCGACCTTGTACCCACCAGCTATTTCCGCGAGATAGAATGCCTTCAGAGGCAGCTGCTATGGGGCGGGCGCCCACGCATTGCCTTAGCAAACTTAACACTGCTCTGGTATGACGGGGGCATTGCGTTGCCTGACATCAAACGCTATTATTGGGCCTCCCAACTGAGTGCAATTAATCACGCTATGTACGGCCCTGTGTCCAACCCAGCATTCGCAATGGATAAATGGCAGCTCCCAGGAGGGGACTACAACAGGGCGCTATATTCCAAAAAGACTGGCAGGACATTAACAGGACCCATCGGAGTTGCTGTCCGGATTTGGTATAGTGCGAATATAGCTATGGGCTGGTCGGACGTATTGACCCGAGCGACTCCGCTCTATGTCACTGAGAAACTAGGCAATGTATGGACTACCAAGGGTTTCGAGAAGTGTGACCTCATTGGCATCAGTAAGGTTGGGGATCTCTGGGTCAAGGACAGGATAAAGACCTTCGATGAATTAAAAATTGAATATGCGCTTAACGACAGGGAGTATTTCTGCTACCTGCAGATCAGACATGCGATTGGATCGGTCTTCCCGACCGGAACCTCAATCCCGGAATCTTCCCCTCTCGAAGATAGAGTGCTTGACGGCCACGTCCCGGATAGCACCATCTCCCTGATTTATAAAAAACTCCTTAATGATCGAACGGATCTTCTTCTGCAACTGCGAGAGGCTTGGACCGGCGATGGACTGGAGCTAGATGATGAGGATTGGCAGGCTGCGATATCTTCTCCTAAGGAAGTCGCAATTCCGGCCCGTCTTTGACTGGTGCAATTAAAGATCTTACACCGTGTCTACGTGACAGGCTCCCAACTGTTGCGTATGGGTTATTCCGTGGATGGGTTGTGTAAGCGTGGGTGTGGTATGATGGGTTCCTTCCTCCATATTTTATGGGAATGCACCGGGGTCGTGTCATTCTGGAACCGTGTGCATGATGTCATGAAGGAAGTTACGGGAGTCTCATTATTGCCTGAGGCCCGACGGTGTTTGTTGAACGCGTGGGAACCCAATGACTACAACGTGGCACAGACACAATGGGTCACTTTGGGGAATATGGTGGCTAAAATTTTAAGTCTAGGGATATTGCACAGTTATGGGGGTCCCCGAGGGCACCCAGGATCTCAGCCTAGACAGAGAACATGGACTGGTGCATGTTTTGAGAAAAAACTGTATATGTCGCACGTGGTAGGCCCAAGAAGTGGGGGAGAATATGGAACCAGTGGAATCTGTATCGCGGGGAGAGCTGTACTCCTCCTTTTGTGAATCCCCCGGAGGTGGCGCAATCCCCTTAGCCTGATGTTCCTTCTACAGTATTGAGCTTAGTTGATATCATGATTGATTGCTCTCTTCCCCCTTCCTCCCTCCTCCTGTTTACATTCCCATTTACTGATTTCATATGTCTTTTCAGATGCAGCTCTCCCCTTCCCGGGAGGGACACTTATGTATAAAATTCCTGTTTTGCCTCGTCATTTTTATGTAGTTTCTTTTTTGTTTGTTTCTATATATCAAAAATGTAAAACCTTGATTTATCCTGCGTATTAACATATACTTTTATGACATGTACGCTCATTCGCCGCCGGACCCCCAGGTTGCCAGCTGAAGTGCTGTGTTGCTGTACGATACTATGCAATTGTTTGCTTTGGCGACGGCCGGCCCTAGTGGTTGTAGGCTCGCAACTGTACTATTATAATTATAAATAAAGGTTTTCACAAAAGAAAAAAAAAATCACATAGAAGGATACGACTCTTGATTGTTGCCGTCTCTGATTGTTAAGAGAAGCACTACAGAGTTGTGTATGGAACCCAGATGATGACACTGGGCACAAGATTGTGTAATTATGGGGTACCATTTAACCTTAACCTCTTAAGCGCTGCCGACGGCCAACGGTCGTCACGAGCGCTACCTCCCCAGTGCTGCGCACGACCATTGGACGTCCATTCAGCACTAGTTCCAATGGACAGCACAGCACTGGGGAGGGATATTTGCGCCGCAGCTAAGGTGTTAAATGTTTCTGAGCACTTCTTTGGTTTTTCCTTTGCTTTCTGAGATTATGATATATGCACAGTATCTGCATGAACTGTGGTAACCTTAAGATAAGTATCTAGAGGTTTCTTTAGTCTGGTAGGTTCTTATTGTTGTTTATAAGTATTAGAGGCAGGGGGACTTGAATCTTGACTAGACCTAAAATTTTCCCTCAGACCCTCTTGTATTGTTTTTATCCAGCAATACTGTCACATATATTGTCTCACTTTGAAGTCAGTGAATGAAAAGTAAATACCAAGCTCCCTCGAATGACAGAGCCCTATCTCTTGAATGCACAGCAAATGGCATAAGAGAAGAACAAGATCTAAAGTCCTGTTTACAGAAAGCGAGTACTCGGAAGGATACAGTAAACAAGGGAGTGTTCCACGGGAGGGACAAACTCAAGCTGAACAGCGAAAAGCAAATAAAGCTAGCAAATAGGAAACAAGCAACTTTGAGTTACTATACAATGGGTGGAATGCATTCCCATGGTAGCTTTCAAAATGCTCACAAGTAGTAGTTAGCAAACCAGACCGCTTTGCTGTCTGGTGGGATTCAAACTTAAAAATTATGGCAAAAAGAAATAAAAGGACAGAAAGAAAGAAAAAAGCTAAGAAAAAAGGTTAAGGAAAGAAAAAAGAAAAAAGGAAAGAAAGAAAAACTGAAAGAAAAGAGGTTTCACAGTATCAAATCAAATATTGGACACTAAAACCCAAATTACACCCCACCTATGTTAAAAATAAAAGTGTGATGCAAATGAAATAAGTTAACATTTGTTTTTCTTCCCGGGCAAACTTTACTAAAGAACCACTGGTGAAACAAAGTCCAAGCACACCATACAATATGCTGTGGAACAGCAGAAGTCCCCTTCAAAAGGAATTTACAACTGCATTGGGAGAAAGGAACTGATAAAGCTGGAAAAGTGCAAGGTGCTCACTTCAAATGCGCCCTACTATCACGTCAGGCAACACTGCTGCTGAAGTAATTAAACAACCTTGTTTATGGATGTGCTCATTGTGAAACAGCAAAATGCAGTCACTCAACGCGACATTAACCAAAGGCTTAAGTAGGCGGCCCTTGTGTATGCTGTAGTGGTGGAAGCAAAATGGAACGACACAACAATAGACCAATGGGAGAAGACAGTTGGCTGAAAGTCCGATATTAGACATATTTTAGTAAAATCAAAAGGTCTTGGCTAACGTCAGACCTATAAAGATTTAAGAGTATAGAAATGAAAGAAAAGCATTGAAGTATCCAAGCTAGAGGGTGCACCAGTGCCCATTGTCCCATTCAAAAGTAAATTTTTGTTGTTCACAGGATGTTCTAGAACACAGGGTAACGACAACCCATGAGACTACAGGGAGTGGACTTGAAACGCCAAAACTAGGAGTTGTGGAAGAAAATAGATAGATAAAATGTTCTTGCTTCTATTATATTTGAAACCATCACAATATAAAAGACACCAAAAGTAAACAGTTAAAGGAGTATGTTCAATCGATCAATCAGTCAATCAAGAGTTTGTAAAGCATGGCTTGTCACCCGTGAGGGTCTGAAGGCGCGGTGGGGGAGGAGGGCACAGCGCGGGGGCTGGTGATAAGTCGAAGGGCCAGGTCTTCAGATCCTTCCTGAATTGGGTCAGTGACGGGATTGCCTGAGGTGGAGGGGCAGGGTGTTACAGGTCTTTGTTGCGAGGTAGGAGAAGGATCTTCCTCTGGTTCTTGTCTTGTGAATCCGTGGGAAGGGGGCCAGGGCAAGTTGAGCAGAAAGGATTTGTCTGGCAAGTACGTAGAACGAGAGGCGGTGGTTCAGATATGCCAGTCCTTCATAGTGGAGAGCTTTGGAGGAGTGAGTAAAGAGCTTGAAAGTGATTCTCTTGTTGACTGGGAGCCAGTGGAGTCGACAGATGTGTTGAATTATGTGGCTGCAGCGGCGGATGTCGAGGACCGGTCTGGCTGCGGCGATTTGAACATTCTGTAGTTTCCTGTGCTGTTTCTGGTTGACGCTGGCGTAGAGTGCGTTGCCGTAGTCGAGTCTGCTGGTGATGAGTGCATGAGTGACCATCTTTTTTGATTCTGTGGGGATTCATCGGAATGTCTTTTAAAGTAAGCAGAGCATGTGGAAACATGAT
Source organism: Lissotriton vulgaris (assembly GCF_964263255.1). Taxonomy (NCBI): domain Eukaryota; kingdom Metazoa; phylum Chordata; class Amphibia; order Caudata; family Salamandridae; genus Lissotriton; species Lissotriton vulgaris. Next base: position 1,210,255,767 of record NC_141691.1, read on the forward strand.
GAATATAATATTATTATTATTATAGTTTTATAGAGCGTGCAGCGGCCCAACAGGGGTTTGCCAGTACTGAGCAGGACAACAAAGAAGCCACCGACTGCAAATGATAGCACAGGATAAGGAGTTATACTTGGCTATAAAGGAAAGTCTTTAAATTCTTGTGAAAGGCTAGCAACAAGTGACACATCCTAAGTTCCATTGGAAGAGAGTTCCGCAGATTTGAGCCAAGGTAAGAAAACGAGCGGATTCGCACATGAGTAAGATGGACTCTGGGTACAGAAAATAGAGAAAGGCCAGCTGATCTCAGCTGTTGGACGGGCATGTAAGGTTTGACCAGACTTGGTATGTAGGGAGGCGCCAAATCAAGTTTGGCCTGGAACATGTAACAAAGGACTTAAATTTGATACGTTTATTATCTTGAGCAAATGAAGTTTATAAAGTGACGGTGAGACGGAAGCATGTAGAGGTAACCGGAAAAGGAGGCGTGCAGCCACATTTTTTATGAGGTGCAAGCGATGGACTGAAGCTTTATCAGAGCCTAAGTACAATACATTTTCATAATCTAGTCTGGAAATTACCAGCCCCAGCATTACCGATCTCTGGGCTGCAGGTGAAATTAACCAGAGCATTTTCATAAGCTACTTGAGAAACGCTAAGCAGGTCACAGTGAGCCCAGACACCTGGGCTTTAAGGGAGAGATTGGATTGTAATCAATAGTAATACCCCGGGTTTTAACTTTAGGGACCGGAGCAGATAAAGGTCCAAAAGTGTCAGCCCAACGATTAATTGCCCAAAGTTCTGGGTTGTATCCTGAACCTTGGGGATACAGCGTTTCATTGTGAGAAAGGAGTCCAGTATGATGCAGATGTTGCTTACGTGGACCGTCGGGGAGGGGGCATCTCAGTGCGGTATGCCACCAGGAGTCGCCCCAGTGTGAGGGGGCAGATCCCAGGATGAGCTTCGGTCTTGTCAGAGTTGAGCTTGAGGCAATTATCTTTCGTCAAGGTGGCAACGGCCTTCATCCTTCATGAAAGTCTATTCTGGCAACTGTGGGTTCGTTGGTGAGGGAGAGGATCCGCTGGGTGTCGTCGGTGTAGGATACAATGTTGAGTCCGTGGTTCCTGGCCATGGCCACGAGGGGGGTCATGTAGACGTTGAAGAGGGTGGGGCTCAGGGAGTAGCCCTGGTGCACCCCGCAGCTGATCTCTGTAGGTTCTGAGAGGAACGGAGGTAGTCTGACTCGCTGTGTTCGGCGAGTAAGGATGGAGTGGATCCTGTCCGGAGCCTTGTCGCAGATGATGGCGTTGAGGAGTCTCGTGATTAGGGTGTGGTGAAAAACAGTATGTAAGGCGGCCGTGAGGTCCAGTAGGATGAGGGCTGCGGTTTCGCCCTGGTCAATCGGGAGAGGGTGTCGTCAATGGCGGTGAGGAGTGTGGTCTCAGTGCTGTGGTTACTTAGGAAGCCGGGTTGAGAGATGTCCAAGACGTGGTTCTCTTCGATGAACTCAGCGTTAGGCGTTGAGCGCCTTCTCAATGACCTTGACTGGGAAGAGTAGGAGGGAGATGGGTCTGAATTTCGAGGTATGTCGGTTGGCGGAAGGCTTCTTCATCAGGGGGTTGATCTCAGCATGTTTCCAGTTGTCGGGGAAGGTGGCGGTTTCAATGGAGCGGCTGATGGTGCTGCAAAGTTCTAGTGTGGTGGTGGTGGTGGTTCTGTGGAAGATGTGATATGAGCATGGGTCCGATGGGCCTCCAGAGTGGATGCTCTTCATGGTCTTGAGTGCATCATCTGTGGTAAGCAAAGTCCAGTTGAGCAGGGTCTGTTGGGGTGCAGGGAGGCTGCGTGCGGTGGTCTTGGGTGTCGAAGTGGTTTTAGATTTGCCTGATCTTGTGGTAGAAGAAGGTGCTGAGTTTGTTGCAGAGGTCTTGGGAGGGTGAGATGCATGTGGTCTCGCTGTTAGGCCTGGCAAACCCATGGACGATGGCGAAGAGCTCTCTGTTGTTTTTGTTGTGTTGATTCTGTCTTGGAGGGCAATTTTCTTTGTGGTTTTGTGGAGGAGGAGGTGGTGCACGCTGACGGTTGTTGTGAAGGTTGAGTGGGTTTCCAGGGATTTGTTGTTCCTCCATCTCTTCTCAAGTCATCTGCTGGTGTGTCTGGACTCATGGAGGGCAGGAGTGACCCAGCTAGGTTTCTTGGAGTGTTGCTTTCCTGGGGTCTTCTTGAGGGGTACCAGAGTGTCTGCGCAGTTGGAGATCCACTGGTGAAGGTTGAGTGTTGGTGTCTGTTGATGTCGGTGGTGTGGGGGTGCAGAGGAATGCGATGAGATGTTTGTTGTGGCCTTGTACTATCTACAATGGGAGGGAGGGGGGTGAGGGCGGTGGTGAACGGTGGGAGTGTTGAAGTGTGGTGGTCGGTCCAGAGGAGTTTGGTGGTGTGGCTGTAGGTGATGTTCCCACTAGTGGAGAAGACAGGGTCGAGCATGTGTACGGCTGTGTGGATCAGGCTGTGACTGGCTGCTTGAGTCCGATGTTGGCAAAGTTCTCTAAAAAGAGATGCAGTATTCTGGTCACTGGGGTTGTCCAGTTGGAAGTTGAGGTCGCCACATAGGATGTAATCGGTGGATGCAAGAGCTTGGGGTGCGATAAGGTCTACAATGGGGTTGGTGAAGGGCAGGAGGGGACGGGAGACCTATAGACGAAGGTGCTGCGAAGGGTGGTGTTGGGGTTGGTCTGGATCTGGAAATGGTGATGTTGGCGTTCGGTCGTTCAAGAGAGTGGTCAGGCAGAGTGTGTTCTTGTGAACGATGGCGATGCCCCCTTCTGGTCGGTCGGCGCAGTCATGGCAGGTGATTTTGTAGCCTTCGGGGATGGCGGTGGCGATGTCTGACCCAGAGCTGGGGTTGGGCCAGGGTTCTGTCAAGGCAATCTCGGGAGAGGTGGGGTCAAGGAGGTCCCAGATTTCTGTGACACATTTGTGGAGGGGACGCTTGTTGAGGAGGATGCAGGTGCATTTTTGGTCGGTTAGGTGGCGAGGGGAGCTGGCGTTTTGACGTGGGTGAAGGTGTTGCTGCAGTTCTAGCAGGAGAAGAGTCCTTGGGTGTCCTTCAGTGAGGCGAGGTGGCAGGCGGTGTGGCGGCCTGTGTTGAGGGCGAGGAGGGTGCTGGCGTCATATCAGTGGAAGGTCTGAGAACCAGGGTCCGTGGCACTGGGCGCGGTCTAGGTGTAGACAGGCTTGCCTTTGGTGCGGCTGCATAGAGCCAGCATTAAGCACTGTGCCGGGGGCTTGACAACTGGGAGGCGGGAAACGTGGGGAGCAGGAAGGGTCACTAGGGTGGCGCGGAGGATCGCAAGAACGGCAGAGTGCAAAAAGTGAAAAGTACAAAAAGCAAGAAAAAAGGCAGAAGCAGTAGAAAGGCAAAAGAGGCAGAACAAATCGAGACAGAAGGGCAGTCCGCAGCAGAGCAGTGACACTCTACCACTAGACCACCAGGGATGAGGCACAGGTAAGGAGCCTACAGGTGGAGGAGGGCCTTGAACCTCTGACCTGAGGGTCAGCAGCAGCAATGGGGGCAGCTTCATGGGGCTGGATAAATAGAATGCTTTCCCCTGACCTTGGTACAAAGTCTCACACAAAGTGGCACAGGACTTTCAAAAAAGCTCTTGTTTGACTTCAACACCAGATTGCATTTTAGCAGTTTTGGCCAACAATTTTGCAGTACGCTTCGGAAGCAGATTATTTATTTAATTAATTTAAAATATTTATAAAGCGCGACTGTCACCTGGCAGGTATCCTGGCGCTGATAGCTACTCTTGTGGTTTATTGGCAGGGGTGAGCTGGAAAAGGCCGGTATTTATAGGGACAGGGGAAAGAGCCAAGTTTTGATACGTTTCCTGAATGGGAGGAGATGAGGGATATGGCGAATTTCAGCAGGTAGACTGTTCCATAGCTTGGCTGCAGCTACACTAAACGATCTTCCTCCCATCCTGGCCTTCTTACATCTGGGCACTCTCGCGAGGCAGGCAGTTGTGGACCTAAGTGTTCTGGTGGGGGTATACCAGGAGAATAGACGTTGAAGAGGTCTGGGTCCTGTTCCATGTAGTGCCTTGAAGACTAGACAAAGGGCCTTGAAGGCAATGCGTTGCCTCAAAGGCAGCCAATGTAACTCGGTCAGTGCGGCAGTGGCCGAGGATCTCCTGGTCCATCCCAGAGCCAGTTTGGCTGCTGCTGACTGGACTCGTTGGAGTCTGTCCAGTAGTGTCGCCGGAGATTCAAGCAGCAGGGCGTTGCAGTAGTCAAGGCGACTAAGAATAGTACACCTGACTACTAGTGCTCTGGCGGAGGATGGAAGCAGAGGCAAAACTTTGCGCAGTGAGCGCATAAGGCCGGTGCAGGTTGCGACTGTTCTTGAGACCTGAGTCTCCATGCTCAATTGGTGGTTGAGCATGACGCCCAGGTTGCGGACGGTGGTAACTGGTGGGGGGTTGTTGGAGTTCTCCGGGGGCCAGAACTCAGCGGGCAGAGGGCGGGGTATGCGACTCGCAGGGCAGTACATCACCTCAGTCTTCGAGGAGTTGAACTGAAGTGAGTTCTGGTGCAGCCAGCGTGCCGTGTCTCGTAGGCAGTCATGGAAGGCTTGTAAGGAGATGGAGTCTTCGCCTTCCCACGAGAGAAGGAGCTGTGTGTCGTCCGCATAGTTTACTGTGGTCATGTTGTGTGACTTGATTAACGTGACCAGAGGTTTTAAGTAAACGTTAAAAAGAATCGGACTGATAGAGGAACCCTGGGGGACACCGTGTGGGACCGGGGAGAAGACCGATTGGAAAGGGGGAAGGGAGACAGCTTGTTTTCTGTCGCTGAGGTAAGAGTGGAACCAGATAAGGGCCGTGCCGTCAATCCCTGCCGCTCTCAACCGCTGGAGCAGGACTCTGTGATTGACAGTATCGAATGCAGCAGACAAGTCAAGTAAAATGAGGGCCACAGCTTGGCCCCTGTCTGCGCGCATTCGGAGCTCCTCCATGGCCGTGAGCACCGCGGTTTCAGTGCCATGGGCTGGGCGAAACCCAAATTGGAATTCGTCCAAAAAATGGTGCTGCTCGAGGTGGGTTGAGAGGCATTTACTGACCCAGCGTTCGAGCACCTTCACTGGGAAGGGCAAGAGTGATATGGGACGGAAGTTGGACAGACAGTCTGGATTTAGCGTGGGTTTCTTTAGCAGCGGGGTAATAAGCGCTTGCTTCCAAGAGCGGGGAACGACGCCACAGCTCAGGGATTGATTGCAAATCAACCGAAGGGTGTGAAATAGTTGGTGCCCACAGGCTTTCCATATTTTCGGTGGTAGAGGGTCAAGGGGGGATCCGGAAGTGATGCCATGTGCGACTATTTCAAATTCTGCTTGAGAGATAAGAGGGAGAGCCAGCAATTTATTCGTGGAAAAACAGGTTGGCCTCAGAGAATCAGGGTTGGTGGGGATGATTTCAGGGAGGGTGGAGAGAGTGGGAGGCGGGGGTGTTGCCAGGTTATTAATGATGGTCTCAATTTTATCAGTGAAAAACTGAGCAAGACTGTCACAGAGGGACTGAGAGGGGGGGATGGAGTTTTTGACGCAGTCGGGGTGTAAGATATTGTCAAAAATCTGGAATATGCTTTTTGGACTGTTGGCCGCATTGGTAATGGTGGAGCAGTAGTAGTTCACTTTACTTTCTGCAATAGCGGACTTGTAGTCACGGAGTGCCTTCTTCCAGAGGATTTTATTGTTGTTACAGTATCCGTGTCTCCACTTTCTCTCAGCTTGTTTGCAGGCTGATTTAAGGGTTTTCAAAGAATCGTTGTACCAGGGAGCCGGGGCTCTACCTTTCGGTTTACAGAGCTTAAGAGGGGCAGCAGAGTCCGCAAGAGAAGTGATTCTTGAGCTAAAGGACCTGTAATTATCTTCCACTGAGTTGGTAATAGCGAAACTGTCTTCCACCTCGAAGGTTCCGGTGGAGGTACTGAGTTTTTCAAGCGCTTTCCAGTTTCGGTACGAGAATTGTGGGGGTGGGTGGGATTTGGTTTTGCTTGTTGTAGCATTCTTAATGTAGAGTTTGATGAGCGAGTGGTCTGTCCAACTCATAGGCAAGATGTCGCCTACTTGGGTTAGGCCTGGGCTCGAGAAGATAAGATCGAGTCGGTTGCCTGCGGAGTGAGTAGGGTCCTTTATCAGTTGTTGGAGGCCTACATTATCACAGGACAGTCGAAGGTTGTCTAGTCCTGCGTCAAGACTGCCGTTTGGCCAAAGGTTAAAGTCTCCTAGAAGTATTAGATTACTGTGAGAGGTTGCCATGTTGGTGATAGTCATGAGGAGGGCTTGCTGTTGCGGGATAGAAAAGGCCCCAGGTGGGCGGTAGCAGACGATTACTGTGAAGGTTTCGCCTTGATGGCAGTTTATAGACAGCCCAAAGAGCTCGGTTCCAGGAGTCGGGTCTATGTCTAGGATGTTCGTTTGCCACGAGGCTTTGAAGATGACACCAACTCCGCCACTGCGGCCTTTAGGTCTGGGAAGGTGGAGAATGTTAAAGTTTAGCGGACAAGCAGCTGCTAGGTCTGTCTCACAGTTTGCATGTGTCCAAGTCTCAGTTAGAAAGAGTACATCTAGATGGTGAGACTCGATAAGAAGATTAATTTCAGTGGCGTGTTTAGGTAAGGATCTTACGTTCAAGAGGCCTCCTACCATTAAGTTCTGTTGTATGAAGTCAGTTAGTGGGAAGGCCGATTCTTCGAAGGAGAGCTTACCTTCATGCGCATACCCTCGAAGGTCGAGCAAAGCATCCCGAGTGAAGCCAGGGGATGAAGGGCTGTGCCGGGCAGGGTTTGTGGCGCTAGGCGCGTCCTCGTCGCGGACGAGCGCAGACGAGCTTGCCTTACGCGCGCCTTCGGCGCGCAATCGGCGTGCCCGCTGCGCTCGTCCGCTGCGCTTCCGACAGTGACACATAGTTGTAGTAGTGACGGGTAGCGTAGATTATATTCTAAGATGTACTATGCCCCAAGGGATTTCACTGGAGTATTGGAAGAAGGTCAAATGTGTGCTGAACGAATGAACATTTGTTGGCTGACTGTGAAAGTAATAAGCAAAAAGAAAACATTGCCAATTTGAAGAAACAAGCACATTCAAAGGTAGATGCAAAAGAACAAGAAAATAAAATGATAAGCATAAGAACTCATAAAAGTTGCAGAGTAAAATTAAAATAAATAAAATTGACGATAAACGAAAATTTTGCAAATTAAAGCAGTGATGTGTGGGAGAGTCGGAATGCCCTGTATAGCCCAAGAAGTCTTTTAACAACTGTCTGAGGAATAGACCAACTATGAGAAGGAACATTATCAATATTCCAATGTATACATTCACATAGTAAAGGAGAAATGGCATAAAATCTTTGACTTACCACAAAAACAAGTATAGGTGTTGGGTACCCGTGCAGACACATTTTGGCATGCGGGACATCGCCAACCACTACTGTTATCTGCAATAAAATAACAATTATCAACAAAATGTATTCATGTAGCACCGGTACCATCACAGCACAGTGACAATCATAATTGTACATAGGTTAGTTTGTTTTACACTTAAGATATCTGTTTCAGGCTAAGGAGAAAACTCAAGATCATCTTGTAGATCCTCTGAACCTGCATGGTCTGTGACAAAGCAGAAATACCCATCAACAAATTGCACCAGAAAGTACAAATAAGTAGGTGAGCTATGACAATGTTTTTATATCCACTACTATTAGCTGGTTGCCCTTAGTAAATTTGTTACCACGCCAAGGTTTTGACTAATCCTTTGTCAAAAAAGGTACATTGTTGATCAAAGGAAATGTAAAAAGGCATGTACAGAATTTATGATAATCTTGCTCAATGCAGCTGAGCTTCAGCAAGAGGGTTCGTCTAGGATCCTAGGACATTTAGGTTGGCACACAGATGGTCGTACTGTGCCACAAATGCACCTACTTGCTCCATAATGCGAGTTAGAACCCTGGGACTAAAAGCCCAGTCACCACTTTCTAATGAACAGCTACAAGGGGTTGAATGAATACAATAAAGAAGCCAGGAAGACACTGTAGGCTACTGTGGGACCCTGAACTCTGTGCTGTGGAGAGGCAAGACAGTCTCTGTATATGAGAGCAGCAAAAGAAAATACGCAAAACAGTCACAACCTACTCCGCAATCTAATCATCCAGCAAATCTAATCTGTCCACAGTACTTCAGGCAGTCCAGACATCTAAAAAGGACCATAACTGTCAGTCATCATCAATCTGTTGCCATTGATATAGTGCGAACAAATTGAAGCAGAGCAAATTCAGTCCAGTGCAAGGGAAGAAACCAAGCCTGTTCGAGTTCATATAGTGTTAAGATGCTGTTTTTTTTTGTTACACATTTTATTCTGTTTTCAAAAACAGTACGGAGCTACAACATACGATTGAATGACAACTGATGCATAGCAAAGAGAGTGGCATTACAATAAACAGTTTGCTCATATTATTGGAGAGAAATTAACACATCAATGAGTTTGTGTCAGAATACATGAAAGGTGAGAATACACAATGAACAAGACCCGTCCCACCCCGCTAACCTGTTAACCATGTCACATATGTAGCAAAAATGTTGTCTTTTTTTTATTACCACAACTTTATTGCTTTTCATTATTAACGCATACAGTATTTATTACATGAGAAGCTGTCCATCATTAAACATATATAATGGTGTGTAGCAAATATGTAACAGACTAAGCTCTGAGACGAGAGAGCCAAATGTCAAGATGGTGTCAAATTTGTTTTGTGACAAAATTCTTTACACTTTGCTAATTAGAGTCACAACTGCTGTGGTGAAACCACTACTTGGTTCCTCTGCGGTAAGGCAGGCATTTTCATGGAATGGTGCTAGCATTTTTGCACTACAGGAGAAACCATCATCGTTTGGTAGAAGTACACTATACAAATGATTTTTACATATGCTTATCACTGCAGTACTTTCAGAGTCTGGACGACCAATTCCTAAGGTTCTTGGATTTTCACTGATCATCTGTTAGGTAAATGAAGTCTGGTGTGTCCAATGTATTACTTAATAATAGTTCATATTTGTTAGCGTGAAAAATGTAATGCGCCTGATTGCATCAGTAATATTTATTTTATTTATTTGTGTTTTATAAAGCGCAAACATGACCGTTAGGGTAACGCTTCACATGGATAACAAGTTTGGAAAATTTGGGATCAAAACAAGTGCAAACATTTTCAAGTCAATATGTAGAGAAGGTCCAAGGTGCAGTAGTAACACAATAAAACAAGGTCGCTGAACGGTGTGGGCAATGCAAGAATTATGAGAGGAGCTTGCCCATTAGGAAGGTCTTGGCTTTCTTTTTAAAACGTGCCAGAGATTGAATTCTTCTGATGGCGGGCGGGAGTGAGTTTCAGATTCTATTACAGGACCGGAGGCTTCGTATTATGCTTTCTCTTTCATTTATTGCTGCACATAGCAGCCAATGAAATTTAGTATTTCATATCAAAAACTACATTTCCCATGATGGAAACACATCACATCCTGTCATAGCCCATAAGGGCCAGTCAATACCGGATATCCTTCTCTTTCTTTGCTGCTCACGCAGCCAGTTAAGTGAATTTACTCATAGTCTAAGCTTATGCTAATGTGATTGTTGTACGCCGCTTAAGCGTTTATTTTACGCGTTGTCACGTTCATATTGCTGTGCTTTGCCTTGTTTGATTTTGCAGCGAGTCTGTTTCTGCGTTCGGCCGACCCCAACACCCCGCTGTCACCGGGGGTGTGCGCGCGTCTTGCCGGGGAATCCCTGCGGGGCCGGAGGTGTTTTCTGGGCAGCGCAAGCATCGTGCTTTGATTTACATTACCTGTGTCTCTCTCGCTAGGCGGGAGGGGCGCGCAACGCTCTCTCTGCTGCCAGCGGTGTTTCCCAGGCTGATTTACCCATGTGGCGGGTACTTTAATACAGCGGCCACTACGGGCCGAATTACTTGTTCAAAATCACCGGTGCGGACCCGCCGACGGCGTGGTGATATTTGCATATTTTAGAGCGCGGAGGGCCCCTTATTGGCTGGGAGCTATTACTTTCACTTTTTCCTTAGGTTTTGAAGTGCGTAGCCCAATTGGGCTGGTTTTTGGTTGGATTGGGCTACTCATATCGCTACTGCCCGATTTTTAGTAGTTTTCTTGCCATTCCAACTAGGATTCTTCACTGAGCAGAACCCCTATGCCTGGCAGGCTGCAAAAACACTGGGCCTGGAGGGAGCACACCTCCTGTGTATTTTTTACTGCTCTTTTGCTCCACCTACACCCTGAGGGCTGCAAGAACTTTGGCTACAGCTTTTGCTGAGGAGCTAGGTACCTGGTGATTTGCTTGTGCTGTGGGTTGGCTCCCCCATTTATTCCCCTCAATACATTACCTCATGAGCAGGTTCATTTATAAATTTGGCACCACCATGGAGGATTGGGTTACCTATGAGGAGGATGAGGTGGTTTATGAAAAGGAAGGGATTAATCTTTCAATTGAAGATAATATTGTTGAGGCCCTGGTCGACTCGGTCCAGGACTCCGTCAACAAGGCCCTAGAGAAGACAGTTCCGGGAACTGTACAACAAGCGCTGGCAACTGCTTTAAAACCTATCACTAAGCAGTTAGAAAAATGTGCTAAGCGCCATGGTTTCACTATACCTGAAGTCCCTAAGAAGGACGGGGCGTCCTCTGGTTCTCAAACTGAATCCTGGCCTCATTCATATACCTTTCCGATACGGACACTATGTCTACTGACACCCCAGACGAGTCTCCTCCGAGGAAGAAGACTAAGAAGTCCAAGAATGTGGAGCCTTCGCAACCTGTGTCTAGCCCCTTTACCTTCAATCCGGCTGACATTGTTCATCCGAGATCCTCTGATTGGCTTCCAGCACCGGAGGTTGCCGCTTACCTGCATGACAACCTTTGTAAGAGTTTCCACAAGGAGGTGAGGAATAGACTCCGGTCAGAGTACCCTAGGCCGGACATCTCCATTAAGCTTACAGTAGCCCCTGACATAGACTTTAGCATGTTGTCCTTTCTAAAAAAGTTCACCAAAGACCCCGAGAAGGGCATTGATTGTGCCTGGAGGGGGTGCCAGAACAAGCTCCTGGACTATGTGGGTCCCCTGGCAAAAATCTTAGATATGGGCTTGGAGGCGCAGGAATCAGGTGCTGCGATGGACCCGCATGTTTTGGCGGGTTCGACCCAGAGGGCGATATGCCTCTTGGGTAATGCTAATTGCGCGATATCCACGGAGCGCCGTAAGTCCCTCCTTATGAGGATGGATTCCAACCTTACCGGGCTGGCAGCGGCGGAACCTGGCCCTCTGGCGGATGGCAACTTATTCGGTGAGCGTTTTGTAAAGGATGTGGCTAAGTACGCGGGCACCTTCACGACTCTTGATAATGCCCAGTCAGGAGTCAAGATAGTCTTTCAGACTGGTGTTTTTAACAGGGCCGGACGAGGCCGGGGACGCTAGTTTAGCCGCCAATCTTCCCAAGGTGACTTTGGCAGAGGCGATTGGGATTCCACCCGTGGGGGGGACGTTCTACCCTACCAGGCAATGTTTCAACAAGAGAAGTTTCAACAGGGGAGCCTACTGTGGTGGCTTCAGGCCTCAGAATTTTCAGGTGAGTGCTCCAGACACCTCCCACCTCCCTTTAGGGGGGGCGTATTCGATACTTCTTTCACAATTGGGCTCACTAGTCTCAGGATGCTTGGATTTAAGAAACTGTTCAGGGTTTTAATCTAGATTTCTTTCAGGTCCCCTCTCGGAACAGACGGCCCAGGCAGCTGTCTTTTTCCCCAAACAGAATGCGCTTTTATAGATTCAGAAATCGAAGAATTGCTGCAGAAACATGCAATAGCACATTGAGACGAGGGCCCTCACGGTTTCTGGAGCATTATTTTTTGGTTCAGAAGAAAGTCAGAGGTTACAGTTGGTACTCAATTTGAAAGATTTCAATCACTACATGGTCTACAAACATTTCAAGATGGAGGGTATCCATCTCTTGGCTGATCTTCTGAAACAGGGAGACTGGATGGTTCGCCTGGATCGGAAGGACGCCTACCTATCAGTTTGAATTTTTCCTCCACATCGGAGATTTCTGCAAATTTATTGGAGAGACCGGTGGTACGAATATTTGGTCCTTCCTTTCGGACTTTCCTTGGCACCATGGTGTTTGACCAAGGTGTTGAAGCCAGTGGTAGCCTACCTCAGAGAGCAAGGGATTCGCATGATAGTGTATTTAGACGATATAGTGATCATGGCGCAGACGCCGGAGATGGCGGCACAACACCTGCACATGACCATTGCTACGTTGCAAGATCTCGGGTTTGTGGTTAACGAAGCCAAATCTGTGCTGTGTCCATTGCAGAAAATAGACTTTCTGGGTTGTGTCATAAATTCCCACGCCGCTCAGTTGAGTCTCCCCCGTTCCAAACTGCGAGACATACAGAAGGGACTACGCTCTCTGTTGTCCAAACAGACAGTCTCACTGAGAGCAATTGCCAGGATAGTGGGTCTGCTGGCGCCATCTATTCAGGCGATCTTCCCGGGTCCCCTTCATTATCGAGCCCTTCAGAGATTAAAGATTCAACATCTGCAGAAAGGTCTCTTGTACATGGACCTGGTTTTTCTGTCATCGGAAGTCCGCCAGGAACTTCAGTGGTGGCTAGGCCACGTGGAAGCGTGGAACGGTCTGGCCATTTTCGGCTCCCTTCCAGAAGTTGTCATAGACTCCGACGCCAGCTACTGGGGCTGGGGGGCGCGCTGCGAAATACTTCCACAGGATGATGATGGTCCCTTCAAGAACTAGATCTCCACATCAATTGCCTCGAGCTGCTCGCCGGCTCATTCACTATCAGGACTTTGTCACCCAAGAAAGTCTTGTGTTGCATCCTACTAAGGATGGACAACATATTGGCAATTAGCTACATTAACAAACTGGGAGGCACAAGATCCTCCAAGTTAGTAGAGATAGTGAAGGACTTCTGGCACTATTGCCTAAGTCACCAGATATCGGTCATAGCTGAATATATTCCGGGCCAGTCGAACGTGGTGGCGGACTGGCACTCGCAACATCTCAAGGACTACAGCAACTGGCAAATCCAGCCTCAGGTAGTTCATTGGTTACAAGCGATCTGGGGGCCATGCCACATCGACCTCTTTGCGTCCAGATTGAATCGGCAAATGTCTCATTTTTTCAGCTGGAGACCGGATCAGTTAGCTCTGGCAACGGATGCCTTCAGTCAGGACTGGTTCCAGTCTCTGAATTATGCCTTTCCCCCATTCATATTGATCCTCAAGTGTATACACAGATAATGCGACAGAGGGCGGAAGTGATCTTAGTGACTCCCCTCTGGAAGTCGCAGCCTTGGTTCCAGAGTCTTCTGGAGGTGAGCTGCGACTTCCCCAGAAAGATTCCGGAATCCCCGATGATGCTCGAGGGCCCTCATGGAGAGATGCACCCGATGGTGATGTCTGGGCAGCTGTCCCTGACGGCCTGGGACTTTCCGGCAACGTTGGCAAATGCCAGGGTTTTCGGAGCAAGCTTCAGCCTTTATCAATCAAGCTTGGGCTCCATCCACCAGAAAGAGATACACTTCAGCCTGGAAGGGCTGGGTTCGGTGATGCGTGGAACAACATGTGGATCCTGTGGAGGAAGGATTACCTTGCATTGTGAACTTTCTTTCTCTGACAGCTTCTGAGGGATTGGCATATCGTTCCATTAATAATTTCCGTTCCGCTATTTCCATGGGTCATTCTCAAATTGAGGGTAAACCTGTAGGTATGCATCCGCTCGTATGTAAGCTTCTAAAAGATATTAAAGTAGCGAATCCACCCAAACCTAAGTATACTTCCTTATGGGATGTCTCTCTAGTTCTTTCCCGGTTTAATCTTTGGCCCCAAAATGACATGTTGACAAGGAAACAACTTTCGGCCAAGTTGGCTTTGCTTTTATGTCTTGCGGCATGTAGACAGTCATCGGATGTTAAAGCTTTGGACATTTCAGGTAGAGTATACACTCCGGGAGGATTCTCCTTTAATATTACTCCCAGGACCTAGACAATGTCTAGAAGTATTGATTACCATGCTTTTCAGAGTAATGCAAAGCTTTGTGTAGTGCAATGCCTTAAGGCCTATGAGGAATCTACAAGGTCTATTTGGCCTACAGGTATAGCACAGTTATTGATTGCTTTGCACAAACCATACAGGCCTATTACTGCGGCTACTATAGCCAGATGGTTGAAATATGTTATGCAAGAGGCGGGTATTGATACCCATGTTTTTGGGGCGCACTCTGTTACTGGCACCATGACCTCTAAGAGTTTTATTTTAGGATCTACTGTTCAGGACATTATACATTCTGCTGATTGGTCCTCAGAATTTACTTTCAAACAGTTTTATTATAAGCCGGTGGGTGATATTTCCTCTGTAGTGTTTCATCAGCGTTAAACTAGCATAATACGAAGCCTCCGGTCCTGTAGTAGAATAAAAAATTAGCTAGCTATCGCACCAAGAATTTTCAATTCTATTAAGGACTAAGGACACGGAGGCGAGGATTATCCCACCCTGTTATATTACATGTATCGTAATTATTTTGCCCGCCCATGCCTTTCTGTTCTGTTTAAGCAGAAATGACGGGCTCTATTTCTCATTCTTCCAGGTTCTGAGAAGAAGATGGACTAAATATGCTTCCCGTTGAGAAGAGGTTTCATTCCAGTTGGTTGTTCTTCCACGTTGGAGGATGTTATTGTTGGACTAGAGTTATTTCATGGACTTTACTGTTCGGAGCAAAGAAAGAGGAGGATATCCGGTATGGACAGGCTCTTTTGGGCTATGACAGGATGTGATGTGTGGTTTGCATCATGGGAAATGTAGTTTTTGATATGCAATACTAAATTTCATTGGTTGCTGTGTGTAGCAACAAATGAAAGAGAAAGCATAATCCTCGCCTCCGTGTCCTTAATAGAATTGAAAATTCTTGGCACAATAGCTAGCCAATTTTTAATTCTTGGTGCAGCCCCGGAAAAAGCACGATTATAGGTTTTTTTCTTTCAAATGCGGGGAGGCTGGAGCAAGACGTCTCTGGAGGACCGGGAGTTTCTTGCTCCTCCGGACACCAAGAGTTTCTGGGAAAGAAATGCAAGGGATTTAGTGTGTAGAGCCTTGTGAGTGATACATGCCAGTTTGAGTTGGATTCTGGCTTCAAGAGGAAGCCTGGTCAGAGCTTTCAGATGCGGTGAGATGTGGTTTAATTTTTTTGAACCAGTTAGGAGTTGGCGGCGGCGTTGAGGCAAGATTTTAGGGGGGCCGTTGAGAACTTAGGTAGGCCAGAGTGAGTAAAGCATCCATATTAGAGTTTGGAGAGAACTAGTGCCTGGACTAGCATTTTTAGATCGGGAGTGTCAAGGAATGGTTTAATTTTCTTAGATAGTTCAGGTGAATAATGTCAATGGTCTTTTGAGGGTCACAGTTCAGCTGCTGGATTCTTGGTACCTGTTGCTGGCCCAGTTAGTAGGTACAGGAATCCTATGAACAAGAGGTAAATTAGTGTTGAAGCAGGCTCACCTTTCTCAAGGTTGAAGGCAATCGAGCAGGTCCCCAACTCGTTTGATAGCTTTTCTTCCTAATTGCCAACTATGCAGAGAAAAGGACCTGGCACCAGGGCAGACTCCATTTCACAAAATGTCCTTAACAACTATCCTATCAGCTATGCAGTCATTGTATGCTCTTCTTAAGGATCAGATGACTACGCTTGGCAGGAACAATTGAGCCCCCCTTTGCAGGCAGGTGGGTCTCCCTTCATTCTTCAGATCAAGTAGCAAGGTGTCTCCGAAGGTATTAAAAGACTCCGGTCCACAGTGGAGGGAGAATGACCATGCAGCAATAGTTTTGTTCCTAGTCCAGGTCTTCTTTTTAAATGGCTGTGTGGCTTTTCAGTGCAAGTACTACATACATAAACCCAGTAATGACTGAGGGGCCACTACTTATCCCCTCCCAAGTGCCACAGCCATGCTACTGGAGCCAACAAGCGGGTGTTCACCTGTTGAAAATTTTAGGGATTCTCCAGTTTTGGAGGAGAATTTACCTGATGCTGCTGGTCATTTTCACAGGCTTCCTGTGAGATTTGGATTGGTAGTGTGATGAATAGCCGCCTGCCTCCATCTATCCCACTAGGAGGGCTGACAGCCCGAAACACTCAGGGAGGGGTGGACTTTGCTCAAGCAGGATACCCCTACACCAGCGATAAAGGGATGGGCAGGGAACATCCCACCATATAGACAGGGCATGCTTGCATGTACAAGATAGGCATCACCATTCTAGTTAGCACGAAGGAGACCAACATTTTGAGCAGCACATCGCTGGGTCCCTGGATCCCAGAACACACCTATCTGTAACACACACAAATCCACAAATACAGCTGGATATGTAAAACAAGTCCCACATTTAATGAAGGCCAAGGACCCCAAAATGGGGACTGAACGGATTTTTTGTAGGGAACAGCATTTAGGAAAACTTCCCACACTGATACAGGAAAAACAAGCATTGACAACGCTAAAAGATATCATCTTTTGGACTTAATAGTTTTGCTGAACAACCTTGACAAAAAGCACTGGCAAAGCCATTGGGTCAACAAGCACAGATCTTTTGGCTGGGCCAATGCTGGTTTTTCTTCCATCGCTGTGGGAATACTGACTACATACTCTGCCCTACAAAAGATATGTTCAAAAACAAAATACTTATGCCTATTTCTGATGCTGTGCAGCATCAGTCACAGAAAAACAAAACAAAATGTGCGATGATGTGAATGCGCCATTCTGAACATGCATGCCTACTGAATGGTGTGTTGCAGCAACAAATGATGCACGGAATGCTAAATGAATCAAACATTCTCCCCCATACAAGAAATCTGGGTTAAATCCATTGTTCTTTTGCTCACTGCAATCCAGTTTGGAACTAGCAATATGCAAATCAGTCTTAACCCTGTTCCTCATGGGATGAGTCCATCCCGAACTGCCAAGACGGGTCCTCCCTGGACCAGAAACAAGCATCCTGGGACCGTATTTGAGGTAACAACCCTCATTAGCCAGGCTAGCTTGAATCCAGTGACATAGCAAGCAAGAGGAAAGGAAGCACCAGAGCTGAGGACGAAGAAGGAATGGCAGTGAGTGTTTGGTAGGGTAGAAAGGAGGGAAACCTAGAAACCACATACACACTCATGGAGTACTTATTGGAAAAGACAAAACGAGTTCCCTAAATGTGAGCAGTAGAAGGGCATAAGTTAGATAATCAAAAGGATGGTAAAGAGGATATTCTCAAGTGGATGAACAAATACAAGAAGAGTTGGGCACGTCATCAAATAGGAAGCAAGCAAATTAGAGTGAGAAAGCCACTAAATGGTAAGCAATGGGTGGGCTCCAAGCCCACTGTACTTATCTGATATGGTTAAAATAGGCTTTCGCTAGCCAGACAGCTAAACACTGTCTGGCAGGTGAGATGTAAAAAATTAAAATACTCTATGGCCCCGAGTAGAATCACACTACCATCACAGTTAGCCACTCAATAGATTGTTTAGAGAGGGTGGGAGCCACTCTAACTTTAAGATATTGGTCATCCCTCCTAACGTGAGAACCCAGCTCTGATGTCGCCAAAAATAGTAAACAGAGAACATCTCCAGTGGGTTAATCCTGATTGTCGAGTTCAATTGAGCAAAGCATACACTGCTGTCCAGAAACTAACAGGACAGGGGCAGGGGAGCACAGCTTCACTGAGTCACAGGGAAGACTTTCATCTGACCTGGGTTAGCTGGATAATTTTGAACATCTGGTAAGTGCCCCAAGGCAAAGTGTGGCAGTGCAAGTGATATATAAGAACAAATTAAGAATACATGTTTCCATCAAACTTTTTGGATCTAACATATTCAGGCTTTAATCGTGACTTGAGAGTAAGTCTGAATCACCAGATGAACACAAAGAATGACTGACACCAGATGGAAGACTCATGTGGAATCTTTTTATAAAAGCCGAGGGAAGTACCACACAAGAAAAGCATGCATAAGCTGCTTAATCGACCAGCTGGCCTTAATAGAGAAATCTGACAATACAGGTGCGGAAAGCATTTCTTTATAATCAGACGGTAATGCTCAAGTAAGAAAAGAAAGAAAAGCAAAGATGCTAAAAGAAAAAGTATGATATTTATGTTTAAGGTTTTGTTGGCAACACAACCTATGAATGTTTCACCTTTCAATGTACTTAAAGTCTTCTGTTTAATACCTTCTTGGACCATTCAGATTTATAGGTCTGGTAAATAAGTGATGCCATCAACATCAGGATAAACAAGAGGAACAGAGGAACCATGGTGACAGGTTATTATATGTTCATTTTGTAGTATGATTCCCTGCATTTGTAGTTGTTTTTACGCCTGACAACTTGAATGACTACAGTTCAACATTTCTTTTTAACAGAATCATGCTATTTTTAAGCTGCACTGTTGGTCTGTTGTGACACACACGTTCCATGCAAAATAAATGTGGAAAATTGTTAAGTAGATCGAATTCTCCCCTGAAATTATATGCAAAATGGGAAATGAACAAATGACTAAATAATCAAACAAGCATTTACAATGCAACGGTCTCACCTTTGCAAAAGTTAGAGCTATTGGCATTGTAAATGACAAAATTGTCATTTATGTGTTGGTTTTGAAAACAGATAAATAAATGGCATTGTCATTTACAATGCCAATAGCTTAATCTCTCGCAAATGCCACACACAAACACACAGACCCACACCGACACACAGCCCCACACACAGAGCCCCACACACACACACACACAGAGCTCCCCACACACACACAGCTCCCCACACACAGAGCCCCCCCACACACACAGAGCCCCCCACACACACAGAACCCCCCCACACACAGAGCCCCCCCACACACAGAGCCCCCCCACACACACTGCCCCCCACACACACAGAGCCCCCCCACACACACAGAGCCCCTCACACACACAGAGCCCCCCACACACACAGAGCCCCCCAACACACACACAGAGCCCCCCCAACACACACACAGAGCCCCCCCAACACACACACAGAGCCCCCCACACACAGAGCCACACACACACAGCCACACACAGAGCCACACACACACACAGAGCCCCCACACACACACAGAGCCCCCCCACATACACAGAGCCCCCCCACACACACAGAGACCCCCCCCCCACACACAGAGACCCCCCCAACACACACACAGAGCCCCCCATACACACAGAGCCACACACAGAGCCCCCCCCAAACACAGTGCCCCCCCCCCCCACACACACACAGAGCCACACAGACACACAGCCCCCCAAACACACACACAGAGCCGTTGCATTGAAAATGCTGGTTGTTAAAATAATTGGTTTGAGACAGTCCTTCCATATGTAGAGCGGGGCAGGTGCATGTTATGTGAGTGAACTGCTTTCTTCTTACACGTTCTGCTGGTGTATATGTTTAAGGCAACCATATGCTATTCTGTGCATGCATTGGCATTAAAAAAGCACTAATGACCCAACGATGGCTGGTTTTTTGGACAGGGTTGTAGAATCAATTAATTTTGATGGCAGGCTGTTTAATGTTAACCTCACTTTCCCTCGTAGTTGCTGCTTTGACATTTTATTCAAGAAACAATGGATTTGGGACTTAGTGAGACTAAGTCACAATCACTTTTATTACTTTTAATGCACATAACACGTCTGCACCCTGCTAAACAGAGAGCTGGTCTGTGTCTCCCTACTCAGTGGGTGCATTTAGAGAAGCAAATGTAAGGTTGAGACACTCGCACAACAGATAATCTGTTAAGGTTATGTCCCCCCATTTGAAAGGTACAGGAAACATACATGATATAATCTTTTTATCATAGCTTTAAAGAGTCAGAATTAAACACCGAAACATCTGTTCACCAAAATGGCAAGGGTAGCGGTTGCAACATCACTTATCGTTTGACCCCTGGTAACACCACGGGTTGGATCCCTTGTCCCACCTGTAGACCCTTGACACCCTTCATTTCCCTGCTCAGGGTTAAGGCACGGTATGGGAAATACGGAAAGTAAATGTGTCTCATTAAGAGCCTTGTTTGCCTTTTGTTCCTGCTTGTCCTTTCACAGTGACCTCAAGGCGCTGGACTGTAGCACGGGAAGCAACATTCAGACACCAGCCTCTTGAGAGAATCGCTCGTGTCGGTCCTCTGAGAGTGTTCTCAAGGCGCTGGAGCAAGGGAGGAGCTGCTAGTGGACAGAAGCTCTTGAAAGGATCGACATAGCTTGTCCTTGTGCAGGGTCCTCAAGGCGCTGAAGGACAGCACACAACGCTCAGACACAACCATGCTGAGAGGATCGACACAGCTTGTTCTTTTGCAGGGACCTCAAGGCGCTGGAGCAAGGAGTCTGCACTGAGGCACAAACCTCCGGGGCGGATCGCTAGTGTGTGTCTTCGCAAAGTTTCCTCATGAAACTGAATCAAGGGAGGCAGCGCTCAGGTATAATCGTTTTGTTTGGATTTCTACTGCTCGTCCTTACACGGTGACCTCAAGGTGCGGGGGTATGGGAGACAGTATTCCGCTCACGCCTCTTCAGGGGGTCGCTACTGCTTGACCGTGCACAGTGTCCACAAAGCACTGAAGCAAAGGAGACAGCAGCATCATACGACTCCTAAAACTATGTCTACCGGGTGTCCTTCCACTGTGACCTCCAGGCGCTGGAGCGTGAGAGGTAGCGCTAAGACACACACCTCCTGAAATGATCGCTGCTGCTTGTTCTTGCAGGGAGACCTCGAGGCGCTGTAGCACTGGGACACAAGCGGCATGCAAGCCTTTCAAGACGATTGCTAACCTTCCTCCCTCCCATTGTTGTTTTCAATGTCACCACCCACCCTCCCATCGTTGTTTTAAACCCCCTCGTCACTATTTTCAATAAACCCCCATCCTTCTGTTTTTGCTTTTAATTCCCAAAACTCTCCTGTCATTGCTTTTAGACCTTCCACTTCACCCACCCTTCTTGCCAGGAAAAACACATTTGCAAACATGTCGCAATGCTATTATTCAGTTATTTTTTGTCTTTTATTTGCATCCTTATATAGTGGCAATTTAATATGAAGGTTTTGGACCATTTACCATGAGCACCAGTTACATTGGCTCTTCCACTGAAGAAGTGCTATGAAGCGGTCAGCGCTGACCAGTTTATGGCGGGTTTTATAATCACCGCCTCACCCCCTCTAGCGACCGTCCTCAATCCCAAACACCCGCTAGCCACACCACCAGATTGACTTTCACAATGCTTCTTCACTTAAATTTTAGCCATGCACTACTTAGATAGACAGTTCAGCAAGAAGCCCAAAGCGTGCTCGGGTTAAATAATTACAAGTAAAAGGCAGAGTTCTAACCAACTGAGACAGTGTGACTGATGCGAGATCGGACGCCAAAGTTCCTCGACACTGATGTCTATTGTTTGCTGACGGCAGCTGTACGGTACAGACCAGTGTCTGCAGGGCTGCAGTGAGAACACAAAGCGGCCCTGGCTATTTCGTCAGATGTGTCCCCACCCCTGCTGAGAGGATCGACACTGCTTGTTCTTTTGCAGTGACCTCAAGGCGCTGGAGCAAGGAGACTGCACTGAGGCACCAACCTCCGGGGCTGATCGCTGGTGTGTATCTTCGCACAGTTTCCGCAAGAAACTGGATCAAGGGAGGCAGCGCTCGAGTATAATAGTTTTGTTTGGATTTCTACTGCTCGTCCTTGCACGGTGACCTCAAGGCGCGGGGGTATGGGAGACAGCATTCCGCTCACGCCTCTTCAGGGGGTCGCTACTGCTTGACCGTGCACAGTGACCTCAAGGCGCTTCAGTGTGGGAGCTAATAGACGGACACATGCCTCTTGGGAGCATCGGTACCACTTGCCTTGTACAGAGTCCTCAAGGCACGGGAGCAACAAAAACAGCAAGCATACATGTTTCCTGAAACATCGATGACGTACACATTTCTCTTTTAGCCCCGTCCTTTTCAGACTGGGCTCCCAGACTTCCTGCTGACTTAAAAGGTTTCTTATCTTCTTTATGGGGCCATCTGGACCCATAAAGAAGGTAAGAAAGCTTTTACTTCAAACGTAAGGCAAGGAACCCAGTCTGAAAAGGACGGGTCTAAAAGAGAAAGAAGAACATCACTAGGACCTCTTCTCCAATGGCTGGCCACCGTTTAGGAGGCCAGCCAATGGAGAAGAGGGGCAGGGCTTAACCCTCGCTAGTGAAGTTCGCTGTGAAACATAAAATCTCACAATGCCGACTGCGCATGTGCGCAGTACGCCACGCGAGACCTAAAAATAACACATGACAAACGGAAAATTGCTTTAGTTGAGACCGGCTTTCAGGTACAAGCATTCTCTAAAATCATACACAGCACAATCTAACTGTTGGAAACCTAATTAAGATGTGAATTTTGCATACTTAAAACAAAGCTCCTCTACACTCTTGGGAAATGGTCATAAACACTGCATCAGAAAGAGCACTCGCCATGCTGGACCAGTCGAAGGTGATTCACTGCGGTCTTGGGTGCTTGCCACTTTGTGCTATAGAGTCTCATTATGTACATGTCAGGATCGCATGTCCCTAGCCATAGATGTTTTAAAGGTAGGCAGGAGCTTGACAAGTCATAGTGAATGAGGGAACTGGCAGATTTACAAATTATTATTTCAATGTGACATCTTGAAGTGTAGATGGCTGAGGTTCGGAAATTAAAGCATGAAAGAAAAACGTGAGGAGGTGGATCTTTTCCATGTAATGGAAAATGATTAATTTGTACTACGCTAAATGTCAACATGAGCAATGAACGGAAGCGTCCACAACTCTCTGCTAGAGCAGGTTAAATCAGAATAGGCTTCAAACGATGTAAACAACCGATCATAGACACTGAAAGTATCACCAAGACAATATCTTTCGCCCAGTGAAAGCAGATAAAAACTTTTGTCTTCACTGTTCTCTTACAATCAGAGAACACAGATAACCGATTACCATAGATCGTTTAACCACATCATGATATGTACACGGAAAAAGGTTGCATGTTGTTTAGAATGTGTAACATGCAAGAAATTCTTGCTGTTGTGTAATGACTTCTGTTGGACTTTGCTCTTTCTCCAAGGTCATGCCCAAACATTTTGCCTCCACCTCCTGTTTTCAGAACCCGTTTCTGTTGGCTTTTAGGACTTTGCACACTTTACTATTGCTAACCAGTGGTAAAGGGCTTGTGCTCGCTTCTACAAACATGATAAAATTGGCTTGCACCCAAGCGGCACTTTTAATTTACTTGTAGGTCCCTAGTAAAGTGGTACTACAGGAACTCAGGGCCTGTAATTAAATGTTACTAGTGGGCCAGCTTTGTTTAAACCAAAGGGGTTTCGTCCGTTCTGGGAGCCTGGCAGGACGTCTAATAAATTTTTTCAAACAAGGGGTGATACACGTTTGGTGAGAGAAGACTGAATCTATGCCAGAAGAACACAGCTGCAAAGAAATGATGCTGCCCCAAATTTAGATGAGGATACAATTCATCTGGTAGAAAAGGAACCTTTCATACAAGGGGAATTCAAAACGTCCTAAGCTGACCGTGTCTGGAAAAACGAACACAAGTGGGGAGTCATCGAAATAGATGTACGAAGACTCCAGGACAGAAGCTGGACCTTTAAAAGAACCCCATCCAAAGCTATAAGGTACTCTTGGATTACACCGTGGTCTAAAGCCCTGATGATAATCCCCCAATGCAGAAGGGGATTGGAAACGCGTCGGCACGTCTTTAATCGTCTGCGAGGGACCAATATTGAATGAGACTCTAGTGAGGGTGTCATAATTGAAACATACCCAGAGAGGGAACTTTTATCAAAAATAATTTTCCCCCTAGCCTGCCTGTCATAGTGCCACATAGAAATTTTGGACTGGTGTAATTAATTGATACAAATACAACAGTGTTTTGTCTTTGTTTTTGATTATAATATGTTTTTGTCAAATGTTTTTCATACAATTTTGATTCGCACAATATACTGAATGAAATGTGTATTCCTCCTATGCATCAAGAGTAATGAACAGTTGTTTGAAATGAAGTTGAATCAATACAAATATGAGAATAAAGTACAATGATTTTTTTGCGTTGTATTTCGAATCTGCAGTATTAATTAGCACTACTGAAATTGGTGGCCTGGTACCCCTTGTTTGAAAAAACCCAAAAAAAAACACTAGTGGGCATGCAGCAGTAATTGTGCCACACACTTAAGTAGCCCTTTAAACATGTCTCAGGTCTGCCATTGCAGCCTGTGTGTGCAGTTTCTAACCTAAACTTGAAATAAACCTTTTTCTCAGGCCTACATCTTCCCTTTTAATATAGTCCTGGCTACTTGATATACCTCTATGAAAACATAGTTGTCCAGAGATTTTCTTTTTTGTGTGTTTTTGGATCATTAGTGAAGTCATTTCGCTTGGGTAGACTGTGCTCATCCGGCCAAATTTTTCTGTACGACGTTTTTTAAATTGGGGAATGTGCTGCACTAATGATGTAATATTTCAGGAACCATGAGACCTATAAACTTAATTTTGGTGTCAAAACATAGGTTTTGGGGGTCAAGTAGTCTTATACAAACAGAAAAAAACTCCTCAGAGCAAGCCTTCCACAATTTTCCAAAATGGCAGCTCCGTAATGATGTGTTTTAGCCACCATATTGATAATTTATTTTAATATTATTTTTGTTTCAGGCTTTCCATTGATTCAAATTCACAACCATGAGCAATGAAGGTGGTAGCAGAGGATTTTTACCTCTTAACACCGAGTTGCTAACTACAAAATCTGCAGACGTCTTCAACAAAGAAAAATGTGTCATATGCCAAAATAATCCAAAAGAAAAGCCAACATCAACAGTGGCTAGACAGAAGAGAGTTTGAGATGCTGCAGAAATACGGCAAGAAGAAGTTCACAAAAGACTGAAACTGATGGGTGAAAAGGGTCAAATTTTTTATTATTGTGACAACAAGTGCTACAAGCCATAAACAATGGAAAAAAGCCTGGTAAAAAAATTGGCAGACAATAGCAGAAACCAGTAAATCCCAACAAGAATCCGAGTAGTCTGAGAAATGGACAACAACCAAACCCAATGCCCATCCACTTAGAAGTTCGATGGCTACCCCTAGTTCACCTCCAACAACGGATCTGAAAGCAAATGATATTCAATGTGTTATCTAAGGCTAATTTGTATGACCACCCAAACTGCATATGTGCAAGGTGCCGCTTGTCTTGAGGCTCTTACCGAATGTTTGCCAGCAATCCGATTAACGCTACAGGAGTAGCTTTCACTAACTCAATCCAACGTGTCATCTAAGGGAGGAGGAGACCTTCGCGAGGCCGCAGAGGAGGTGAGAGGCGCGGCCCCGGGACTGCGAGGAACAGCGTTAAGCCCATCAGCTGTTTCCTCTTCCCGCGTGAGCCGCGCCCCCTCCCAGTGCCCGCCCCCATCAAGGACTACAAAGCCTCTCGCGGCCCCTGCAGCGCGGGTGCCGCTTGTCTTGAGGCTCTTACCGAGTGTTTGCCAGCAATCCGATTAACGCTACAGGAGTAGCTTTCACTAACTCAATCCAACGTGTCATCTAAGGGAGGAGGAGACCTTCGCGAGGCCGCAGAGGAGGTGAGAGGCGCGGCCCCGGGACTGCGAGGAACAGCGTTAAGCCCATCAGCTGTTTCCTCTTCCCGCGTGAGCCGCGCCCCCTCCCAGTGCCACGCCCCCTTTCACTTCATACTGATTTAAACGAGGACAGCAACGCGCATCGCGGGACGCGCGCGGGCCGCAGCCCGGGGCAAAGCCCGGGCAAAGGGCGGGCCCGTTTAAGCCCGTTCAAGCCTGGGCAAGTCTGGTCTGGGCCAACCCATTTACATCCCCACTTACACACCGCTATCCATATTGCAACTTGGTCCCGGTTAGATCATAATACCTACAACTACATTTGTGCCATAGTGCCACTATGACAACCAGGGCAATGAGAAATAAAACAGCACAAGGAGCAGGTCCCATAATTGGGCCGATTGACCAATTCATCAATAAAGCTAATGACGCGATCAATCAGGGGATAGTGCTCCTAGAGAGACGCGTCTCTCAGGACCTCGCAGCAGCACGTAGATCTTCAATGGGCCTTTTGGCCCTAGCTAAAACACCCACTCAACAGGAAACAAATATCCCATTATTGCGCGAAACCCGTGCCGAACTTCACACCATACCAACAAGTGTTGACCTATCTGTTACCCATTTATCACTTGGAGAAGATACCCTGGAGGATCTTGAAAAAACACCAACTTTGGTGATTAGTCCCACCCAAACAATCCAAATTCCCCTGCAAACCCCGACCGGGTCACAATCCTTAACCCAGTCCCCACTTCTAATAGCAGCTCCTCCGACAATAATTGACAAGGAGACAAGGGAGGGTCCTTTTCTTAATCACGATAGTACAAGACCAGCAGTTAAGAACAAGATCAAGCAAAAAAATATACCAAGGCGCACAAGGTCCAAAAAGACGCCCCGCAATAACTACCGGAATAACGCAAGCCACTCATCATCGGTCAATGCGGACGACCCCTCTGTCTCAGCTGTACCGTCTGATGACGATCACAGGGGTCATGGCGCTACCAACTCTAACTATCTTGAGCTTAACTCACAAGTACTAGATATAATTAAGGACCTTATAAAAACTCAATTAACACCAATAGAGCGAACCCTAAACAACATCGAAAAACAGATGGCAAGACTAATCAACAATACTAGTCATCTTACTCCACCCACTACCACCTTAGCTTCTTTGGCTCCCACGACTGCTACCCATTCTAAGACAGCCACAGTCAAGAAATCCATACCGACGCCAATAACTCTCCCAAAACAAAATCCCCACAGCAACAGTACAACCGCTGCAAACAAACCTTCCACGCCCAATACTACATCACTTACTACTAATATAAACACCCAATCAGCCAACCTACAACCGGCGAGCACCCGTATACCATCTCAGAAAGGATCACAGAAATCAACACAGAAACCCACACAACTCAATCAGTCTAACGCAAAATCTCAGCAACCAAAGATACCATATGAACAACCATATAAGTCTAGACAGATACCGGCACGCATCACCCTTCCACCGGAATGCGGAGCCTACGTCCTTGTATTGGTAAATGTCCCAACACTTAAACAAGAGCAGAGTGAAACAACATCATCCCTGAAAAACAAGGTACTTCATTGGTTAAGCCTGAATTGTAACTTCCCAATAGAATGTGCAGGGGAAATTTCCCATACGCAAAGAGTAGGCTGGATAGGCCCCTTACGTAAAAAATTTGAGGGGGATTGTGTAGCTATCACTTTCAGAAACCCCCAGTGGGCCGAAAAGACACTAGCTAAGGCACCACCACCCTCTACATGGGAATTCAACACAACCCTTCTCCCATTAGGTTATTTCTATAGGCACTTACTAAATACTACCATCAACATCCCGCCTGCCCCTATGAATCCTCTCTCAGAAAGACCTTACCCTACTACCTCTTACCCTTCCATCCCCTACCAGAACTCTAAGTTCCTATATCCAACAGGTTCGGTACAGTGGCATCAGAGCCAAACGCCCATACCGCCACCCACTCATCCTTATCTCTCCGAAACCCCCCATCAAGAGAATGGAGATAATCGATGGAGACAACCAGTTCCCCCGCTAGCTACTCCTTTTAACATTCCAACATATAATAGATTTAATGCCTTTTCTGGCTTAGACTTTAACGATTGACTTCCCAATTCCTATACCACCAGGGAACTCCCACAATCATCTAAAACGGACCCAACCTCATCACCTAACCCATATCCTACCCTTGTAACAACTCCAACGTATTTGCCTCTTTCTCCTATTAATTCCGAGTGTTCAAAAACCAATCACGAAGTCATCACAACTGTAATAGCGACCCAAACTAATCAGGAAACCATTGAACGGAGGGCTAACATAGGCAATCCTGTTGACTTTATCTCAGATACTTTGCAGATTCATTTTACTTTCTGGAACATCGCAGGTCTTTCCGCAAAGAAGACTGACCCCGATTTCCTAAGCCAGATCAATTTGAGCGGTTGTATCTGTCTTCAGGAGACGTGGGCCATAAGGCCTATACACATACTAGGCTTTAAAACTTTTTGGTCACCTGCGATGAAATCAACCTCTGGCAGAAATAGCGGAGGCTTAGTTACCTACATCAAAAATACCCTTCCTGTGGATGAGATAATCCCCATAAGTTTAGATACAAATTTTCAGATCATAGCGGTAAAGGTCACTAAACAAAGACTATACTTTATTACAAACCTTTATAATAACCTCTCTAACTCCGATATGAGTACGCTACTCCCAGAGATCTCCGCAATAATACAAGAGCAACGAAATAATCACATCAAAAAGACATGCACAACAATCTGGGGCGGAGATTTTAATCTACACCTATGCAGCAATAGTGATAACAATAAATGCGGTATTAGTGACGAGCCCGATACAAATCTTACGCATTTTACGCATTCTAATGGGGGGGAAATAATGAACGAAATCATGGCTGAACTAGAACTAAGTTTCGCTAACGAAATAAAGAATCCACCTGTTCAATTCCAGCCCACATTCAACGGAAGAGGTCTAACAAGCCTAATTGACTTCATACTGATTTCATCACCCATAGGATTTACCGTAGAAGATTTCAAGGTCCCTAACAATCCTCTAAGTGACCACTTTCCTATTACTATGGTTCTTGCTGAAATAACAACGAACAAACCATATGACATTCTGACCGCTCTAAATCAAAGTGATCTAGAACTAGGCTCTTTGAATGGCTTTACATTGAAGTGGGGTAATATTGACAAAGAAATAACAACAAAAAAAATAGTCACAAATAACCAAACGGATATTATAAACTGCTTGGACCCCACCACCCACCCTAGCGAAACTATAGTAAGCTTTCTGTCAATTACAACAACCATACAAAAAGAACTAACCAAAAAGCACAAACAAAGGCCCCAACCAAAGAAAGGATGGTTTGATTCAGCATGCACCAAAGCATCTACACGCCTAAAGGAAGCTCTGAAGAGTGATCACAGGGACAGAGTCGAAATCATCAGACTCAGAAAGGAGTATACAGCCGCCCTAAACAACAGGAAAAAGGAAGTAAAAGCTGAACTATGGTCAAAACTGATCCAAAGCTCGGAACTAAATAATAGTGCCTTGTTCTGGCAGATAGTTCGTTCCCCATTCCTAACAGAGAAAGCCAACTCTCCATCAATTGATGTAGCCATAAGTCAACAAGAATGGGTGAGCCATTTTACTAAAGTCTTTGCGAAAGATTCGACTGAAGAAACAGACCAGCTTGAACTTCTGCCACACATTGCCTATCCGCTAAACCTTCACTTTTCCCACGAAGAGGTCCAAAAAGCTCTAAAATCCTCAAAATCAGCCAAAGCACCAGGCCCGGACGGCGTTCCGGTTGACGTTTTCAAACACCTCCCAGATCTTTGGACCCCGTTACTAACCAACGTCCTGAATGCTACCATCGAAGTAGCCATTTTGGAGTCTTGGAAAACATCAACGTTGGTACCTATTTTTAAGAAAGGAGATCGAAATAGTCCAACATGCTATAGACCGATCTCCCTCCTGGACTCACTAGGCAAAATGGCAGGACGAATACTCCTCGACCGCCTCCAGGAGTGGGCCACCGACCACAAAATTATTTCAGATCTACAATATGGTTTCCGGGAGGGACTAGGAACAGTTGATCAGGCCCTAAACCTGTCCCTACTGGCGAGCAAATATCTGGATGCCAAAGGGTCCTCATTCCATATGGCTTACGTCGATCTTTCCGCAGCATTTGACTGCGTGGCACACTCAACGCTGTGGATTACAATCTTGAAAATGGGTGTTCCCACGCCAATTGTGGATTTCCTTCGTGAACTATATACAGGTACCACAGGCAGGGTAAGATTCGGGACAAAGGGTGAGCTCACTAACTCCTTTAGGGTGGAAAAGGGGGTCAGGCAGGGGTGCGTATTGGCCCCCTTCCTATTCACCCTCTATACGAATGGCTTAGAGGCTGCCATGCTACAAGGCAGCAAGGACCTCCCGTTAACAGCTCGTCGGCAGATACCAGCACTCTTATATGCCGACGATGCTGTTATTTTAGCAAGAACACCAAATGAATTACAAATGGCTTTGAACAGATACTGTGATTTTATGGCAAGCTTAAACCTGAAACTAAACGCAAAAAAAACGTATACTATGCACGCAGGAGAGAAAAGAAATGCAAGATATAGGAAGCTAATGGTGCAGGGCGAACACCTGGACAGGACTAAAACCTATCCCTATTTAGGGATCGTCATCGACGAAAACTTCAAATGGACCCCAGCTATTAACGCAAGAAAACTGGTTTTCCTCCGAGAGACATCTTCGCTAAAAACCTTCTCGCAGAGATTGGGGCAGAGACCTATTAAAGAACTCGTGCAAATATATAATGCAAAATGTGTAAGCACTGCAACATATGGGGCGGGGATCTGGGGTTTTATAAATGTGGACTCAATACAAACAATAGAGAACTCTTTTCTTAGATATTTGCTGGCGGTGCCCAAAACCTGTTCCACCTATGCCTGCCACATTGAGCTGGGCATTGATTACATCACAGACATTATAAAACTGCAACCAATAATGTTGTGGCGCAGAATATGGGCTACCGAGCAATGCCATTTGACTAGGACGATTATTCAAGACATTCTAACGCTAGACCACTCTAAGAAAATCAAATGGCTGTCATACGTCAAAGCGTTATTAACAGATCTCGGATATAGGAAGTACTTTGACCACCCATCGCTGATAGAGGAAATCCCAAAAAAGAACTTAAAAAGGGAGTGTTTAGTCCATCTACGTCAGCTACGCTTACTATCCGAGGTCCATAAGCCATCAGTCCAACATTCCTTGCTAGTCCAGACTGTGTTCTCTGCTGAACCCTACCTGAATTTTAAAATAACACAGTTTGAAAGAATGCTGCTTACCCGCTTTAGACTCGACCAGTTCCATTTATTAGTTGCATTTCCTGAGCAAAATGTCAGGACATCTACCGCCTCTATGTGCCCTTGTGATTTGGTGTCCCCACAATCAACGATACATACAATGCTATTCTGCAAATTCTTTATTGAGCCCCGGAAGCGCTGGATACTCCCCATTTTGAAGTTCTGGGGTTTTCGTCAATGTCGCCCAGCGTATCTGGCACTACAGTACCTTGAAAATGAAAATTATGCTAAAGCGATTGTATCTTACCTTAAATTTTGTATACGCCATCGCACAAATTTATAAGCTCGAACGACATCGCTCTTTCATATTAACGAAGGGACTGAGATAACAGAAAAACTGTACGTCTTCGCACATGTGGTAAAAATTTGCGCTAATGAAACTGAGATGCACTTGTCACTTTTATGTATTCTTTTAAACAAAATGTACATCCAACAATTTTTTAACTTTTTCTGATAAAATTGTAATTGTGTTTTTTTCTATCTGAACTTTTATGGTGTTTTTACAAAACTACCGAATAAAGTTGATATTGAATTGAATTGAATTGAATGTACAATGAGCTCCCAGCCTTCAGTTAAGTTTGCACTCTTTGAAAAAGCAAATTGAGTTTTAAAGTCACTCAGGCTACGGGTTTGCACTCAGTGAGATCAGAGAAATAATAATCAGCATTAAGGAAACTGTATTGATCCATAATAATGATATTAAGATTTTTCTGGTGAGAATATGCAATGAAAGAATTCGTTTTTGTCACTCTAACAAAAAGAAAGAGCCACTCACAATGTTTTCAGCTGATTTGACTTCTGAAGTTCTTGCATCACAGGAGCAGTAAAAACAGCAGGAATCATTTTAAGAAACCACCTGAAAAATGTAGATTTTGGACTTCATGACAAATTTTGTGAAGCCCCAGAGCTCCGCAAATCATTGGAGTCAACAAGAATGCCTGATGTGGTCTTAACATTTTTTTCATCCTTATTTAATATCAGCAAAGCAAAACTGTTACATACTAAAGTTCTTGATTTAGGAACAGAAGCCAAAAAGATTGATGATGGCTTTAAAATATATAGCTAGACATTTGGTGAAGACTCGCGGGGCTGTTGTGACACCAAATGGTAGGACTTTGAACTGGTAGTGCTGTCCTTGAATGGTGAACCTGAGATACTTTCTGTGAGCAGGGTGTATTGGAATATGAAAGTATGCGTCTTTGAGGTCTAGAGTTGCTAGGAAGTCTCCCTTGCGAAGCAATGGTAGGACGTGCTGGAGAGTGAGCATATGAAAATGCTCCGACAAAATGTACAGGTTGAGGGGCCTGAGGTCCAATATTGGTCTGAGAGACCGGTCCTTTTGAATTAGGAAGTATTGGGAGTATACTCCTGTTCCCTGATGTTGTAATGGGACTGGTTCTATGGCCCCCTTTTGCAGCATACTGATGACCTCTTGCTGCAGTAGTGTTATATGTTCCTGTGACATAGGACGGTGCACGGGTGGTATGTTGGGAGGTGTTGAAGTGAGTTCGAGGCAATAGCCATGTTGGATAATTTGCCTGACCCACTTGTCTGTAGTGATGTTTAATCAGACAGGCAGAAAAAGTTGTAGTCTTCCCCCGACCGGTGGTATATGGTCTGGGGGTAGTGCCAAGAAGTCACTGTTTGGTGTTAGTGGAGGATCTATTTACATTGCCTCCACGACCCCTTCCTTTGGTGTTATTGCCCCTGTATCCACCCCTGTTGGTGTTTTTGTTGTACGTGGATTGCGTGTTAGTCTTGTAGGTGGAGGATTGCTGTGAGGTATTACTTCTGGCTCCTCCTCTATAATTGGAGCGACTAAAGGAGCCCCGGTGTTGTTGGGACTGGAGAGCTCCCATTGACTTCGCTGTATCCGCATCCTTTTTCATTTTGTCCAGAATTGAGTCAACTGCTGGAACAAATAAAAAGTCTGGGTTGATGGGCTGATTAAGAATGGTGGATTGGACCTCATTCTTAAACCATGATATGCGAAGCCATGCGTGGCGCCTTAGCAGCACACTTGTATTGATGGATCTGGCAGCTGTATCAGCCGCGTCTAGGGCACATTTAATTGAGGCATTGGTGATGAGTTTCCCTTCCTGTATCAGTTCATCTGCCTGCTGTTTATAAGGGTCAGGTAGGTGTTGCAGAATTTCCTCTAGGCTGTCATAATGCGCCCTGTCATATCTGGCCAGCAGGGCCTGTGCATTTGCAATTCTCCAAGAGTTTGCTGCTTGAGCTGCTACTCTTTTGCCTGATGCCTCAAAGATTTTTGCTCCTTGTCTGGAGGAGCAGCATCTCCGGTAGTCTGGGAGTTAGCCCTTTTACGTGTGTTGGACACCACTAGGAAGTCCAGGGGTAGCTGGCCTTTTATGTATGTAGGATCAATAGGTGCAGCCCAATATTTCTTTTCAATTCTAGGGTTAATGACTCGTGCCCTAGCAGTGTCTTTAAAAATGTCATGTGCATGTTTTAAGACGCCCTTTAACATGGGGAGTGTTTTTACATGTCTCTCAGAAGTTGTGAGTGTATCAAAGAGAAAATCTTCTTCAATCGCATCAGAGTGCATATCTACGTTATGGTAGGTGGCTGCTCTATCTAGTAAAGAATTAAAGGCCACTGTATCTTCAGTGGGTGATGGCTTAGTTGGGTAAACTGCTGGTTCTGTAATGGGCAGAGTCCCCTCATTATCTGGTTCTCCTCCTGCACCCCATGACTGTTGATCGGGGTCTCCAGTTGGGTTATTGGATAACCAAACCCCACATCTCCATCTGGGTTGTAGTCAGGTGATGCTGGGGCATATGGGGTTGTAGGCATGGCTGGATTGATAGGTTCAAAAAGGATAGGAGAGGTAGCACAGTCCCGTTTCTTTTTGAGTGGTATCCAAGGAAAGTCTGCTATTGGCAAAGGCCTTTTCTTTTTTGTATACACAGTCACTTTGCCAGTTGTTGGGTCAATGTACAGCTTTGACTGGTCCTCTGTGGAAGGGTCTGGGTGAATAAACTCTTCCTCCACAGTCTTTGCCTTTGGTGCCATAGCTTTTGGTTTGCCAGATTTTGGATCTGTAGGTTTACTTGGTCCGACCGCTTTTGGTGGTTGGACGGGTTTTTGATGTTTGTCGAGACTTTTTGTCGGCTGGATGTCCTTAGCTGGCTTCACCACCTTTTTCGGACCGAGCGGTTTGTTTGGTTCGACAGTCTCTTTAGGTGTATGTGGTTTTGGCTCGATGCCTTTTTTCGGATCGAGGGGCTTCGGCTCGACCAATTTGTTTTCATCCACAGTAGGTTTCACTTTTGGTTCGACGTTAGTCTTGGGAGTCGGCCTTTTACTTTCGTCGATAGTGTTTTTCGCTTTGTCGATATTTGAGGCTTGTTTGCTCGATTCTACGTGCTTTGGCTTATAGGTCGATTCGACGTGCTTTTGCGTCGGATAGACGTGTTTTGGCTGCGAGGTGGACTCGACGGCTCTTGGTTTCGAGCTCGACTCAACAGATTTTGTCTTCAATGTCGACTCGACGGTCTTTCGCTTCGAAGGTTGCGTCGGGACTACGGCCTTCGGCTCGAGGACCTTGTGCTTAACTACTTTTGGATCGACGACATTAGGTCCGAAGACGGTGTTGTCGACGAGTTTCGGTTTCAATGGAACCGGCGCCGTATGGCGTGTCTCAGAGAACCTTTCGAATATGTTCTTAGCCGGGTGGTACTGCAGGGCTGTAGAACGAAAGTGTAGATCTTGGCTAAGGCCCAGTGGCGATGCCTCAACCCGAGTCTCTGATATCGGTGTAGTGTCTATATGGGACGGTGTACTCACGGTTCGCCCCTCGTCGTTATCGGAGTCGTCTTCAACCGCTACAATGTAGTCTTGATCGTATTCCTCGAGATCAACGATTTCTTCGTCCTCCTCGAATTAAGTTTCGGAGTCCTGCTCCGAGTATTGTTC
Source organism: Lissotriton vulgaris (assembly GCF_964263255.1). Taxonomy (NCBI): domain Eukaryota; kingdom Metazoa; phylum Chordata; class Amphibia; order Caudata; family Salamandridae; genus Lissotriton; species Lissotriton vulgaris. Next base: position 1,210,290,874 of record NC_141691.1, read on the forward strand.
TTCGGCTTGATCTGATTCTTCGGCGCTACCTAGTTCTTCTTCATCGTCGAAGATGTTGTCTGGTTCTGGCGCCGACCTCTGCATTTCTTGCCTCGCTGCCCGTCGATTCCGGATAGTCTTTTTCGACTGGAACTGGGCACAAGCTAGGCAACTATCTTCCTTGTGATCCGGAGATAAGCATTTGTTGCACACGGGATGCTTATCCGTGTGCGGGAACTTAGAGTTGCACTGCAGGCAGTATTTAAATGGACTTCGCTCCATCGACGGTCGGTCCACATGGTGTCGAGAAGGCCTCACAGCCCGATTCGACGACCGGAGTGCAATAGATGTTTCCGAAGTGTCTCGGTACCGAGCGCTAAACAATACTGACGGAACCAAAGGCCTTTTGGCCTTTACAGAAAGTTAGAGAATTCCGAACTTGGAGTGTAGGAAAGTACACCCGAACCTAATGGCGGAAAAAAACAATCTGAGGATGGAGAGGATGCCCATGCACACTGTAGTCCAAGGGAGGAGCCACCTATCTTGTGATACTTCGAAGACTATTCCAGGACAAAAACATGCAATCATCCGGATCCAACACTAGGCGGCGATCTATGCACAGATATGAATTCAGCAGCCCACATGCCTCGAAATGACTATATGTGAGAGTCAGTGATAGTAAGAGTGGCTATATGGAGTGTGTACTTGTATAAGTGGTTGTATAATAGAGTAAGTATGTGTTACTAGATGTTTGAATAAGTGAGGTAGTGTGTGTGTGTATAACTGTATAGGTCAGTAAATGAAAGTGTGATTGATTATTTGCCTGATTGACTAGGTGTGTGAGTAACTGTGGAGGCGTGCTGGTGTATGAGTGTCTGTGTAGGTGTATGAGTGCATATGATAGTGTTGTATTGATGATTGACCACATGTAAGAGTGATTGTATGGGTGAATGAGTGGATGTATATGTAGACCTAAAAATCAGTGACTAGATATGTAGTAACTGGTATTGGTGTGTCTATGGTTTCAAAAATTGTATTCTGTATTTTGGAGACGGTGTATCAAAGGTTATATTAGGGTGTGAGAAGGTGCATCAGATTTTCACATGGATGAAGTAATCAGTGATGTCATTTGAGATGTCACCAGTGATGTCACGAATGATGTAATATGTGACGTCTTCAGCAGTGCATTGCGGGGGCGCACGTTATAGTTAGCTGCACTAACTATAATGGGGGAATTTCTATGGTTTTGTATGAGTGAAATGTCCAACTATAACGTCCCTGAAACCTATGGTTTTTTCAGTGAATTTCTAAGGTTTTTTTAATTCTAATTTCTAACTGTAACGTGCCTGAAACCTATGTTTTTGTCAATGAATTTCTATGGTTTTTTAAATGCTAATTTTTAACTATATCTTGCCTGAAACCTACATGTTTCGACAATGTATTTCATGCATATTTCATCTTTTGTTCAATTCGCAATTACAGATGACATAGTCCACTAGGCAAGAGACATTGCTCCCAGTGCAGCCCGCCTAGACCACGTATCATCGCTGGCTCCAACAACGCTGAATGCTTCTGATGCCCCTACCTCAGTGCACCACAATTCCCGGACCCTTTCATTAGAATCTTCTCTGTATTATTTCACATCTGGTGCCCCTAGCTTACTGCAGCACAAGTCATAGACCCTTTATGATTGAATCTCTGTGTATGATCCAATGATTACTATTGTACTTGTTACCAGCACCAACCATTCCCGGAGGGCTGGCTTACACTCACCCCACACACATCCAGCACAGACGTCACTGAACATGTGACCCTGGTAATAAAAAGGAGCCGAGCGCACATGCCCGTACCCAGTTCCACTATCTATCTGTGTCCGTGTGTTCATTATGTATGCAAAATGCTGCCCCCGCGCCCTACCACATTACATTGTGCTGTAGATAGCGTATGCAACTATGTTACCTCTGGCAGTGAGGAAAACTTAGATGTAACTTTCTCTCGCTCATTCTACAAGTACGAACGTAGAGACCGCATCATTAGAGTACTGCAAGGAGAGTGTATAGTGAATTTATAAGTACATGGGGATTGCCAGAGTTTTCTTTTTTTTAATGCATATTTATATAGCGCAAACTAGACCCGAAGGTATTGGAGTGCTTTATATGAGCACCGTATTTACATTACACATTCAGGCACGCACAGATTAAGTGATTTGCCCACAAACACAGGAAGTGGACCCAATCCCAAGGCTCGAACCCTGGTTTCCAGCACCAAGGTCATCAGTCTAGCCGACGGACCACAAAAGTACATAAGTTGGCGGAGCCTAACTCCCAACACCAGCTTCGCTCTAATTGACTGCCCTCCATGTACCAAAAACTGCAACCTGAACCTTCCATGGCCCTGTATTAATACAGCTGCAACACTCCAGTGAATGTGCAATAAACATTCATATCCACAGAAATGTGTCATGTCCACCATCTTTCATGTGTGAAACTGTGGATGAATGTAGGGCCAGTGATTCCCCGTACCTTCCATGTTGGCCATGTTGTGGGATTTCACTTACAGAATGACACATTTGCGCTTGCGACCCGGGTGACGACAGCACTACAACACGGACACCCGCATCAGTTGATTCCTCATATAGCTCACGACGGAGCCACGCCCATAGCTCCGGAGTCATTCTTCAAAGCCTCACGCAGCACTGGCATACGCCAGGCCAGCCCACTCCGCTTACGCTTACAGGGAAGGACAACACCGCTACATGGCCCAGATTTTATTGTAGTTGTTGGACCTAGTGTTAGCATGTCACATAGGGTAGCCTGTCCTAAGGTAAGACAGTCAGTTCCTTGAGGTACAAGTGTAAAGTTTGCGCTCCACCCAGCAGTAACTCAATGCACTTCCACACAAAAATGACACTACACTAAAATTTGTGGAAAAATACGAGCTGTTTTATAAAAGTTCTCTTAGTTTCTTTGTTTGCCAATTTCCACCATCAAATGTAATTAAGTTCTCACAATCTCATTTCTTCTCTAAATAGAGCAGGTAAACATTTACATCTTTCAACAGATCATGTGCAACAGTAAAGCTCTCCAATAAACACTTTTATACCTCCTCCTGAAATTATGCTCTTACCATACAATTAAATCCTACCCACACATATTTCATTCGAGGAAAAACAGATTGGCATAACTATTCCCCAGATGACTCCAGGTTAACGATTTTCTAGAAAACCCCATCAAACAGGGAACCTCTTCTCCAGTACTAGATGAAGAAGGTTACATACCACTGTAGCTGAGAGAGAACAGGCAAATTAACTTACATTGGCTTCCGTCAGGTCCAATCCCCCTCAACAGAAGAAGAATCTAAGTTTTACACAGGTGAAGCCTTGCCCAGAAGATTCCCCGCTAACAACTAGGATAAATCAGCTGGCTTATTAAGGAACTTCTTCCCAGCAGGCCCCCTATTTCCTCATTAACTCTGGAACCAGCCAGTGCCGTACTGATTCATGGCAATTAATTAGATTGGATGTAGTGCTGCCCAGTTCTCCTTTACCGGCAGACGTTGCGTTTGTCCTGCTTCACCCTCCCCGCACCTTCCCAGCTTACTTGGCTGCGTAGTACATGTGTTCCGGTCAACGACCGCCCCCTTCCTCTTCGTGTACTTTTTTCCGTTAAAGAAAAGGGTTTCCCTGCTCTCTCTCCTGTCAGGAGAGCAGGCGCCCTTCTGTGTGTGTCACTCGGCGGTCCCTGGCAGACCGGCAGGCGTTCCACGGAGCCACTCCTGCTCCAGCGTTGGGCGGGCCCCGTGCACTCCTCCTCACTGACTCCTCCCTCAGGGCTCCGCCTGCAGTCGTCCTCTTCCGGCGCTTCCACGCCCTCTCATGCGTCACCGGGGTCATCCAGCAGCCGACCTCTTCCGACGCCTCTACGCTTCTTCCTGCGTCACTGGGGTCCTCCCCGAGAGTCGCTCCGACCACGGAGCAGAACAGCTATGCGGTAAGCTTTCAACTGTGCGATAACAGCGGTTCTACGGTCGCGACTTCTCACAGCGCCTCAGTTGGGTTGGGGCTGACCTCACAGCCCAGTCATGAAGCTTTTCTCCACTTAACAGAGAGGTCCAATCAATACCTCGAGGCGGTGTCACGCCAGACTCAGCTTCACCCCACTCCTGGTTGGGTATTCCGGAGCAGGCAGGGTTACAAGCTGGGGGCAAGTGTGTTTACCATGGAGACAGGGCTTGGTAGACAGGCAAGGGGACACGTCAGCCTGGAAGGCTAGTCCGCCTATATGTCAATCTCTCCCCTCTCAATGCGTGCTCCTCCTCACTAGCCGCCTTACTCCTGACCAGTCCCACTTCACACTTTCCCTGACCAGCTCTAAAATGGCCGCCCTGGTTCTGGTCTTATATAGGCTGACCCTCAGAGGCCCAGAAGGGACCAGAAGGTTCTAGAGGCTCCTATTCTTCCCTATGGGTCAAGACTCAGGGGTGGCAGTTGTGGCAGTTGCTGTCCATCATTTTGTAGGTCTGGATGGATTTTAGTCAGAAAAGGCTCCTAGGCCTTAAGTAAAAAACTATGAGGGCAAAAGAGCATCTATCCCCCAGGTCAACACCACAAAAATATCCAGTGGACATAAAAATTAAGGGATATGAGGGGCAGAAAGGGGACAAAAATAAATAATAAATAGGAGGGACAACCCAAAGGGCAGACAGGTCTAACAGTAGTGATCTGCTGGTCACAGCTCTAGTTGTCAGTACACCACAGCCACTCCCTCACGGCTAGTATACACCCACACCACACCCATCCAGCACAGGCGTCACAGGACACGTGACCCTACCAATACAAAAAGACCGGGCGGACGTCCTATATGCCATTTTAGAGTTGCTCCTACAGCATTCACTGTGATGGCCCGTCCCAGTGGTCCAGACACCTCATGTAGGCCTGAGCCATCGAGCAGGGGGGCCTACCGCCACATATGTGGCCTCACTGGTCACCGAATTAGTCGCACCACAAGGACTGAGCGGAGGAGCAACCTGCAATGATGATGGGTGCACTAGTACGTCCTCTGCCATGGCGATATCACGACTTCGCACCAAATGTGAGACTTCTTGACTTGCCAAGCGGGGCTGCATGTTGTGGAGGGTGCCCTGTCCGCGAAAAGGTGAGCAGTGAGGCCTGGGTGCGCAGCGGCAGGCAAATACCTGTGGGCAGCGGGCGTGGATGGGGTGCAGCAGCTTTGATGCAGAAAGGCTGCACAGCGATTTAGGCGTATGCAGTCGTATATACCCTGCCATTACCCTTTCTTATTGCATTTTGAACAAGTTTTCAAATAGCTGGCCAGTTTTAAGAGTCGGCTAAATGTCCGTCGCTCCCACATATGTAGCAAAGTAGTTGAGTATTTCTTTTTTCATACTTTGTACCCCTAATTTTACCATCCAATTTTGATGAACGTTCCACTCTCCATTTTATTTTTTCAGGAGGTAAGGTGTGTTGGAAGCATCGAAGCATGCAGACACGAGCGTTACATTTGTCTCACAGCTCGCGGCTGCCTCGCTTCGCTTTGGGAATGTTATGTTTTGAATGTGAGAAAGTTGGGAGGTATAATTTAACAGGCGTTCAGTCATTCTTGCTTTATACTTGCTGCTTACATAACATGGTCTGAAGATTAAACCACATCAAGAGAATTACAGTCTCTGTCTTTTCATTCCTGCATACTGGTCTTTCCTACAATTACAAATTCTGTACTATCTTTCAGATGTGCAGCTTGAGGGTGCACTATGTCCCCACACGTGGTTGGAGATACACCGGTGAGCTGCGAATATATATATATATATATCACTCTCTTTCCAATCTTATCTTGCTTTTTATCTAACAGGCTCTGATTCGCAAATTGATGTCGTCTCCCCCCCCCCCCACCCTCCCCCCCCCCCAACACCATCAGAGCTGAACACGTGTAGAACCTGCGATGATGCATAGGCATCCTGGCAATCAACACCCACTTTTAATTGTGAGCTCCGTTGACCGCGTGTACGCAACGGCTGAGGAGGTTGCTTCGGCAATGGTCGACTCTCTTCGACACATGCCGGTAGCGGAAGGTGAGCAGAGAGGCTTGTTTGCGCAGCAGCGGGCACTCACCTCCGGCCAGTGGGAGTGGATGGGGTGCCGCAACCTGGATGCGCAGAGGCAGCCAGTCAGCTCCGGATAGTCTGAGTGCATGGAAAGCAGCAGCCTGGGTGCGCAGCAACTGTTCTACACCTCTGGGCAGTGCAAGTGTATGGGCTACAGCAGACTGGGGACCATAATATCAAGAACGGGGATAACATTATCACCGCTTTAGCAGCAGGAAACTGTTGCTAAAGCGAGAATTACATTGCACGCCTTATTGCACAATAGCTCTGAGCGCATATTGGCATTCTATAAACTCATATTTTGAGCTAGTACTATAGGTGCTAGAAAACACATTGCACAGGAATAAAAAAAATAAGACAGCAAAAGTTAGATCCTACCTTTACAATATCACCACCGGAGTCAGCCCCTCAGTTATGTTTCTCGAGAGTTACTTGAACTGTGATGGCCACATGGGGATAGCCTTGCTCAGACAGGGGACAACCGGTTTAACCTAATCGCTGCTAAGGAGATTTTCCTGGTGTGCTGGATCCTTTGAAATGGGTGTGGTCATGACAGAACGGTTCCGTCATGAGCACAGCTCAACTTAAAAAAGAAAGAAAATAAAAACTATTTCATATGAACCTACTCCCAGCTCCCTAGCGTTAATTAATTACTCGCTATACTATTCTTTTTGAGGACCTTACTAGGCCACCCTTGAACCATTGTTTTTAAAAAAGTTAGACCCAATTCCTGGCAACTTGGACAGGAACATTGTAGCCGGGCCTGGTATTATGGCTGGAGTTAATATACAGGGAAACAAAGACTGCCCCCAAGGAAAGAGTGCCAATCAACATCTGGTGGGAGGGGGGAATGCTAATAAGCAGCAGGGAGGCCTGTTGGGACCACTATGCTCTACTAATCATCAAAAGAATTCGCTGCCACACATTGATTTACCCCCTGAGTCGGTACCCTATGTTGTTGTGTTGACAGGAGTGCCAGAATTAGCCATGGGGAGGGTGGAGTCTTATAGTGAGGTAAAAAAAAACTGTGTATTGGTTGAACACTAATAGAGCCCTCCCTTTGAATGTACACAGTAAAATTCTGTTTGTCCGCAGGGTAAGCTGGATAGGACGCAGAGCAAAGGATATAGAGGGTAATTGTATAATTATTAATTTTAGTGATAGTAGGGCAGTGCATCATATTTGCGGTGGGTTTAACCAGAATGTGAGATCCACTATTCAACCCTTTGATCTCAGTTACCTTTATACCACCGCAATGAGAAGGGAAAACTTTGGCCAGCAGGGAGCGAACTGTGAAGAGCGATCTCGACCGGGACACTTAGGTGATAGATTTGCGTGTGATGGGTTTAATTTACCGGGGAGCTGCCATTTTTCTCCCATTGTACAGGGACCAAACAGATTTGCACTATTTTCAAGGCTGGACAATTTCGATTGACTAACTGATGGTTTAGAGCCCCAAGCATCAATTGTTCAGGCCTCAGAACCAGCTCATTCATTTCCTATAGGAGCGGGGTCTTTGGTACAGACATCGTTTGAGCCCCCTATTTCGAATTCACCGGAGCTTTTTCCCATTGTATCATTCGGGGATCATCAAGAGGACTATAATGTTCTGTCCTGGAACATTGCTGGGTTGGCAGAGAAGATCGCAGATCCAATGTGGGTGCAGTTTATCAGTCAGTTCTCCTTGATATGTTTGCAGGAGACTTGGCTGGTGAACTGCAACCTATATCTGGAGGGGTACAAAGCTTTCTATGTCCCTGCTGCCCCTTCGGCAAGTCGAAGGGCAAGGGGTGGTTTAGTTATTTTTACATCTCTAGCTTTGAAATGCAGGATTAAGGTCCTCCCATTCGCTCAAAGTGACTCCCAAGCTATTCTATTAAAGCATGGAAATGCTAGTGTGTGTTTAATTAACTTTCACAATGCATTGAATAGACAGGGGGTCTATCAGATAACACTGCTGAATGGGCTTCTTAAGGAGCATTGTGCTTATGTCTCTCATAGCCTTATGATAGTGGGAGACTTTAATGTCCACCCGTGTGGTGACCCTGAAACAACTAGGATGGGTGATATGGGATGTGCCAGGATACGGGGTCTCCACTTTTAGCACTCAGCGCAAGGAAATGTACTCTATGATCTGCTTAATGATTACGATCTGTTCTCGTCTATGTCTTTTGCTGTTCAGTCTAGTAAACAGCCCGTGCCGCCCTTTAAAGGGCATAGTGGAGGGTTCTTTATAGATCACATTTTAATCTCTGTTAGCTTACACGCTATTCTTCAGGGTTTTAAAATTATGGAGAGCTCATTCAGTGACCACAATCCAGTGTGTGTGCAGTTGGGGGGTGGTATATTGAATAGGAGGGCCAGGGAGGTAGATGCCGGGCGTGCTTAAACTGAAAGATGGTAGGCATCACCTTAAATGGTCCCAGGTGACTCCAAACCTTTTCTATGAAAAGGTCCAGGAGTCTTGTGTTGCAGAATTTGCATTTTGTGTGTCCCCTGACTCTTCAGCAGCAAGCGTCCTAAACTCATTTTCATAGATTGTTGCTAAGGTGGGGCTTTGCTTTCTGTCCCTGCACGAAAAACATCATCTAGCGATCCTAAATGGTTTAATTCCGCATGCTCTAAAGCAGCCAGATTATTGAAGGATGCATTGAAAGTTAAACCGAGGGATCTACCTCGGGTTCGTGCCCTTCGCCTTAACTACAAAAAGATACAGGCAAGCCGCAATGCGGAATTGAAGGAAGCAACTTGGCGCGAATTGGTAGACCCCAGCACGTTAGGTAGTAGTGCTAAATTTTGGGGCATTATCAATAGACCTCTTTTTTAAATGATTATGGATGAAGGTCTTGGTACCAACATACTGGAAGAGGATTGGGTCTCGCATTTCAGCCACATTTCTTTCACAACAAATGTTATTGATTGATCAGGTAAAGGCATAGATACAGTTCTCCACAATCAGGAGGTCACTGGAAAATATCAGCACATGTATATCATGGTAGCCCAATCAATGCAAGAAACATTTCTCCCTAACCCCCCCACCTCCCACAACCACCCAGGAACCCCACTACCCACCCCTTATCCCTCCCTAGCCCTGTACACGCGATCACATTAAGCCTCCTGTAAGTGCAGTCCGTATGCCAGGCGCCATGCGCCACTCTAGGCCTAGTGCCCATCACCCAGTTCCAGATCGTCATCCGGTTCTGCTGGGGGATCCAGAGTCAAACCCCAGTAATCTGTCCACCATTTCCAGATTTTGTGATGTTTCCGGGGGCAACCTCTGGCCTCGAACACTGGGCGCTCTAGCCCATAAAATAATCCAGTTCAGACTTCCATGCATTCAGGGGGGGGGGGGGCTCGCTCATTCTTCCACGCTCGTGCCAAGTCCCGCTTGGCCACCACGAGGCCCAACAGCAAAAGGTGGCTTTATTCAGCCACATTTTTAAGAGCGATTTATCCCTTGTTCGACCACAAGCTAGCTCTCAAAATAAATAATGCCCTGGTTGTATTCTCCCAGAGTGAAGTGGAGAAAGGCAAAGCTGGTTTGTCGTGTAACAAGGCGCCAGGTCCGGACGGTATTCCGCCGGACCTATTTAAATCAAATCCTTCACTTTGGGCCCCGGTCTTGCTGGGTGCGCTTAATGCAGCCGCTAAGGCCGGTTGCCTAAAGTCTTGGGGCTCATCCACTATTGTACCAGTGTTCAGAAAAGGTGATCGCAATAGTACATTGAACTATATTTATTTATTTATTTATTTATTTCGATTTATATAGCGCTATATAACCCCGGGGTCTCGAAGCGCTTGTCCAGTAAACACCACAGGAACCAAAAGAAACACTACAGGAAATTTATATCCCTCCCCAGGCTTTCTGGAAGAGAACAGTCTTCAGCCTCTTCCGAAAGGTCAGCAAATTGGTTTTCTTTGCGCAAGTCCACCGGTAGACTGTTCCAGGCCTCTGGGAGGGTGTTAGAAATGGCACGACCGCCCACTGTCGCCAATCTAAAACGAGGTTGCATGAGCAGGGTTGCTTCAGCAGATCTTAACACCCTGGCCGGTGTGTATGGGGTCAGGCGGGTCTTGATGTAACTTGGTGCCTTACCATAAAGGGATTTATGTGCAATGCATAACCCTTTAAAGAGCACCCTCTGCCTTATTGGGAGCCAATGTAGCTCCCAATAAGCAATAGTAGCTAACTATAGGCCGATTTCCCTTATTAATTCCGTAGTAAAGGTTGTGGGAGGGGTTCTATTGAATAGAATGGCTACCTGGGCGGAAGATAAGATCATTTCAGATATTCAATATGGGTTCCGACCAGGGCACTCTACTATAGCCCAATGCCTCAACCTTTATCAGAGCCTCGAGAAGTACACAGTTGCCCGAAACAGGACAATCTACTTGGCCTTCATGGATCTCTCCTCTGCTTTTGACTGTGTCAATCTGAGGAGAATGTGGCAATCAATGAGGGCCATGGGGGTGGAGGACAACCTGATGGAATTCCTGAGGGATCTGCATAGTGATACGAGGGCAAATATTAGGTTTGCTCAGGACCCTGGGGTTTCCAGGGATTTTAGTATCGAAAGGGGTGTAAGGCAGGGGTGCATCCTTGCCTGTTTCTTTTTAACCTTTATATTAACAACTTGGGTAGGATTTTGTTAGAAACAGGGGCTGATTTTCGATATGTGGGACGAAGGGGACTGCCCGTTCTGCTTTATGCGGACGATGCGGTTCTCCTAGCCCGAACCCCAAAAAGCCTGCAAACCTTCTTGGATACCTTTTGCAGCTTTATGGCAGACCACGATTTGGCTGTAAATAACTCAAAATCATTTGTAATGCAAGTTGGGACATGCCCGAAGAAGCAGTATTCCTTTAGGATGAATGCAGAGAAGGTGCCTATAACCCCAACCTTCTCTTACCTGGGCGTCCTAATGGATGATCGTTTGGACTGGAATGCCCTGGTTAGGAGAAGGAAGGGGGAAGTGACAAGAGTAAATGCATCTATTATCAACTATGCCACAAAGATGGGCAAGCGCCAAATTGCGGCATTACTGAAAATGTACCAAGCAAAAAGCGTAGCAACTGCCATCTACGGAAGTGAACTATGGGGATATGTAGCCTCGGAGGGAATCCAGGTGGCTGAAATGAAATGAAATGAAAAATTCTACTTGTATAGCGCATAACCACCCAGAGGCCTCGCAGCGCTTTAGACTGAATTGGTGTGTCGGGCTACTGGGTGAAAATTAGTACGCCTTTGAAAACAAGTAGGTTTTTAAATCTCTCCTAAATGACATTCGGTTGCTGTTTTGTCTGAGAGTTAGGGGCAGGGAGTTCCATAATTTCGCCGCTGTATGAGTGAAGGAGCGTCCACCCCAACGGGCTTTCTTGACTTTTGCCATAGCTGCCAAATGCAATGAGGCCAAGCGCAGGGCTCTGGATGGTGAGTAAGGCCGCACTAGAGGGCGCAGGACTGCCGGGCCAGTTTGATGGAGAGATTTGTGCAAAATGCACATGGCCTTAAACTGTGTCCTGGCAGCCACTGGAAGCCAGTGGAGTTCCTTTAAAGCATTCCTCGCTGATTGCCAGCGGGGGATGTTGAACAATAGTCGGGCGGCACAGTTTTGGGTGACTTGAAGTTTTTTCGTCACTGCTACCGGGGCTCCTAGATATAAAACGTTTCCATAATCCAGGCGAGAGAGTATCAGGGCCTGGACCATGACCCTTCTTGCCTAGAGTGGAAGTAGGGGGAGCACTTTACGGAGCATTTTCATTAGCCCCATACAAGTAGAGGCAGTTTTGGTGGCTTGAACTGAAAAATCCAGCGCTCTATCAAGCCAGATTACCAGGCTCTTTATCTGGTCCTTAGGAGGAGGGGGGACACCGAGGCATAAAGGCCAGCTAGAAGCTAAGGAAGTAGGGGAGGGATTACCTAGCATCATGATCTCAGTCTTCTCCCCGTTGAGTTTGAGGTGGGAGAGTTGCATCCACCTAGCAACAGCCTCCAGACAAGGGCCCAAGGTGTTAGACGAACCCTCATTGTGGTCCAAAGAGACCACAAGTTGGGTATCGTCTGCGTAGGTGACAATCCGCACACCAAAAGGGAGGACTATCTTCTCTAGAGGCTGCATATAGACATTAAAACGTGTGGGGCTCAAGGAGGAACCCTGCGGAACCCCACAGCTAAGTGGATGCTTTGATGATGCCACCTCACCCTCAAACACCTGAAAAAAACGTTCCTCCATGAAGGAAGAGGCTGAGAATCATTTCCTAAAACAACTGCTGCGGGTTCCCAAAGGTACTGCTAATCTAATAGTACATGAAGAGACTGGGACTGCATTTATTTCTGATACTCTGGCTATACCTCCACTGCTCTTTTGGCTCAATTGCTGGCTGAATAAAGATTTGAGCCTTAATCATGAAAGAAGTAATGAGTCTGGACCATATGCTTGATATCCCATGGCTTAAAAATATAAAGGGTTGTTTTTGTGATTTGGGGCGCCCAGACTGGTTTTTAAGACCCGGTTTTATAACTGCAAAAGACGTGGTGTTTGTAAAGGAATCTTTTATTTTGCTCAAAAAAGCAAACAGAGACTGGGTAGAATTATCAAAAACCAGCGTCCGGAAATTTGTGATGCTAAAAACTACTCAGAGTACTGAGCCCTATCTTTTAATGCCCCTGTCGAACCACAAGCGGTTCTTATTGACCAGGTTTAGAATGGATTATTTCAATTTTTTACTTGCTGTTCCTCTGAGGTGCCAGAGAGGACAAGTGCTAGCACCCTGTGGCTGTGACGGAGTGTCTCCACAGGACCTGCTGCACTTCATGTTCATTTGTAGCTTCTAAGATGCTCCCCGGAGGTTCTTTTTAAAACCACTTTTAAAAAAACTAAATTTTTCCAAAGTGCGCCCAGCCCTTTATTTTCTACAAATGTTAAAGCCTGAATGCATCCCATTTGTAGTTGGATTTTTGAAATGTTAATTGAAATATAGAAAATGTATGGAAGATTAATTTTTAATTGAGGACAGTTTTTTTTCTGTAATACAGTGTTGAGACCACATGGCCCTTTTAACCAGTTAATTAATTCATCTGTAATGCTGGTATCTCCTTTTATTAACTGGATGGCCCATCCACCCTGTAATAATAATATGTTTTTTTTTATATATTATGTATACAATGGGATTGTCGCTTAATATATCTAGGATTTGGACATGCCCTGTTTTTCTTATGCAATCTGTAATCTTTTATGGTTTTCTATTTTGTAAACCGAATAAAGTCTTTGAACTTAAACTTGAATGAATAAATACGCCATGTTACTGCCCATCCGATCTTTAAACTGATGAAATTGCATAAGTATGATAGGATGGATAGAATAGACCGATGTTCCCTTATTTGACCTTTACGGAGAACTATATGTTGGGGGTTTTTGTTCCAAATTACCAGGTGGCAATACCATTATTGTTGATGTTATTACAGCACTACATAAGTCGCAGAGGCATCACGAGTCCCTCATTAGTTAGTCCATATAATCGAGCTGACAGCACTTGCTGGAGCTGGTGATAGGTTTCTCCCCTGAATACGACATTACATGGCCCAGATCATGAAAAGTATGATACATATGGTTCACAATGCTAGGAAAGATACCCATATGCCCTTAGCACTCATTTTTAAGAACAAAATGTTCTTTTGCTTGTTTTCTTGTCTGCCACAAACAAATTCTGCTGGAAAATTCATGTACCTACTAGTTAAGTCTAGTTTATCAGTTATTCATGTAATATGTTACATTCACAGTTTTAGAGTTTCCCGCTACACCTATAATATGAGAGCATGGTCATAAAGGGCAAAACATGGTTGTTCTTATGCAAGGAAAATAATTTTGGAGGTGTCTGCTGTTCTGCACAATAGAGAAAGTTCACAAAGTAGAAGCTGTTTCGTGCAAAAGAATAGTTATTTTGAAATTCCTTTTCTTTGAGGTTCCTCAGATTAATAATATAAGGGCGTTTTTGATGTAGAATATCCTCTTTTGATTAATTATTTTCATGTTGTATCTAAAGATTCCTGTTCTGTTCACTAACAGATATCTGCTGCCCTACAACCATTGCCAGAGGGGCCCGGACATCAAATCCAGCTTGGAGCCAAGGTGAAGGGAACCAGCACAGGTGTTGCCGGCAACTAGGACAGAGGTGAAGGTAGAAGACCGGAAGAAGCGTTTACCCCTACCACTGTCGGATAAATCTTGGGTGAAAGACGGGGTCACAAATCAGGATGGAGAGCTAATCCTTCGCTTTGTTCCAGTTTTTTGTATGCCCAACTGAGAGAGGCACAGACCAATAACAAGAGCAAGGAGGTTTTGCCTGAGGTAAACCCCCCTGAAACTAGGGTTGCTTCGGATCTGTGCATCAGGCCTCTGAGTTCCGGTCCCCAAGTGAAAGCAAGTCTGCACCTTTGTTTGTTGATAAGGAGGTGCCTGGGCACACTGGGTACAATCTGCGGCCCGACGAAAGAGCAGTGCGCCAGCGGAGCAACACAGGAGTTAGGGAAGAACTTAAGTTCAGGGTACAGGTGCAGTGCCTCTGGTGCCTGTTAGATTAGAGTGAATAATAATGGTGCACTGTCTGAGACACTGGACAGGAACGTTGAGGGTATTTGCCCTGGAGGGTGATTGCCCTATCCTGAAAGAAAAACTTTATCCTTAGCCTGTGCTGTGATTGTTTTTCTGGGTTGCAAGTTGTGCAGCTCCACCGTGGAAGAAGTGAACACTTGATGAACGATAAGAGCCTGCCTGTGAGGCTCAGACGGACACAGGGAGAAGACTCCCCTCTGGCCGGTTGTACAGTGGCTTCAATTTCCCTAGTACTTTTTTTGTTAGCAATGTACCCCTTTGGTCGTCCCATTTTTGAGGAGGAGCCGCCCATTGCGGCTCCTTGTCCTAATTCCCATGGCCCCGTTTGGTCCTCATGGTCCCCAAAACAAAGATTGTTTTTGTGACAATTATTGTATTCATATTTGGAATACTGTTTTTTTCTGCAAGACAAATATTTTGTGCACATTTTGATAAATACTACTCCGCCCTCCCCAAACATATCATTGGTATTCTAGCCCTCATAAAAAAGAATACTAGAAGGTTTATCAAGATAATGTTTATATTTGAACATAACTTCCATGTCCCTTCTACTGCATAGCGATGTCTTCAGCTAATGCTAAAAGGGCCATCAGTGGAAAACGCAGGTAATAGCCTTAGCATGACCTGAAGCCATTTTAGTTGTGGCATCCATTTTGTTAAGCCATGTGATTCTGCCATCTTCACTGTTTCCTGCCTTTCTACTCTGCTCGAGTCATCAACTGAAGGCCTGTAGCTGCTAGAATGTACCTGTCTTAGAATGTAACTGTCAGGCTGTTTCAACTGACATAAGCAGTTCTATCTCCCCTCCCACTCTGCTGACAAAGTGGTTTCTACCTGTCCATGTTAGTCAGTATCTATTCCTGTGTAGGCCTGTACCTTCTATTTGAATCTCCATGCTTACTCAGCAACAAACAGGGTATATAAGACCCTTGGTTTCTGTATTCCATGTACTACCTCATAAAATGCCTGAGGGTGTTGTATTGATGTAGTACCACTCATGAGTGATTAATAAACTTGTAATTTGATATTCCAGCTTCCGTGCCAATCTCTATTTTGTTGGTTTAAGGACCAGTGGACAGATAAGGGTGAACCCCTGCAGCAGTGAGCCCCTAAAAAGGCTAATTTCCACAGGCAGGCCTGTAGGTCCATTTTGCATGGCCTTGCATAGGTTGCTTAATACATGCTTCAGCCCATGAGAGGCCTCTGGGGTACCTATGCCCTGGGTACGTGTGTACCATATACTAGGGACTGATAGTTTAACCTCCTGCAGAGATATTTCCTTCTACATAGTGCTTTTACTGCAGCATTCCGAAAACACTGGACTACGGGAAGACAGAACCTAGAGCGTTAGATTGCTGTAGATATGTAGTCCTTTCTGCAGGTAGTATGAAAACAGTCTCCTGCATATATGGAGCCATCAGACGGGACGTTCAGAGGCCCATGGAGCGACTAGGAGCACAATGGGAGGAAGACTTAGGGGTACCAATCGTAGCATAAGACTGGGATGCCATTGTGGCGCACACCCTGAAGGTCTCTAGAAACACTAGGTTCAAGCTCATAAACTACTACGTATTTAATAGGGCGTACCTCACATCGGCCAGAATCAGGCGCTACTTCCAAACGGAGGAAGCGGCATGCCCACGATGCGGGAACAGAGAGGCACACATTCTTCACATGTTGTGGGACTGCCCAGGCTTGAGGGAATTCCGGGAGGAGGTACTAACGACTGTTGAGCGAGTCATAGATAAGGAAATTGCGCACACACCAAGTCGCTGTTTACTCCACTGGTTTGTGCAAACGGCCAAGACAAAGGTTACTGGGAGATTCCAAGACTTAGCATTTGTACTAGCGAAAAGGGAAATCACAAAGAATTCGAAGTTCGTAAGAGGCCCCAAAATAGGGACCTGGAGAAGGTAAATGGAGAAATGGGCAACTGCAGAACACAGAATCTTACTGCGCATAGTGAACAGAGGCGTGGGGAACCTAGAAATAGCGAGAGCCTGGGGGAACCTAGTGAATGACCTGCAAACATGAGACCTAGATGACACAACAGATGACCAGCCAAATTCGCCACCGCAGGACAGGGACAATGAAATAGAGACACTAGGGATACAAGGGATGTAATGGACCTAAGACATGGCGAGAGCTGCGAAAACCCCTGATTTTCCCCACTCCCTCCCACTTACCACGCATTGCCCAAGTAAAGACAGCACAGATAGATGAAGAAGTAGCACACACCGCTGACACATACAACTGGAAATTAAGCAACTCGTTTGGGGGTGGGGGTGATTGGGAGTCAGAACTGGTTGAAGTTGTTGAATAATCTACTCTGACCAGACATGGACATAGGAAGAATAGAAGAGTAATTTAATGTAAAACTATGAAACAGATGTATGCTATTTGATATATGAACTGCTTCGGCGAATGTTATATGAACCAAATGCCATTAAAATCTGTTTTTTTTTTTTTTTTAAAACATATACTAGGGACTGACAAGGGTACCCCAGTATCCAATCTGGATTGTACCTAGGTACATGACATAACATGTTTGGGAGAAAGCAGATAGACGGGTCCTGATTAGCAAGATCCCAGTCAGACTAGTCAAAACAGTGTACCATCAAGCAAAAAGGGGGGGCAACCATAAGAAGCTGATCCTACTTTCCTACAACCATTCACACAAACAGCTTTCCATGTTATAATCAAATGATAAGAACTATGACCACATTATAACTATGATCCACCTGGAAGTGTGTTCATGCATGTAGTACAATGATATGGCAGTCTCTGCAGCCAACACAGTGGTTATATTTTACTGCCTGAATTGCAACCACATTCCATTCTAATTAAATCGGCACACAATTTAGCCACAACATAGGTACTAAAGAGCCACACAGGCTAACTCCCAGCCTAAGGCCCCCTTAACATGAGATTGAACAGTAGCACTGGAGCCACTGTTGTACCATGTCAACGTGGTAGTGTCTAAATAGTGCTACATTTTGGAGTGTTGATGTAGTGGGACTGCACTCGCCCTCAGGCGAGTGCTTACATCTCGCCTGAGGGAGGTGGGGGTGGGGAACACTGCCCTGGATCTCTTGACCTCTTTCCTAAATGGGAGGGAACAAAGTCAAGTTGGGAGAGTTCCTATCTCCATCCCGACCAGTGCTGTGTGGGGTCCCCCAAGGGTCGGCACTTAGCCCGACCCTTTTCAACATCTATGTGACCCCACTAGCCAGGCTTATAAGATCTTTCGGGATGGAGGTAGTGTCGTATGCAGACGATACCCAAATACTCGTCTCTCTCCCCCATTCAGATGTGATTATCGCCTCCAAGTTTAGATCTTGTATGGAGGCGGTTGGTCACTGGATGATTCAGAACTCTCTTAAACTGAATGGGGAGAAGACTGAGGTGATGGTGTTCGGCGGGAAAGAAAATATCTGGTCAGCAAACTGGTGGCCTGACTCCTTAGGAATTTGTCCCTCCCCCACAACATCTGCTAAGAATCTTGGGGTGATGATAGATCCAGCCCTTGATATGGGCAGTCAGGTGAGCAGAACGGTCTCCACCTGCTGGGGCTTGATTCACACCCTGCGAAGGATCAGGAAATATCTTTCCCTGCAGGCTAGAAAACAAATAGCCGTCGCACTCATTGGCTCTCGTTTGGACTACTGTAATGCGCTGTATGCTGGGCTAACCCATAGCCACATACAGCGCTTACAGGTGGTCCAAAACGCCATAGCCAGATTTGTCCTGGATATTCCCAGACGTTCCTCAGCCACTGCGGCCAGAAAAACGCTGCATTGGCTACCGGTAGAACTTCGAATTCGGTTCAAAGTCCTCTGCATGACCTACAGAGCCATCGCAAATAACAGCGACACGGGCATTGGGTCTATCATCTCCCATTACATTCCCGGTAGGAACCTGCGTTCCTCTGTGAAATTGCTTTTGACAGCCCCCCCGCGTACGAAGAGCCAAATGGGGTGGCAGGGCTTTCTCTAAGCTAGCCCCCAAATGGTGGAATGATCTCCCTCTTGACTTGAGATCCCTTCCATCTTTACAGAAATTTCGCGCTGCCCTAAAAACTCGACTCTTCCGACAAGCCTATTTGTAAGGACATCTGTTTCAATTTTTGATTGTATTGTTAGGCGCCTTGATACCTGCGGGTTATTGTTTTGCGCATTATAAATTGTTTTCAAATCAAATCAAATCATGGTAACATGGCAGCACCACAGAAATTAAGTAAGAGCATGTTCAATCTGTCATAAACAGATCACAAATGCACCCCCATGAATTCAGCACGTTGTCAACATAATCCCCAGCACTATCACAAGATGTGCATAGTGCACTGGAGGACTGTATTCAAAGGGAGATTTTAAGTTATACGCCTTCCCAAATTTTAAGTCTAATTTCTTCATGTGGAATGTTCAACAGACATCTTGCAACCTGCATTAAAAAATACCTTTTGACCAACAGAGGCACCTCATCTTGGTGCACTAAATAAAACAGCACTCTGGTGAGATTTAGGGTGCATAGTAATGACAGGCCTGCCAGACATAGCTGCCACAGTACCGCAAGGGAAATCTTACTAATACTATCACCGCTAAAAATAAATACCTAAAAAACTCTGCTATTAATGCCTGCACTCCAAAGTGCTTCTTTTAATTCATTTGGACAAGCCAGAAACATCTATGTAGTCAAGACATTGCAGAGATGCTCAAGTGTTAGATTGGTAAATGTTCGTATAGGGGTTCTACAGTGATAGACGTTTGTAGAAATAAAGGTGCTGAAAAGAGCAAACATACAGGTGGAAAATTAGACATCTCAATAAAACCGCCTGCAACGGTATACCACCACTTTATTGTGGCAATAGGGAAGCTACTAAATGTGCCTTCATAAATAAACAGAGGTCAAGCTCCTCTAGCTCCTCCACTATGCATATATTCTCCTCTCTTAGTCTTTCGGTTACTTCTGCTACATCCTTCCACTTCCACTCCAAAGAAGGACATATACTATGCAAGATATCTTCCTTAATCAATCGTTACACATAAGTAGGAAGCAGTTTAGTATGTAGAATGGGAGACGGCAGACATAGACCACTGTATAAGACAACTGCGTAAAGAGAAAACACAGCAGCAGCACACCACACCTAATCAGCAGCATGCTCAGCGTGCAAGGCCTTTCTAATCTTTAGATTACCTTTTCTAACTTTACCACTTCCAGAGAATCTCTGCTGTGTATGCTGCAGTAGTATGGCACCACTCCCAGATATCAATAACCAAAAATATCAATACGCCTAGGGACGCGACTCCAGACGGTCTCACAGTGGATTTGAAATAATTACATTTTTTACATCTACCTTATGACCGTCCATGGGAAAGACACCAACTTGACCATGGAGTTTGCCGATTCTGAAACTTTAGTGTTGTGAGAGCTTATTCATAACGGCATTCCATATACAGGCTTGGTTATGAAGGGAGCTACAGACCTTAAAAGGGAACCCAAAATAACTGGTGGAGGAAGACTAAACATGCTTCAATCCGAGAAAAACCTCCTATCACACTATTCAGTATGTAAGAATACATTCATAGCTTGCCTCAAAATCAATCACTGAGTGTATTAAAATGATTATTTGCATGCTTACCTGCACCAGATAACAGACCTTCAGCCTGGGATGCGGGTGACCTTGCCCACTTTTTAATGCAGTTAAGATGGAATACGTGATAACAGCTTTGGCAACTCCAGACTGGAGCCATTACACGGACCACCTCACAGCAAACCATGCATTCATATTTCTCTGCAGTCAGTTGTTCTATCAGAGATCCTGAAAAGCAGAAACAATATATGTAACAAGTTAAAAAGAAAACAAGACAACAACTGCATTTACTGATTCAAGAATTCAATATGAAGCTTTTGTACATATTTGCTGAGAAAATGGGGAACGGGCAGGATTAAAGTCCTATCTAACTCAGTGATGTACTTTTAAACTTGGTCAGGAAAATGTCTACTTGCATTCCATTGAAAACCAGGTCAGGCTCTGACATTTCAGTTAAACGTGATAGTTTGACCTCTGCGTTTCCATTTTTCTCACTTGGAAACAAGGACAGTGATTTGGGACCCAGCAGGAAACTAGACCAGTCAATATAAGTAGGAAGCAAGGTGCTAATCTAAAACAAACAAACTGATGAAGAAAAAGAATATTAAACAATTTTTTTAAATATGAAAAGACATGCAGCAGAGATCAGGAGCCTCTCTGAAATTGATACTGAAGGCAGGAATGTTTAGAAGGAGTTGATATGAGCAAACAGGCTTATATGGGCACAACTAGGTGGGCAAATAGGCATGGGTGGGAAAGTGTTTTATTATGAGGCAGGCACGTTCTGTGCAAATCCAGGCTGCAACAAACAGCCAATGAAGAGAATATGAGGTGCCCACTTGTTGTTAATATCACTGTTGGTTCTACCTAGTCGATACGCAAGTCATACTTCATGGATTCACGTACCCGGACAGGTACGGTCAAGGGTAGGTGCTGCGAGGAGCGCACTCAACAATAACCCAGCAACGGTTCATTTCACCATACGTTATTCCATGATGTATGACTTGCTTATCTAATAGGTCAAACCAACAGTAATATTAATCACAAGTGGGGCTGGCTTTTCACCTCCTGAACAGCTTTCTGGTCCTGACCAAACGTCAAGGATCATTTTGACCACTTAAGCACAAAACATGTTGACCTCTTTTCCTGGCTATTAGGGGACATTATTACCCCCATAGTAACACTTACCTTCTGTGTTTTTTAATCTGTCAGGGGAGTCCTTCCATTAAAGTTAATGGGATATATCCTAGCCACTTTTACTTAGTTTTACACCCACTCTTCACTACCACACTAGGACAGTTTCACACACATCAAACGACGAGAAAAACGAAAGGATCTCTGATAAAGTGACCCTTTGGGGGACCCATAGGGCATTGCAGCGCCTGCCCGATGAAGAGCACCTGCCCAATAGTGTACCATGACATCCCCAGGGATGTGTGAGTGCAACAAAAAATAGTCTTGTTGACTGTCCTCTATTATCTGGTTTAGAACCTAACAGCTCTATGTCTCTTCTCTTGGCACGCCTTTGTGCCTTATCAAAAACAGTTACCCCTTTTTTGAAACATATAGTGTCATATTTAGGCCCAGAAAGTGCTCTGTGGGAATGCTGCAATCATTAGCCAATGGTCTACCTGGATCATACCCAACTTATGATGACTTCCAGCTATGCATGGCATCTATTTATTATTATTTTTTCAGTTTTATTTAACGCAAACTTGACCCGAAGGTATAAGAGCACTTTACATGAGCACCAGTTGTGTTACAAACAGACACATTTATTTTGTTAGAAACTGGGAGATTAAGTGATTTGCACAGAGTCACAGGATGGTGAGCGTCCCTGTCGAGACTCGCACCCGGGTTCCCCAGATTCGAGGTAAGCTGCTCTAGCCGTTAGGCCACATCCTCTCCTAATCCCAGAGTCTACTATTCTTCTTACTCTCAAGTTATCTGAACCCTTCCTTTGATGTGAGTAACTTGGCAGCTCACCCTCGAGAAGTGGCTACCTGCAGGCTACACACCCACAGAAAAATGGTTTGCCAACTGGTTTCCCCTCTCTGTTCCTGCCGCCAGCCTGTCTACCTGAACAAAGGGGAAGCCCCTTTCAAGAGTGGTTGCCATTTGTCCTTCAAAGGCAGCTTCTCTTTTGAAGCTCGCCTTTTAGGCCAATACCCTGTATGGCCCTGTGTGCTTCCTCTACGGCATGCCTCTATTGCTCTAAGGCTGATGAGTCGTTGACACCACTCCACAGGAGGGCAGAAGGCTGTCTGGTGGCCAGCAACTATGAGTGGCCACTGGGAAAACTGGGCAACAGAATGGCAACTTTCTAAAAGTTGCCTTTATTTAAAAGTATTTAACAACAAGGGGTGGTGATGGACAGAGTTTCTGAATTAAGCAGAATACTCTCACCCAGTCAAGATCCAACACCGTTTTTTAGCTCACCGCACCATCCCAGCTCAGAACCTGGCTATATGCAAATTAGTCTGTTCCTGTCCCAGTGCATGTTGGGAACAGGGCAAACCAAACTACCAAGCCAATTCTTACACTGGGAAGGAAACAAGCTTCCGGGGACCGGTTTCTGGCATTTCAGCCGTCGTCGGCCCGGCTTGCTTGAATCCTGATGGTGCAATGAGCAAGGGACTCACATCTGAGTATACCCTTCCACGCATATGGTGGACAAAATATTTAACAACAAGGGGTGAGCCCTGATCTTTGGACTGGGTAAGAGTGGTCTGCTTAATTCAGACACTCTGTTCATCACCACCCCCTTTTTTGAATCGTTTTTGGCCACTATAGGTGTGGCAGGGTATACTCAGACATGAGTCCCTTGCTCACTGCACCATCAGGATTCAAGCAAGCCGGGCCGACGACGGCTGAAATGCCAGAAACCGGTCCCCAGAAGCTTTTCTCCTTTCCGGTGAAGAATTGGCTTGGTAGTTTGGTCTGCCCTGTTCCCATGATGCACTGGGCCAGGGACAGACTAATTTGCATATAGCCAGGTTCTGAGCTGGGATGGTGCAGTGAGCTAAATAACGGTGATGGATCAAGCCCTGATCTTTGGACTGGGTAAGAGTGGTCTGCTTAATTCAGACACTCTGTTCATCACCACCCCCTTTTTTGAATCGTTTATTTAAAAGTGACATTATATTCGACCTGGGAATTAAGTTGGGCTCAATTCCACTAATAATTTGATTTGATAACCTGTAGTACTATTTTTAGAAGTCTTATTTAGAAGTTAGAGGGTTGAGATGTCAGCCTGTAATCTTGTACTGGCCAACATGGCTACTAGTCTTCCCCAAGGAAAAACTGTTTTTTTTTACTGTTAAGAAATAAGAAGTACATATGTCCCACTGAAGAACATACAACTCCCTGCCTTAGGGCTCAACAGACCTACCTTAGTCGAGACATATATATTGGTAAGTGATATGTGGGCTTTTGCATTAGTTTAAATGGAAACGTCAAAATAGCAATTTAAAGCGGCTCTTTCAGGATACAGTAGCAGGATGGGAGCCATTTTGTAGTTTGTCACACTCAGGGTGGCACAACCAGTGCTGCAGCCCAGGGGATACACAAACTTACAGGCCCTGGGTGACCCTGGGACCACATACTAGGGACTTAGAAGTACATTTACTTATGCCAGGTGGGAATTACCAATTCAACATACACTTTGTAAGGGGTTAGAACACTGGCAAGGAGGTCTGGTTAGCAGGCTTCAGTGCACTTTCAGTCGAACAACTAGCAGCATCAGTCCAAAACTTTGGGGGTGGTCATGCACAAAGAGGCATTTCCTTACACGTATGTTCTCAATCATGTGAGGAGAATTATTTTTTGAAGAGCAGACTAACTTCTCATTAGTCACAGGTAAAGTTGTAGCAATGGCTTTCGGAGACAGAAAATGTTTCATCCGACCACAGAATATTGAAATAAGCAAAAAGGAATACATTTCGTGGTCTTGGTAGACTGCCAAACCTGTGATAAGTAGGGCAGAAGTAAAAAAACAAAATTATTGGAGACTGGAATGGACCACTAGAGGGAAGGGGGAGGCTGAGAGGGCAGTTTGATGTCTAAGGTAAGGATAACAACTAGGTTATGAGACAGGATTCGCCAAGAGGGTAGTCCCCATGTACAACAATGATGGGTGGAGAAACAGAAGGGGTGTGGGAAAGATGGTAAGCACCTTCATGTGAAATATGCACAAGGCATATGCTTATGTATAAGGTTCTTGGTCTGCAGAATCCAGCAGTAAACTGTAGTTAAGTGCAGCATGCTCCCAGCACCCTTCAATGCACATACAGAAAAAACGTGAGAAAGATCTTTCATTCAAGTATGAGGGGGTGGTGATGGCATTGCATAACTTCATTTGTTTGCAAGAGTGTGCATCAAGCTTCCTGTTGTAGAATTCCCCAGTATAAATCTCAGAAGGAGGTAGTCCTTGAGATGCAATTGTGATGGCATCTACAGGAGCCGTTATCAGGAACAGCAGAAAAGGAAAAAGTGAGCCACCTTCAGCAGCCCTTGTATACAACTCTTAAATCTGAAGGCCCAAAAGCGATGGTGTGTTCAGTAAATAAGCTGTTTATTTAGCCTCTGCATGTTTCACAGTTGTGTGTAATGAAGACCATGATTCAGATCATAATCATTTAAATGGTACTCCAGTAGCACCCAGGTGTTGCCTGAATTAATCTGCACACTGAGCTCGTATTTGGCCACAGAGGTAGCCGCTGCCAGCATAGACTAGTGGGTAAATGAGTCCCACGGAAGTGTTTTCAATCATGTCTCCAAAACAGGAAGATCGTTGAGTGGAAGGAATTGTGAGAGAGCAAAATCACGTCACAGGTGTCTGCGACCGACGAATAGGTCCAAAGTCACATAACAGTAGGTCAGAAAATCCTCATGCATCTTTGACCACACAATTTCAATAGCACAAGCCTGCGTCCGGATTTGCAGACAGCAGCACTATTTGTAGCAGTTTTGTATACTTCATGTAAATCATGGATTGGCAACAGTCATCACAGATATAGATGCCAAACATTGCAGTGGTTTGATTTTTAAAGTTTGTAACTTCTGTTTATCATTGTAGCCACAAAGTGGCATGGTCACTGACATATTGCAAGCTTACTTTTAGCTTTAAGGTTGGATTTCTAAGCCCTTGTACATCCTCTATTAACATTATGTTAACTAAGTCCCTGTCTTGGGCATGGATCCCTGCAGGAAAAATAAACTGGGTCAATGCAGTCCTTAAACACATTCACTCATAATGGTTCCATCATTATTTTTAAGAAGTCCAAGAATGTCTACAATAGAAAGATAGTAGGCATCATAAGGGTCAACACAAGGTCAAAAGAGCATTGCAGGGGAAAAAAGGCACACTAAAGAGACAGCTGGAAAACACATGCATTCTTGTACAGTGCTTGAACAAAAGGCAAAAAAGTAGCTAGCACCTGGAAAAGAAAGCAAGGTAAGTAACAGGTCCATGCTCCCGGGCAGGTCAAACACATTAAGCTGAAGAAAAGCCTGAACATGCTGATGAATAATAAGCAAGTAAATGTGAATGACAATAAAATTAACTCATGTTAATTGAAGGCCTCTTAAACTAACAATACGTCTTGCAACAGACCACTCATTTGTTGTCTAGTAGGTGATCCATAAAAATGGGATTGGCCCAACTAAAAATATGGTGAAGACGAGAAAAGTAAGTTATATTCTATACTGCTGGCCAGAAAAATTAAATTGGGGAAGGCAAGCGGCAAGCTTTCGTGCAGGGTTAGAGCATGTCACATATAGCATATGCATGCATACCTACTGGCATGCTGAAAATCTCTATTAAACACCTATTGAGACAGTTTGAGGTCCTTCCACTAGGAGGCAGAAATACCCAAAAGCTGAAAATGGGAAAATGTCAACAAAACATAACAGTGCATCTTCTATTGTAAAATCGGTCTCATATTGTCAGTAAATGGCTGTCTGATCAGAACAAATGTTTCCTTTACATGTTTAGTGTGCCATACGTTAGACCCTGAGGTATAAACCTAGATTTTGCACTTAACTGAAGATAAGGTAAATCACTACCTCTCCGTGTATCAAACTGGAAACCTAAGTGGATTAATGTACCTAGGTGTATTTTTCTGGATAAAAAAGGGCAGTAGATAAAAAAAAATTAAAAAATCAGTAAAACATTGTAGAGTGCACTGTCCTAATTATGTTGCCACACCTACTCCCACGACATGCTGGTCTGTAAAGCTTGTCACCTTTGAGATGCTCTGTTACAATAAAAATAAGCATTTGCAATGCAATAGGTCTGGCATTACTGAAAGTTTAGGCTGTTTGCGTTACTATTATTAAGTGCCACAATTGTACCAAATGATAACAAATGAGAAAAAAGCACTTTTTTCTAAAAAAATGTTTACTTTTGTTACAACTGCGGCACCCACGCTTTAATGTTAAACATCTTTAGCTATAGTGCGGGTGCCACAATTGCTTCAAAAGTATAGAAATAGAAAAAAGAAGGGTGCGCTTTAGCTTAAGATGTTAAAAGTTAAATTATGGGTGCTGACATTATAACAAAAGTTAATAAGTAGAAAAAAAAAACAGTCACATTCTGCGCCGCACAAAACAAAAGAAAGGTGCGGCCGCCATGATATCAGCTGACGTGTGTCGCGCTGGATACATGAAAATAAAAAAAGAAAGCTTTGAGGGAGAGCGTGTCCTGCCTGCAGCAGCAGGCAGGAGAACCATATTTAACAAAATAGCACACCGAGGCTGTATTTACAAAGTACAACACATGTAATTGGGGATGTCCTCATGGGAGGTTATAAGAAGTGAAAAGGCGGTACTGAGGAGGGATTACTAAGAGTATTGAACAATAAAAAGCCACCATTTACAACGGACAGTGACAGGAGCCAATTAAAAAGATGGGTGAAAAGTGGGCAAAGTGGGCAGAGCTTCAAGTCTATACCTGAATACAGCATGTCTCGAAGAGAGTGCATGCGCTGCCTAGGCGAGACCTAATAAGTCTTTAAGTGCACCAAAGCTCCCTGGGACTAGGTTTGCTCTACATCAAATATCTTTAATAAATAAATAGGCCGTGGTTATCCAACGTTGCCAATGGAGCTCAGGGCCATGTAGATTTCTAACACCTCCACAAACTACGTTCTCCCTATTCAGGTTAATAATATATAACGTTCTCATGCAGGTATATATCCTTAATGCTGCACATTGTTCTCAGATATCGCACAGTTAGACAGCCAAACCATCACAAACGCCACTTCTGAGTTTTCAGAATTAAAGGTCAACTTTACTGTTCAGTAAAGGCTGTCCCGATGGGGAAGTCGAGAGTTTCACTTATAAAAGTACTTCACGGAAATCAGATTAGTATTTTATTTAATAGAGAGGTGTGACGAGTGAATCATGCACAAAATGGCATGAAAATGTCTCAAAGTCTTTCTGTGGACTGAGTTTTTATGACATAGCACCCAGATGAGCTTTCAGAGGCGAGACGCTGCTACTGTTAGGTTCTTTTCGAAGATCTCTATAATAAAGTATACATCAAACAGCAGCAACATATCAAGCAAATAATGGAAACTTCAAACACATAATCCAGAAAACCTCACATACATCAACACAACTGTTATCCCCACATTATTAGCGGTCATCGTTCTCACAACAGCACTCGTACTATGAAACGCCACATATTGGACAGAACTCCGAACATGAAAATCAAATAAGTCATATTCTACTATCACAGTGCCCAGCAACAATGGCCAACAATAAATATCAGACACTACTATTGTCTTGATCCATCCATATCTATGATGCTGTTCAGGCAAAGCACGTTGGGCAGTCAATTCTTGTAAAATCCAGAGGTAGTTCACGTTAGTGAGAATTATTCTCTAGTATCAATGTATTTCATTGCTGTACGTGGAGCTGCAACCTATTCCATCCCTCACCTTCGCCTGGTGTCTAAGTATCCTCTAACACTTAACTAAATAAAGACTGCAGAAATCATTAGAACCAAGCTTGTCAGTCGACTTTTTACAATGCAAAGGCTAGAAGCGTTGTTCAATCAATCTAGACCGCCAGGACCTCGCCCCCACCACACAACTACCATCGCCGAGCTCGCCGCACCCCACACCATCACCTCCACGGACTACATTCTACTCGGTGACCTGAACTTCCACCTCGACAACAGCAACGACCCCAACTCCACCACTCTCCATGACAACCTCGCCAACCTAGGTTTGAAGCAACTCGTCAACACACCCACGCACAGCTGGTCACACCCTCGACCCCATCTTCACAGGAGGAACTAACATCCGCTTCTGCCACACCACCCAGCCCCTCTGGACAGCCCACCACTGCATCGACTTCACCTTCAACACCACCTGCGTACCCAAACAAGCCCGAAGCCCGCCACAACGGAACTGGAGCAAAGTCATAGAGGAGCACCTAAACACCACCCTCAGTCATTCCCCCCCATCACCGCAACCAAAACCAACGCCGCAGCCAGAGAATTTCACCACTGAATCTCCCGCTGTGCCGACAAGCTCGCACCCCTCTGCCCCTGCCAAGCAACACCTGCAGAAAGCCGCCTGGTTAACTACAGAACTTCAAGAAGCCAGATGCTCCTGCAGACGCCTATTGAAAACCTGGTGAAACCTGAAAATCACCGATGCACGGAACAACCACAAGAGCGCCCTCAAGGAATACCACAAGCACATAAGAGACTAAAAATAGACCTTCATAAGAGACAAAGTCCAGACCAATGGGACCAACGCCAAGGAACTGTTCAACGTCATACAGCAGTTCGCAAAACTCACCTGCGAAGCCACGGACGTCACACCTTCCAAGGAACTCTGCGAGAAGCTCAGCTCTTACTTCCATTGAAAGATCAAGGCCCTCTACAGCAACTTCAGCGAACTAATGACGAGCACCACCCCCCTACCCTCCGCCGCTGACAAGCCGACCATCACGTCCTGGGATCTCGCTTCCGTTGAACCCATCACAGCGACCATGAAGAAAACACACTCAGTAGCCCCAACGGACCCCTGCCCACCGCACATCTTCCACAGGGCCGCCATCGCCCCCGAATTAGGAAGCACCATCAACGTCTCCCTCAGATCAGGCATCTGCCCAGATGACTGGAAAGGGGCAGAGGTAAAACTACTCCGCAAGAAACCATCGGCCGACCCAACAGACCTAAAAAACTACCGGCATCTCACTCCTCTCGTTTGCGGCCAAAGTCACAGAGAGATTCATAAACGCACAGCTGACCGCCTTCATAGAAGTGAACTCCATCCTGGATGCCTCCCAGTCTGGATTCCACAGCAACCACAGCACCGAGACAGCCCTCCTCGCCGCCACAGACATCGGAATGCTGCTTGGACAGGGACACACCGCAGCCTTTATCCTTCAAGACCTCTCCGCAGTCTTCGACACCGCTTCACATCGTACTCTCGCAGTCAGACTGTACGACGCGGGAATACAAGGAGCCACCCTCAACTGGATCCAATCCTTCCGCTATGACAGAACCCAGAGGATCCAACTCCCTCCCTTCCTCTCCAAACCAACGGAAATCAACTGCGGAGTCCCCCATGGATCATCACTCAGCCCCACGCTCTTCAACATCTACATGGCCCCCCTCGCAGCCATCGTCAGACAGCATGGGCTCAGCATCGTATCCTACGCCGACGACACCTAGCTCATCCTCTCGCTCAGGAAGAATCCCGAAGACACCAGACCACGCTCAGAACCTCTGAATCATCATTGACTCCTCCCTCTCCATGAACCCCCAGATCAACGCCGTCGCCTCCACCAGTTTCAACTGCCTTCCTCCGTAAGACCTTCAAGTGGCTCCCCAGTGACTGCAGAAGGACCGTCACCCAGGCACTCATTGCCAGCAGACTGGATTACGGCAACGCCCTCTACACCGGTATCAACAAAACTCTTCTAAACAGATTCCAGACCATCCAGAATGCCGGAGCCAGACTCGTCCTTGGTACACCACCCCATGAGCACATTACCCATCACCTCCGAGGCCTTCACTGGCTCCCCGTCGAGAAGAGGGTCAACTTCAAACTCCTCACCCACAAATCCCTCCACAACATCATACCCAAATACCTCAACGAGAGAGTATCCTTCCACGTAACCAAGAGGAACCTCCGCTCCACCAACCTCGCCCTGCCAGAGGTCCCCTGCATCCCCAGGAACATAAACGGCGCAAGAGCTTTTTCCCACACCGCGGCTAGAACCTGGAACGAGCTCCCGGTAAACATCAGATGCTCCCAGACCTTGCTCACATTCAGGAAGGACCTCAAGACCTGGCTCTTAGACTGATCCGGAGTTGCCCCCCCCCCCCCTCCACCCCCACAAAACCTTGAGACCCTCACAGGTGAGTAGCCCGCTATATAAACCCCTTATTGAATACGATCAGACATGCCTTTTACGATGCTCAAAAGAAAGCCCCTTCCTCTTCACCCCTACCGAAAGGCAGAACTTTCAGTGTTATGTTTGTAGTATTGCAATAGCTGCTTTCGCCTTTTTAGGTCTAGAAGCCGTTTTAAAGTCTGGGATCCTTCTTCACACATTACTGTTTTTTCTTACTGACTTTAGTCTTGGTGGTCTGTGTCAGTGTTTAGTCAGTGAAAGGCTCTCTTCACATTGATGGCCCTTATATGCTCTATTATATTAATAAGTTACACCTAATTCAGCAAGGAATCTTTGGAGCATTGTGTGTGAGTGGATGCATTTGCCATACATCTTTTCTGTTTATCTTGTTCCAAATGGACAAGTGTTGCACATAAAGTTTCAGCTTTGTTGTAGCAACAGCATTTGCCAAAAATATTGCTTTAGGGTTATATCCGCGTAGGTACAGTCACAGTTGCCTCCAGATGGATGGATGTCGTTACTACGCATGCTTTTACAACGCATGCCTTTACCACGCAACTTTTACAATGCAAGTCGTTACAACGACTTGCATTGGGGGGCGCTGGATAGTGAATAGTTTAATTTACTATTCCAACTCCAGTCCCCGTTGATAGTAGGGAAGGTTTTGGATAGTAAATTAAACCATTCCCTATCCTACAGCGCCCCCCAGCGCCAGTCATTGTAACGACTTGCGTTGTAA
The DNA here is from genome assembly GCF_964263255.1 of Lissotriton vulgaris. Taxonomy (NCBI): domain Eukaryota; kingdom Metazoa; phylum Chordata; class Amphibia; order Caudata; family Salamandridae; genus Lissotriton; species Lissotriton vulgaris. The sequence continues at coordinate 1,210,322,294 of NC_141691.1, forward strand.
AGGTTGCGTGGTAAAGGTAGTGCGTGGTAAAAGTTGCGTTGTAAACTCTGTTCCCCCCTCCTGATATAACTTTTTGGAGACTACACAAGGGGCGACAGATCAAACTGGTGGGGGCACCTACAGTGGGCGATCATTTAGACTGGGGTCATATGTGTGCATACACACACAATTTACATGGTTTAAGCAGACTGGGAACTAGACATTATGGAATGCAGATGGGCAAGGTCTTTGGAGTGTCTTAAAAACTCCGGTTCACCTCGTCACACCACTAAACTGATATTTCTGAAACATGAAAACTGCATATCTCACACCTCCTCCAATTTCGGTTTAAAACCATTGTTTCACTTTCTCTTGCACGTATTTCCTCGCATCTCATTCACTTCACCAATTCCCCCCACACACACAATGAAGTCACTCACAAGTATTCACTGCATTTTCATGAACTTGCGCCCTGTCAATATTTTACCAGCTGTGTACCTCCTTCACACACTTTCATATATAATCACATTTGGGACTCGTAACCATTGCTCTGTGGCTCTGCGGCCAAGGATTGGACAAGCATGTATTCTGCACTCCTTATGACCCACTGTGAAACAACCGCCCTGCATTTGGTCTGAACTCCATAGCTCTCAATCGAGGCGCTGCACAACAAACTCACACAGCTACACAAAAGCGACTTTTTTCACACAGTACACTATAAATTCTTAATATGTTGCATGAAAAAGGACAGATATAAAGAATCACAGTGGTCCTGGACATTTCTTAAAGCTCAAATCAATTCACAAATTATTGTTTAACGCTTCAAGGACCAAATCATGTAAAAGATGGAGATGTAAACAAAATAATACTAAGCCAGATGAAGTATCAATAATTCTTGGTACCCAACACACTTTTGTTAAAGAATTAATCTTTACATTGATCACAATACTTCAATTTATTTACAGCATCTCTAAAAATGTATGTACACATATTCAATTTGAATAAAGAGAAAAGAGAAGAACTGCCAAGTGCAGTAAGTGTGTGAAAAGAGTGCTCAAGTGATTTTAAAGAAAGAAAAAAGTTTGCAAAGAATCAAAAAGGGAAAAATTCAGGTAATTTAAATTCAACTGAAGTGTAATTCTTCTAGTCGAACTACAAAGAGGTCTACCCATACAGTATTCAATAACAATTGGTTAGAAATAAATTCTGAAAAGGGACAAGAAAGGGGGGCATAAAAACAAGGTGTAGGCCTCAAAATAACGGGGAAAGGACCGTCGACGTTTCGACCCTGGCATAATAAGGGGTAAATTGACGCCTCTGCTGTGGGTCTTCTTCAGGACTGGATAGTGGGAGGGAGGGACCGGAAAAAGGACAGCAACAAAACATCCTTGGAAAGGCAGTTACCGTTTGGGATAGCAATAGTAAGTAAAATGTGAAATTGGAATAGGAACATCGATGTTTCCAGGCTGAGGGCACTGACTGTTTTTAGATTTTGCCTACAGCATGCATGTGCTGTCAGCAAAACCTATGGTTATAAATAAAAAAATTGTAAATTAAAATGAGCTCAGAGCCCACCCATTTACATAGCATTGGTTGTCTTCTACTTCACTCTCGTTATCGGCGCTTCTTACTGGCAATGACTCCAGCAGTCTTTTCTGGCTTCTATCTGTGCCGTGGAGCATGGAACTAGCAAGGCTTCCTCTCTGCAGCTAGTGTCCTTCCACTAGACCCGTGCTGCTCCAGGTACTTTAAAAAAGAAATTGCCCATGCACTCTCTATGAGTACATGGCAATGTACGATCCTCACCAACTAAACCCACCCCTGCCATCTGTTTGCCCTCCACCACCAATTGTTTACCCAAACCCCATGGCCTTATGTTTTCCCCCACCACCTCCCCCCACCATCAGTTTTCCACAATATCCATTTTCCCCCAAACCTTTGCCATCGGTTTCCCCCCCACATCGGTCAGAAATTTTCCCCCACCACCCTCCACTGTCTGTTGTGTTTCCCTAGCCTCCGCCCTCGTTTTGCTTAAAGCGCTGTTTTTATACATATTGCACAACAGCACAAGCTGCTGTGTAACATGTCTTCAATTAAAAAGGGGCTGAAGAAGTGAGCGCTGGCCGTGTCATAACGCTTTTCCTGTTTTACCTTATATCCATGTTGTACAGCATCTCATTCTGCTGTGCAACAGGCCTAAAAAAAAAAACATTGACAAAACCAATAGATCTAGCAGAGGCAAAAACGATTAGCTTTCCCAATGCTTGTTCCTAAATGCTGCTGTAGGTATGGTGGAGCCAGGACATTTACGTGTGGGGCAGAGGCCGGGTGAGAAGCCACAAGGCACCCCCCACCCAATGACAGACACCTTCCCTTTTACAAGACAGATGTCTTGAACCCTATTGAAGTGACGAGCAACAAACAATAAATTGACTTTTTGGTAACTTTGGATGTAGAAGCACTCTACACAAATATCCCCCAGGCAGCCAACCCGGAGTGGATTGAAAGGACTTGGTTAATCACAGAATGGACATCACCCACTCCGATTAGTTTCATTATGGAGTGTGCATCCCTAGCTCTAACTGAGAATTTCTTCCAGTATGGTTACCAACTCTTCCATCAGACCCAGGATACTTCTTTGGGGAGTATCTTTGCACCGAGCTTAACATGCCTATATATGGCCAAATGTTGATAAAGTGGAGATTCTGTGTCCCACTAATCCTTACATATTTTCAGTTGGCATCAGTACATCGATGATGTGGTGATCTTCCGAAAGGAGAAAAGGCCACTTGTGTCGCTTTTTGTGACTGGATCAATACTTTGAACCCTTACTTATGTTTCACTAGAAACATTTCTGATGAGGCCCTCCCCTAGATCCACCAGAGCACCCACAAACTACACACCATCATTTATAGAAAAAAAAGTCAGATAGCAACAGCCTGCTCCTGTATGAGAGCCATCATTCCAATGCGTTCCGGGAGAACCTGCCCTATGGGCAATTCTTACGATTACACTGCAATAGCAGTAATTATCAGGACTATGACAATCAACACAACTAGCAACCAACCTAGAGGCATGCAAGTAACCTCAACACTGCATAAAAACAGCACAAACACATGCAATAAACAATAACAGGGTGGCCTTATTGGAACCACATAATAGACCTAAAATGGATGTATTCACATGTGTAACCACCTTTACACCATAGTCCAACGTATTTCAGAAAATCATCAGTAAACACTGGGCCATCCTACAAACGTGAAATCTGTTATTACCACCTCCCTGGTTCGTCTTAAAATGAACAGCCAACAAAAAACCGACATGTTAATTCATAAAAGACCGCAAAAACCCGACCAACCTACTCAAAAGCCTCTGTGGGACATTCCCCCGTGGTAGGACATTTCCCTTGTGGGACTTGTACAGTATGTACATACACCAACATCACTAAAGAAATTGAACTGAGCACCACAAACATATGGGAGCAAAGTACACGCACAAATTCTAATACCAAGAACTGCATCTACATGATCACTTCTCAATGAAACATGAGGTATATAGGCATAAGGACTAGAGCAATAGAAGTGAGAATTATGGAACATCGAAGTACAATACGCTATAAAAAAGAAAATAATACAGTGAGATGGTTGTGCTCGTCTTTGTGCTTGGCCACTCTCCAAATGACATCCATTGGACAGTATCGAAGGTTCACCCTCATATGAACAAAAACAAATTGTTAAAAAAAGAACAGAACTGGATTTTCCGCTCAACACACATCAATGGTCTCAATGATGAAATTCTGTGGAGTAAATTAAACAATTAATAATTCTGTTAACAACTCATTAGTGACATTACACACACCCCGGCTGACTTCAGCCATTCCACCTGGGTGTCCCCCATGTATGTTTTAATACTCTACATGTTTTTATTGGAAGCTGACACGGATGAGAGTTTTTCAGTAGTGACTCTTTGGTTTCAGAGAATCAATAGGAAACCTACTTAATCAGCCTTTATTCCCTAGGTTGCACCCTACTTATGGCAGCATTCCTGCCATTCTGTCGGCATCCCATTTAGAAGCTTTACTGCCTTAGGTACATTAGAGGCACACACTGCTTGCTTTTGACTTCCCATCCTGTTAGTTGCCTTGGATAAAACACGTGCTCCCAGAGTACATTCCATTTGTGGTAACAGTTATGTCCTTTTTTTTGAAGACGGCCAACTAGCCGTTTTCAAAACATGTTTTAAATAGACTTGCTGTTTTGACCGATGTTGACCACTTGGTTCCCCTCCCTACTCCCATCATGGCACCCTTAATTACTGAGCCCTACACTGTATGCCTCCTGACTCCAGTGTGAAAACGGTTCAACCAATAACAGCACTCCTCAGCCAACACATTGAGACCCGCCTGTCAAGCGGCTTCCACTTCCAAGGAAGCAGAGCCAGGGTTGGTCTTGAGGTGGACGCCGTCTGTGTCCATGTAAGTACTTGCTAAAAAAACGCCTGGGACTCGATCCTTTACTTCCACAGTGAGAAGCACGTAACAACAACTTCACAGTTTTTCCCTGCAGCAAGCTAATTCGAGTTCCCTCTGCTTTTTTCTTGCGAGGGCACTACCCTAACCCTAATTGGATGAGTTCTCATTACTGCTTTACTTTACTGACACCTTCAAAGTGGAACCGTCCCTCATATTGAGGCTTCACAGGTGTCACATTTTTATGGATGCGTAGGTGTTGGGCTGTTTATTAACTAAGTTTGTTGAACACACGTTTTTAGGGGCATGAATTCAACAATGCATTGCATGCCTCACTCTCGAAAAGTAATAGGTATTTGTATGTTTGCTCGTTATCTGTTTTAGGATGTTGTTTGCCAACAAAAAGGTTCGTTTAGGACACAAACCAGAGATTCTTGTCACTTTGTAGATTTGGGTAATTTTTTAAGTCCTGAAGAATCACCACTTGACCTTTTTGACTATCTGTGGCGAGAAACATGATGACCCATTAAAAATCCACTTGAATATCTAGGACCATTATATCCTTCGATAGTAAACTACCATTTTAACTAGACAAGTGAGCTCATTCATTGAAATCACTTGTCCCTAAATCTCATTTGCTCTATTTTAATACACTTTTTTTCTTTTTCACATCTAAGTTCACCAATCTACGCCACTAGCCAAGACATCCTCACGTCATCAAACGGCAGTTTGTTAAACTATCGCCAAAGAGCGCCTTCACGGGTGCCTGACGGGTACTGCAGCGCCGACCCAACGAGGAACTTCCCCAGTGATGAAGAATGACACCAATTTGGGTATGTGAGGGCTTGTGCTCCTATTGGAGCATATTTCCACTCTTAATAAACAGTACCTATACACACTCTTCAATACTAACTGCATACTCTTGTTGGATCATGAGATATAGCAAAGGAATGTGTATGCTGGACATAATTGCTCCTGGTCCCCTACCTCTTTGGTTATCATCTTACATGAACTACTGCGTAGACCAAATAGCAACACACGTTCAAACACCAAAGAACTAAAAGGATGCTTTTGCCCTGTAAATGTGGAGCTTTCAATTCTCACAATGGCTTTGCAAGACTACAAGTTTACCACCATTCTCTGAAGCACCCAAGCAACGACTTGTACTGCCTAAATTAACCATTTGATTATTTTTACTTCGATTAAGAAAAGTTGTAAGATGCATCGCACACACTTGATTGCCTCTTGACATCAACTTGAATTAAAGAGAAACAAACCACACTTTGCAATAAAGAATGATCCCATTGATAAACACACAGATACAACCCATTGACTCACTATCACGATCTATAATCTAATTGAAAAGACAAGTGTGCAAAGTTTTCATATTTTTTTCAGATCAGCTTGATGTACAATTCCGGATTGGGCATCTGAATGATGAGCACTGTCTACCTCCTTTAAAATGTGTAAATAATGCATCATAGTCACAGTACCCTCTGAATTTCCTGCCCTGCCAGTCTAGATTAAAGGGAACACACAACTGTCAACAAGCACCCACATCAAACGCTCCTTCTTCCCTGCTCTATCGGATCCAATAACAACGTGTGTCCTTAAAACCTTCAAGTTGTAAGACGCCATATTCACAAACCAGGAAATGGACAATATTTAAAGCAAGCCGCAAACACAACCCCTTTACTGAACACCCAATACATTACGACAGCCCGGCACCAGCTCACAATAAAGGGCTTTCAAATCTCCAGATGCCCTATATTGAGGTGTTTCTCATCTCTCTGCATATGAATGTTGAAATCATCTCCCCCGAACACAACACAAGTACCAGGATTAACTTTCTGCTTGCATCACACTACGCTAACAGTGACGAGAGATGTCCATGTCTACGAGTAGCTTCTACCAATGGCAACCCCATCAATTGCACTACAACGCACAGCCTAGGAAGTAATAAAGCAGTTGTCTGGTTCCAGTAACCTGTAACAATACCCCATGTAATAAAGCAGTTGTCTGGTTCCAGTAACCTGTAACAATGCCCCATGTAATAAAGCAGTTGTCTGGTTACAGTAACGTGTAACAATACCCCATGTAATAAAGCAGTTGTCTGGTTACAGTAACCTGTAACAATACCCCATGTAATAAAGCAGTTGTCTGGTTACAGTAACCTGTAACAATACCCCATGTAATAAACCAGTTGTCTGGTTACAGTAACCTGTAACAATACCCCATGTAATAAAGCAGTTGTCTGGTTACAGTAACCTGTAACAATACCCCATGTAATAAAGCAGTTGTCTGGTTACAGTAACCTGTAACAATCCCCCATGTATTAAAGCAGTTGTCTGGTTACAGTAACCTGTAACAATACCCCATGTAATAAAGCAGTTGTCTGGTTACAGTAACCTGTAACAATACCTCATGTAATAAAGCAGTTGTCTGTTTACAGTAACCTAAAACAATTTATCATGGAGGACAAGTCATGAACTGACAGAAGGGTACAAGTTATAGTGCCACTCATCTGTAACTCACCCACCACCTCTTGAAACAGGTGGCTTTGTTAAACCTCTGGGTGGCCTATGATCCGGACTTCAGCTCTCTAACACTGCTAAAATACTGCTTTGGATAGGAGTCATTTCCAGTAGTCTATAGCAGTTACTGCAGTGAAGAAAACCACATATGCCCAATGCACGCACACTGATTAACACCAGCAGTGCCACTACACTGCAATGGCAATACTGTGTCTTCCCTAACAGAGTGTTCTATAATCTTCGCTACCCGGAATCTCGTTAACGGGTGCATATTAATATGTCAGCAAATCTGTTCACTCTGCTAACGTTGAATAAAATTTAGACCTGGCCCTCCTCACTTGCAATATTTTCAAGAGCATTAGACATCAAAGGAGCCTCTTTAAGATGAAATGACTTTCCGAGCATATGATGGGGAGATGTACAATTGCATAACTGTGTTGAAAGAAACAAAGCCTTCACGCAGAGCCGATTACCCCAACATTATGTTTATCCTTTAACTGATCTTTTATCTCCTCACAACTTGCTGTGAGCCCAACACCTGCAAGGAGTTCCCAAATGATCCGGTGAACGATCCTTAAAAAATATCACAGACTTAGTGATACAACATTATTACGATGTGACTTGCTGCACTCCCCCCCCCCCAAAAATAGAAATATTTATCTTACTGAACGCTACGCCATAGATGAAATTCGAAATTCTCCACTCCCAATCACTACCTGAAACTTCATAGAACATTATAACCTTTTTTTCCCAGCTCAGCAACTTACGCCATTGCCCAATAACTCTTGACTATCAAGGTCATTTCACTACATTCCTAATCCAGGGTCTTCGAATTCCAGTTTCCAAATTCAGCTTTTCTCAAGCGCTCCACTAAGTCATGATTATATCAGTCGAAAGGGGCAAAAAGATCTTTTTTCTCATCTTGTTCCACCGTTTGTTTTCTGTTTTCCATTTTATTAACGCTTAAACCAATCCTGAGCAAGGGTTGCATCTGTAGATCATGAAATGTGATCTGGCACTAAGCACAGTCAATCCACAACTGTCCAAGAGTCAGTATGGAAACTGTTATGGCACATCGATGTCCTATGAAATCCATTTACTATCCATAAAAAATTCAGCAACTATCCAGAGTTAAAATGTTACAGCCAAACCTGGAATCTTCTAAACAGACTCTCTAAGCAGACTGGAGATGTCTAGCCCACGGCTACAACCACGTCCGATATCATATCAATAGACTGCCATTGCTTTTGATCAGAAGCTTCTGCAGTGAGCTAACACCAAGGCTTCTGGCATTTTCTTTACCGGGAATGTCAAGAACAACATTAAACACCAGTGGTGTGTGCTAGAATAGGGGTGCTCAATAAAGATGCATATTTTGAACTCAATCTCCCTTTCTCGTACCACTGCTCACCTTCCCAACTGTCAGGACGCAGTGAAGAAATCTATGTGTTAGTTGCTCTGCAAACTGAGAGGAAGGTAACTGACACAGCAAGTATGCTTCTCTATTCTGCAAGCTATCATTGCGTTTAGAGAGCATGCATGTGTTGTTTGGTAGTGTTTAGTGCAAGCACACAGCCAGGTGAAACCAGACACTCTCACAGTGGATAATGGCCTGCTCCACGACAATCACAGGAAGATGAACAAGCGCATACTAAAAGTGAGGCTGCTGTGGCTAACCTTAAACGACACCTTACAGATGTGTTGGGTGTGGTCCAGGGATTGGGGCGTACAGGAGGACCAGGAAAGGAGGAACAATATCCGAGGGGGTGGCCTGCCCAAAAAGACTGAAGGGCCATGTAGGAAGCTGGCACTTTATGTGATATACCACTAAGTGGTTATATCGTGTAAAGAGTCTAGTGATTCCCACAAAAGTGAACAGGGCTCAATGTAAACCCCAAGTGCTCTATTTGTGATAATGTGGTCGAGTAGCCTTAGGGCTAACACATAGGAGTGTAAGACATTAGTTATACACATAGTGACTAATAAATGACGTACAACTCAAAAAGTAGATGCACAACAACTTTATAAAAAATTAGCTTTTTTCAAAATGTATTTTAAGACCAAGATGTACCTTAAAAGGTTTCCTCACCCGTGTCTCGTTTGGTCAGCAGTGGGAGCTTCGGACTGCGAGCACGCTGGAGCTGCTCTTCCCGTAATCTCCTTTGTCAACTACTTGCGGTACCCGCTCCGCGGGTCCCGCTTCGCCTTTGGTGCTTTACCAGCGCTGCTGGAAGTGCGCTGTGACTGTGAGGACTTCTTACAACTGAGCCTCTGTGGTGTGGTGTGTGCAGGGCTGCGAGCGTGGTCAGGCGTGGACTTCAAGTCCCAGGAGCGCCTGACACTCGGCATCACCAGCAGCTGACCCGCTCTCCCTGCTGGCTCCTCCCCCGCCTCAGCGCGGCTAAATCCAGCTCGTCAGTTTCTCTGGCTGTTTCCTCACCTGTGTCTCGTTTGGTCAGCAGTGGGAGCTTCGGACTGCGAGCACGCTGGAGCTGCTCTTCCCGTAATCTCCTTTGTCAACTACTCGCGGTACCCGCTCCGCGGGTCCCGCTTCGCCTTTGGTGCTTTACCAGCGCTGCTGGAAGTGCGCTGTGACTGTGAGGACTTCTTACAACTGAGCCTCTGTGGTGTGGTGTGTGCAGGGCTGCGAGCGTGGTCAGGCGTGGACTTCAAGTCCCAGGAGCGCCTGACACTCGGCATCACCAGCAGCTGACCCGCTCTCCCTGCTGGCTCCTCCCCCGCCTCAGCGCGGCTAAATCCAGCTCGTCAGTTTCTCTGGCTGTTTCCTCACCTGTGTCTCGTTTGGTCAGCAGTGGGAGCTTCGGACTGCGAGCACGCTGGAGCTGCTCTTCCCCTAATCTCCTTTGTCAACTACTCGCGGTACCCGCTCCGCGGGTCCCGCTTCGCCTTTGGTGCTTTACCAGCGCTGCTGGAAGTGCGCTGTGACTGTGAGGACTTCTTACAACTGAGCCTCTGTGGTGTGGTGTGTGCAGGGCTGCGAGCGTGGTCAGGCGTGGACTTCAAGTCCCAGGAGCGCCTGACACTCGGCATCACCAGCAGCTGACCCGCTCTCCCTGCTGGCTCCTCCCCCGCCTCAGCGCGGCTAAATCCAGCTCGTCAGTTTCTCTGGCTGTTTCCTCACCTGTGTCTCGTTTGGTCAGCAGTGGGAGCTTCGGACTGCGAGCACGCTGGAGCTGCTCTTCCCGTAATCTCCTTTGTCAACTACTCGCGGTACCCGCTCCGCGGGTCCCGCTTCGCCTTTGGTGCTTTACCAGCGCTGCTGGAAGTGCGCTGTGACTGTGAGGACTTCTTACAACTGAGCCTCTGTGGTGTGGTGTGTGCAGGGCTGCGAGCGTGGTCAGGCGTGGACTTCAAGTCCCAGGAGCGCCTGACACTCGGCATCACCAGCAGCTGACCCGCTCTCCCTGCTGGCTCCTCCCCCGCCTCAGCGCGGCTATAATCCTCCTTAGTAACACCGCAACGCGGGAGCGCGCGGGAGCGCGCCGGGAGAAGCCCGGGACAAGGGCGGGACCGTCTGAGGCCGTCAGAGGCCGAAGGAGGCTGGGCTGGGCCCCCTCCCTTGGTTCTCTAGCATCAATTTAAGCTGTTTGTTGCATTCACAGGCTTGTATTGTATTTTAATGGTTTTTTTTTTTTTGGCTTTATACCTTACAATCGCTATTATTTTAACTTTTCTCCCTTTTTAGGTCGAGCAGACCTCACCCTCAATGCGTGAGCATTGAGGTGTCTGCTTCAGACCTATTGTGGCCCGTTAGTGAGAATGCTGAAAAACGGTACACCAATCTGTTACGCGCTCGCAGTTTTCACCGCGGGAGCGCGCGTCCACAGTCGCACGCACACAAAGCCCGCCCGCACTCGCGCGCGCACATGCTTTTCCCCGCCTCCCCCCTCCCCCGCTCAGCAACAGACACTCGCTCACACACACACACACACACACCCCCCTCCCCCACAGTCACACGCACGCACACACAGCCCGCCCGCCCGCACTCGCGCGCGCACATGCTTTCCCCCGCCTCCCCCCTCCCCCGCTCAGCAACCCACTCACCGGCTTCCTTCGTGCAGCGGCTCTCCTCAGCTGCAGGGCCCGGCAGCAGGACTCTTCTTCCCTCCTTCGGCACCGGGGCGCAGGGTAGGCTCCTGCCTGCTCCGGTGTTCCAAACACGGCGGCTCCATGCAATCGCGGCTCTTCCGTGGGAGGCGGGGTAGGCTCCCGCCCTCCTACTTCCTGTTTCCTGTTGTCGCGCCGGCCTGCCTGACTTCCTGGTCGCAGGCCGGCAGAGTGACGGAAGGCGGTGACTTGCGGTATTGTTTACCTATGCCCTCTTCACCATCCTTTGTCTACCGTGTCTCCTCACTCCTTTTTGCTGCATTTTGTGATGTTACTTGTTTATACAGTCGAGGGCAGCCCTTATCTTCCACGGTTGATATAGAAAGAAGCGAGGAACATGGAGACGACGAGCCCAGGGTCACCACGGGCAGCCACCTTTCAGGGGATGCTAGGGTTAAAACTCTGACTTGCGGCTAAAGAAGGAGGGCGGGTCTTTTAGCTACCTCGTCTCAAACTCTGAAACACACTTACTATTCATTCATTTAAGATGAGACCGAATTTTCTCCGCTTTGAGAAACATCTGAAAACGTGTCTTTTCACCCAAACAGAGTAATACTTTCCACATGCCCTGACTGTGTGCTGTTAGCGCCGGGAAGCCCGTATATGGGTAGCTGTGCCCTCTATAAATATTTTTAGTTATACTGATTAGATCTGAAGCGCCCGCGTCTCCATACTCGATTGCCTGATAAGGAGAAAGCTTGCATTTTGTGCCAGCCAATCAGCTGTTTCTTTTCACCCGTGGTTGTTACCTGTGCTAGCTTTAAAAGTAAACAAGGACGTTGTGCCGCAAGGGGAGAGGCACCCGTTTGGGCATTCCACCTACAGTTTCCGACCTTGTGTGAGTCACACACACCCGGCGCACGGTGACTTGCTGATTCGAAAAGAAACTTCCGCGCATACTGGTTAGCTTTATGCAGCCCAGGGATGGCGTGCTACCGAGGCGGACCCGCCCCTTGCAGCACCTCCTGCGAGCCCCCAGCAACCAGCGCTGCAAGGCCAGGGCATGACATGGAAATCCAGAGGATGAAGCCCCCCTCCGTGGAGTGCTAAAGCCCTTACTGGCACGGATGGTAAGCTACACCATGTGGGAATGTGGCTGGGAGGGTGCGTTCCTTGTTTTGAGCGTTTGTGGGAAGTAGTTGTAGGTTGCGCAGGATGAGTACCAAAGTGCAGTTATCGAGTTATTAATGATCGTGTGCTTAACATTGTGATGGAATGGAATGTGAGAGTTAAAAGCACGCCTGTAGATGTGTGGTATGTACGCCGGCAGTTCTGGTTAGCTCTGTATTTCCCCGTATGATATATATGTTAGGCAGAGGTCTAAAGAAGGGAAACCAGTTGCATTTTATGATAAATAAGATAATAGATTTACAGAGGAGTACATATTGCATTACAAATGCTATAGGTATCACATTTGCGAAAGCTATAACTATTGGCATTGTAAATGACAAAGCTATTAATTTCGCTATTTTCAAAAACAACACATAAATAAAAACTTTGCCATTTACAATACCAATAGCTCAAACTTTCCTAATGCGAGACCTATTGCATTGCAAATGCTTGTTTAATATAGCCTCATGACGGCTAAAAAACTACGCTCTGGGCGAGTGATTGTGGGGAGATCTGGGTCTAAAACTAAATCAAACCCCCTACGAAACAAAATAGCGTCTACTATGCAATTGAAGGGTCAATGCCAGCTTTTTAATCTATGGGACAAAGGGAAAGACAAACCCACTGATCTACAGTCCATGAATGAAATTCCAGGTTCTAATGACGCGGTGCCTGTTAACGGGGTTATTGATGTTTCCTCTAGTCTAAGCTTGGTGGCCAGTCAATCTCTGCCAATTCTAGTCAGTCCTGAAGAACTAAGGGGCTCACCTTCGACATTAAATAATGTACATCTGAATAAGAATACTCACCTTAATTCTTCGGGCAATATGCCCTCAAAATCTGATGAAATTGCTCCTTCCCAAGCTACATTAAGGGATGTTCCTAAAGTTTCAATGAATACTGATTTTCTACCAGCTACGTTAGTTACATCCCCTGTAGTAGGGAATGAATTCACTTTGCCTGATATTGATTTAACAGCTCATAGGGCGCGGGTGGGATCGTTAGGGGAACTCTAAAGGTGTGCCTTTAGAGGAAGTAATAACGATTTCAAGTACTGGTCCCCTAAGTAGCACACCCTCTAATAAATTAGATTTCACCCTCCCACAATTAAATCTTACATCCTGTTCAGGTCCAGTGTTGAACAATTTAGCTGAGGGCTCTCCTAATATTAACGGGAGGCTAATTTCTAACTCTTTGTCCTCTTTGGAATCAATTTTGTCTTCGATTTTAAGATTACTTGAAAAGTTTGTGGGAGGTTCGGAATGTATTTTTGATACTGTAACGCAGATTTTGCAAGTTCTCTTGTTAAGCAAAAACGAGTTAGTGTCAGATCCTCCTATTCCAGTGGCTTCTCTGTTGATGCCCCAGAAAATAAGCGCTCCTTTCACTTCAGCAGTTTTGGATTTAGCGCTTTCTTCTCCCTCGATAGAAGGTCAAAAGGAAAGGCAGCCCATAGTACTTTCAGCTATCCCTAAACCCTCCAAAGTGGTTTCGGCTGGCGCTAATTGCATAGCCCCACTTAGTGATAAGATAGAGGTAATAGCAACTTCCCCTCTTATTTCTAAATCCGAATTGCCTTCCCTCTTTCCGATATTTTCTTTGCCATCAAATAAGGAAGAGGAGATCCCTAAAGTAAAAACGGGATTGATGGGAAATACGAGTCCCCAGAAACATAAAAAGATTAGAATGAAGAAGAGGAAACCTATCCGTAGGTTTGCCAAAAAAAGACAGAGGAAACTTCTTTTTGATAAGAATGTGGAATTAAGTTTAGATGATTCTCCGCAGATGGAGCAGTCTCTCACCCCTAAGGTAGAAATTAGGGTTGTATCGCCCAAAGAAGACGCCCCCCCCTCTGGTCTAGGTCCTATAAATTTAACTAATCCTTTTCTTCCCAAGGTTTTCCTCCCTCCCGCTAATCCTTTTTCTTATTGTAAGGTTAATCCAGGTTCTTGCCAAGTTATCTCTAAGGTTACCTCTCCGTTTGTTATTCCGCCCCCGTCTTCTTTAAATCCTACAGCAACACCCTTTCAGGTTCCATCCTTAACGACAGTTGTCCTCCCAAAAGAAAAAACAAATGTGGATACGTTATATCTTGATTTTTCTCCCCTTTTTGAACCAGATTTAATTTTGAATAGATCTGCCCTATTGATCTGTTTTAAAGAGATCGAAAGCTTGAAATTAATCCAAACCTCCGATTTAGATCTTGTACTTCTCCTTAATTCTTACGTGGGGAAACCTTTAAGATCTACAAGGGTGAAATTTTATTCAAAAGTTGTGTTAAATCTTGTTCTACAATGGGCTGAGGAACTACAAATTAGAGGGATAGATGTGATGCCACACTTTGGGGAAAAATGTATTTTAAATACTGCCGCTAATTCTTCATTGTCACTTTTCTCCAATTCGGGTGTGCGATTGTCGGATTGGTCTAATCTTAGATCAGAGAACCTAAAAGTTTGTGTGGCTAGGAATGAAAGGCTAGTTTCCTACAAAAACCCTCCTCTTAAGCAGACAGTGAAGGATGATCAATCTAAATGGAGTTGGCTACCTGGAGTCCTTGCGAGTAAATCTGCTCCCCGTTCCATTCAGGATTCTAATTTTCAACAGGGAGCTGAAATTTATCTCATGGAACACTGCCGGATTCAAAGATTATAAGGAGAAATTGGGTTTCCTTCATTCTCAAAAGGCAGATATAATCTGTTTGCAAGAAACCTGGGTGGATGGAAGTTTTGTTTTGGATAAAGACTATTTTGTTTTGGATTACAACGCAACCAGCACTAGAAGAGGCCATGCTAAGGGAGGGTTAGCATGCTTATTATCAAATAGATTGCAATGGAACTATTCACACTATCTGGATCCAGGAAAACTGTTTCAAGCAATAACTCTAAAAGATGTATTTGAGGATTGCCCTAATAGATTGCTGATTGTGGTAAACATTTATATTCCCCCCAATTGTTGTTTTAATGCTGGTTTAAAAACTTTATTCACTTTTTTAACTAAAGTCTTGGAGATCTCACCAACTCCGCATGTGTTAATGTTTGGGGACCTAAATTGTAATATATCTAACTGCGGGTTGGAGTTGTTTAGAAATATCCCATTGGAAGAGTCTCTGAATATACCTTCAGCCCAGTTCCCCCCCAAAATTAAAACTAACAAAAGAGGTAAACTTATTTTAGATGGTTTACTTAAAGCGGATTGCTTAATTGTAAATGGGAGGCTTCCATCTGATATCCCGGCAGCTTTTACTCGAAAATCTAATAAGGGAAAATCTATTATTGATTTTATCATGATAGATTATGCCGGTTTTCACCTATTGAAGGATATGAAGGTCATTGAATCGAATCTTAGTGACCATAATGCATTGACGCTTTCTGTCTCCATTAGTCTTCAGAAAGTGGTTCCGTGGAGTCTGGATATAGATTCTGTGAATTTTGATTCCAGCTCAGGGAAATGTTTTTGGAACCTTTGTATTGTTGAAAACCTAGCGCCTCTTTTGTATTTTACCGTCGAGAATCTACCTCTCTGGGAAGGGAGAGAGCTGTTATGTTTTATTAATTTTTTAGATTCTGTAACTGCTTGTGCAAAAGAGAAATCAGGTGTGAAACAGTCCCTTGTAGCCCCTCACCCTCTACGGGCTATAAATAGAGAAATAAATAAAGTTGTAAGGGGGCAATTTTTATGTTTTACCCAAGAAGCTAAGTCTAAGTTGTCTATTCTAAAAAGAAGGAGAGTTAGGCTTAAGGCCCGCTTAAAACGTTCTAAGGAAGACGCCCTCTGGATTCAACTGAGGGAAGCTTCTTATAATCGCCAAACTAAGACCTTTTGGTCCTTAATTGGCAAAGGCTGTGGTACTAGAGCCAGTCCTACGCCCATTGCCATTGAGGAACAGGTGTGGGTTCACTATATCGAGAAGTTGTACAGTAATAATAATTCTCATGGGTTTAATGTTGAATCTGATAATGTCTCATTTACACTTGACTGTCCAACAGAAAAGGAAATTGAATGTGCCATTAAGAATATGCGTTCCTCTGGTGCGATGGGTCCTGATAAAATCCCAATTTCAGTATTAAAAAACCAGAGTGAACTTTGGAGTAAAATACTCTTTCCAGTGTTTAAATTCTGTTTTTCTAGCGGAACAGTCCCCCCCTCCTGGAAAGGAAGCATCGTTGTCCCTTTATATAAAAAAGGGGCTAGAGATCTACCACAAAATTATCGTCAAATTGCCTTGCTTGACGCCATTGGTAAGGTGTTTGCAAAATGTGTGCTTTCTTTAATTAACGATTGGGTATCTGAACATAAAATCCTTCCCTTGGAGCAAACTGGTTTCAGACAAAATCATGGAACTTTAGATAACCTGACTGCATTGCAAGTTATCAATGAAAAATATGTGAAAGTTCGGGGTGGTCAGGTATATGGCGCCTTTATTGACTTCTCCACCGCTTTTGATAAAGTAGATAGAAATTTGCTGTGGAGAAAGTTATTTAACCTAGGTATGCCTGCATCACTTATTAAGTTAATTCGCGCCCTGTATTCTGACACTTGGTGCAGAGTTTTACTTGGAGGTGATCGCGGCGTATCTAAATTAATTCCAACTTCTAATGGGTTGAAGCAAGGTTGCCTTTTGGCTCCGTTGCTATTTTCCTTATATACTGTTGATTTACCCATCGCTCTTTCTGCTTGCGCCGGTATTGCCCCGTCCTTGGGGGGTGTTCCAATTGCATGCCTTATGTATGCAGACGACATCCTAATTTTGGATCTCACCCCAAAGGGCCTAAATAATCGGTTGCATGCACTTTTTGAATATGCTGAAAGTCATTTTTTATCAATAAATACGGCAAAAAGCAAGGTGATTTGTTTTTCTGGTAGAAAGAAGCCTAAATGTTTTAACTTTCCATGGGTTGTGGGGGGGGGGAAACTAGAATGTGTGAAATCTTATACCTTTTTAGGTAAAATTGTCACTCATAATTTAAGTGACAAACCACACATAGACAATAACTCTCGGAAGGCTATTTCTCAGGGAAAGAGCTTAGTTTCCCTGTATAAAGCCACAGGTAGAAGGCATTTTTCTATTCTTTTAGATGTTTTTAGAGCGAAAGTTCCAGCCTCCCTGTTATATGGAATTGAGTTAGTTGATCTAAAAAAATGGAGTTTTTTAAACTCTGCGGAAGGAAAAACTCTACGGAGTTTAATGTCTATAGGCACAGCAAATTCGACTGCTTCCTTGAGACAGGAATTGGGTTTACGTAGCAGCAGGGTACAAGGTCTGGCTAGTATCATACGCTGGGTAGTAGCTTTATCTAAAGGTGAACCCAATACCTTAAGAGACCTCATAAAAAATGAATTATTAGGATCTTTTAATGACTTCTCATCGATTGTAAAAAACTTCAGATTTGCTGTGTTACAATTGAAATTAGATGAGGAGACTCTATTTCTATTGTCCTCTCTTCAATTAAAATCTGTTTTGAAGTCAGCCTCTTGGGAATTGGGGTTTTGTCTTGATAGAGACTTTTGTCTAGCGAAAAAAGGTTGTACGCCTGTTATTGAATCTTATACCCTGCGGAAAGCTCAACCGTATATGTATTGGAACATCTCCCATGGCGTGAGACGCCTGGTGTACTTATTAAGACACAATTTGCTTCCGCTAAAAGTTCTACATGCCAGCTGGTTTGGTTGTTCGGCACGCTGTGATCTTTGCCAATTGTATGATCAGGATCTAGATCACGTCATGTTCGTTTGCCCTACACTGATGCCCTGCAGGCGTAGATGGTTAAGACCAATTTGCTTACAACTTAATATATTATCAGCGTCTTCGTTTAAGGCAGCCTTGATTAACCCACCTAATGAAATGTTTGCTTTTAAACTGTACAACTTTTTAAAATGTTTTTTTGACCTGTATTAAGATATCTCATGTGATTGTGATGGAAATATTTTTCTAAACATTTGTTGTTTTGTATGTATATGCTGTTTTATGTGGACCTCATAAAGAGTTCCTTATCATAATAAATAAACTTTGAAACTTTGAAACCTTAAAAGGTATATTTTTAAATCAAAATATTTTTCACTTTACAAAGTAGACACTGTGCTATTTTTTTCTGTTCAGCAATGTTAACCTATGGGAGGAAAACAAGAATGCAGTTTTGATGGTTAGTACACGACTTACAGATCCAGTCTACAGGGTTTCATGTCAACACTAGGAAAGGTTCAAATTAGTGCCAAGAGTGCATCACCAGCGGAGCTGGGGCAGCCGGGTGTAGAGGTAAATTTCAGGATTGAGGGCCCAATGTTAACCAATGGAGATTGGGGGTGATCAAAGTTTTATTTTTGTATTATTTATTGGCATTTAGGGAACTTACATTATTCAATTCACATACCTCACACATCTGTATGCAATTATTAGTACTACTAGTACAATCCACTTACATTGTGGGGGTGATTGAAGTTGTGCTGCACACAGATACATCGATGTCAGGGGTCAATCTCCAGGAGTTAAGGTAAGCACAGGGGCAAGGAAGGACTAAACTTACACCCTCAGCAGCACAGGGGCGGCCGGGTGCAGAGTGCCAACCGAGCGTCCAGACACCCATTGCAAATCGATAGGGGGAATCAGTTTTAGAGAAAGGATGAAGGCTTGAGCCAGGACACTGAACGAAGAAAACCCACAGCTGCCCAGGTAAGTTCTGATGCCTGGGGACACAGGGACATCGTTGGTCAAGCTCCCCCAACGCCCAGAGGCCTCCAGTGCAGGGGTGTCCTTAGGTGTCAGAAAACAGCTTTCCAGGCAGGTCGCGGTCAGGGTGAGTCTTCGTATTGAGGCTGCAGACGTCAAGGTGGAGTTCGGCAGGGGTCAGCCCACAGTAGACTCTGACTCAGAATCGATTGGGAACTTCACAGGACCAGTGGACCACTTGGACTAGGGCTGTGGATGTCTGTTGCAGAGGTGGGTCCGGAGGCGGTTTTGCAGTTCCTCAGGGCAGAGCTCTTTGGTTTTAAAGTTGGTTTCTTCTTGGATAGGTCCACTGTCCATGGTTGTGCTTGATCTTTATTTAACTGTGAAACAAGAAAGGTTTTGGATCCTACGTCTACCCAGCCCGGATCTCAATAACAAAGTAAACAGAGCAGAGTGGCTGGATAGGAAAAGTTTGTATCATGAAATCAGGTCACGCAGTCAGTATGTACTACGTAGCCAGGTCTTATGTACCAAAATGAATTTATTTAATTTTTATCTGTTTTTTCAGATTTTTCAAAAACGCATGGGCAAACCAAAGACTGTCACGTTAGTGAATACAAGAATACAATATTTACATTTATACACACATACCAATATACATAAAACCCTCCCGTTTCTGGATGTTGAAGTCTCAGTAAAAGAAAATGCCTTGTCATGCTCTCTGTACCAGAAGAAGACGGATAAGAACAATGCTCTTCACTACAGGAGCTACCACCCGCGCAGCCTAAGGGACAATCTCCCTTATGGCCAATATCTCCGCGTGCGCCGTAACTGTACTACAATTGAGCAATTCGAACTACATGGTCAAGCCTTGACCTCCAAGTTACAGGAACGTGGCTATCCCCAGAAGCTCCTGAAACACTCTATGAAGAGAGCGAGATGGACACCCAGAGAACACCTCCTTGAAAAAAGATCTAAACCCGCGACGGACCGGATGGTATGTGTCTCCACCTTCGGCCCCCACACCAACCAGTTGCAAAAAATCATCAGGCGCAGTTGGCACCTGGTCAAGGAAATCCTCCCAGACATAGGCGCCCCCCTTTTTGCTTTTGGTACATAAGACCTGGCTACGTAGTACATACTGACTGCGTGACCTGATTTCATGATACAAACTTTTCCTATCCAGCCACTCTGCTCTGTTTACTTTGATCTTTATTTAAGGCAGGCAGTCCTCCCAGGGTTTTGGAGGTCACTGGGCCTGCAGGACTAGTCAACTTTCGTAGCAAGGGTGAAAGGCAATAGAAAAGCCGTCAGGGCTGGTGACGAGTCAGTCACTGGTCCTTCTTTCTTGCTGTTGTGGCTCTTCGGTGACCAAGCTTCGTAGGTCATCAGGAACTAAGCTTCAGGGTCTGGGGGTGCCACCTAAATACTAGATTCAGGGGAATTACAGAGGAGTGACAGGTAGGGACCAATGAGTACCTTACCTGAGGTGTCTACACCCTCTATTAGGTCACCCTCCTGTCGGAGGGTAGCATAGGTTAGCCCTGATTGGATAAGTCCCAACATTTTCAAGATTGTGGAGAACTGAAAATGTGCTTCACTTCGCCTTCAGCACTTGAGGGGTGGAGTTGATGAAGTGGGGGGGGGGGGGGGGGCACACCTCCTATTCTCACTTACATTTCCAGCCAGTTCTTCCACCAAGAGTGGGGATTTGAACTGGGGTCTGCCATCTGCTCGCCTGAAACAGTGGCAAAGGTTGACCTATCATACATTGTGTTCTCAGTTTGCTTGCGGGGTCCTCATATAGATCAGGCCTGGTATACTGTTCAAGGGCTCTTGGTTCACATAGGCACAGAAAGGTGATAACTAAGGCCCATGTGAGTTTTACTTCCATTCGGTCACCAACGAGTCTGTTAACCTCCATTTGAATGGCTTCTCTTCAACCATACTCTTGGTGTCGCCTTCGGGGCCCACGTATATAACGCTGGTCCTCTCTGTGGCATCTATTGCAATATCAAATCACTATCAAAACATGCAACTAAAAACTGGAACCTTCTAGCATCACTTTTCCCAGACTTCTGTTTTCTTACGGAAACTTGGTTAAATGCTTCAGCTCTTCTCTGTATTCCTCTTGCCCCGAATGATAAGTACAAACTGGTCAGACTGGACAGAGAATCTAGACCAGGCGGTGGCGTTGCCATTGCCATTGCATTTTGCAACTCTTAAGATTCAAATCAGTGAATCTGTTATCGATGAGTGGGCAGAAATGTGCACATTTAGACTGGAGATGGCACAATGGAAGGGAGCGCTGATCTAGCACCTCCCAGGATCTCAGAAAGATTTTTGGCATTTTATGGCTGGGCGGTTTGCCCTCTATATATTCTCTTCAATTAATGTCCTCCTGCTGTAAGACTTCAATTTCCATGGGGAGGACCCTTCAAAGCAAACAGCTTCCCTTCTTTTTGGAGGCTTAAACGTTATCACCAGTGTGTTAAAAGCCCCACAAATATGGCTGGCCAGACACTGTACCTGCTTTTTACGAATTCCCCACTTCTGAATAGTGAAGACTCTCTTCCTTTCACTTGGGCAGACCACCATTTGATTAAGTTCCAGATTGCTATGGCAGACTCTACAAATCAGTCTGCTATTGTGGGGGAAACAGGCCTCTAGAGCTTGGAATAAAATCTCACCTGAAAAGTTCTCAAAGGTTTTTTCACTGGTAGCCGTGACCCAGGACTTAGACATCAATATAGCTTTAAATAACTAACACAATGATTTGTCTACCACATTTGACAAAATGGTACCCCTTAAACAATTTAAGTGTTTCTCTTCCAGGCCTCATGCACCTTGGTTTTCTAGGAATTAAGTGCAATTAAAGCAGGGTGCAAAAAGCTAGAAAGGCACTGGCCCCATTTAAAAACTTCAAATGACAAAGCAGCCTTTAAATCTGCTTTATATGAATATCAAGCCCATATCATAAAGACTAGGAGAAGTTTTATCTGTAGCAAGATTGGGAATGGAGGAAATTCTTCAAAAGAGCTCTATAAAGTGTTCAATGATTTCATGGGGATATCTGCCAGCCCCTTCCTTTGTTTTTGGAACAATCCTTTATGGGATATCTCCTGAACGCCAGATCTTTGATCAAACACAGGACAGAATTTAGCGATTTTGTGTCCCTTCGAAAGCCCGATTGGGCATTCATTACCGAAACGTGGGCCAGAGATTGCTCAGGGCCAGATTTGGTGGAGGCCATCCCCTCCGCATATGCCCTGTCTAGACTGGATAGGGAAGGGAGGATAGCGGGGATTTAGGAGTACTCTATAGACATCTATTTGTGCTTCACTGAGGCCCTCACCTCTCCCTCAGATCCCTATCAGGCCCTATATTTCTCTTTGACGGTCCTACCCACCGAAAGTTTTGTTGGAGTAGTCATCTATTGGCCTCCAGGAGGCCAATAGGTGACTACTCCAACAAAACTTTTGGTGGGTAGGACCCTCAGAGAGAAATGTTCAATCATGACTTCAGTAATCAAATGGAGCCCTATCTGGCTAGATCTAATGTCACTCTCTTGGGTGATTTTAACTTTCATTTGGAGAAAACTCTCCGTACTGAAATGCAGGTTTTCTTGGAAACTATAGACTCCTGTGGTCTTACTCAGTTGGTGAGGAGCCCCTCTCATACGGCAAGGCACATCTTGGACGGGATCTTCACTAATGATCCTAGGATAGAGGTGGTGGATCCTATTCCACTCTCCTGGTCTGATCATTATGCCTTCCTATTCCTTCTGCAAATTGCAGTATCTCACCTAGATCCTAATTTTAAGAACAGGGTGAAGATGAAGAGAAACTTCAGCCGGATAAATAAGGAGGACCTTCTTAACCGCAGCAATTATTGCTGCCTCCCTTACTTGGATGCTAATTCAATCTATGACGAGTTTTCCAACTGGCTTTTGGCGGCCTTGGACTCTCTTGAACCTCTTAAGGAGCACTATGTGGCCAGAAAACGCCCATCGGCCCCCTGGTTCTCTGAAAGGCTGAGAAAGCTTAGACAGGTATGCCGACACCAGGAAAGAAAATGGCGCCAGTGTCATCCCATGCGAAGGGGGTGGAGCCGAGGATGAGAACTTCAGTTTTCTCTGAGTTGAGTTTCAGGCAGCTGTTCTTCATCCGAGTTGCGGCGGCTTTCATCTCTTCTTGGCAGTTGTGCCTGGTGATGTAGAGGATGAGTTGGGAGTCATTGGCGTAGGAGACTATGTTGAGCACATGGTTTGACAATGCGTTTTTCTGTAAACCATTCCACAAATTTGTTTCAACAGAAGCTGTATACTGTCTTGGTGGAGGAACGCCCAGCTGCCAAGATGAAGTTATAGACTTCGGGAGGAAGGGAAAAAGCTCTCAACGGCCTCGCAAGAAAGCGGAGTGGAGAGGTTTGGATGAAGAACTCGCCCCTACTGCTGTGACAGAAGATCCTTCTATAGGGGCAGCCTGATCGGAGGACCGATGGCCATGCTCAGTAGCTCGGGATACCAGACTCTCTGCGCACAGTCTGGAGCCACAAGAATTACACGCCACTTCGGACCTAATCTTCTTGAGAACTTTGGGAAGGAGTTGTATGAGCGGAAAGGCGTACAGGAGGCCTCAGCTCCACTCAAGACAAAATGCGTCTGAGCAAGAGCCCCCTTGGAAACTCCAGTGCACAAAACTGCTGACACTGCGTTTTCAGCAAAGGCAAACTGCTCTTACTAAGGATCCCCTCACTGCTGAAAGAGACCTTGCCCCACCTCCGGATGGAGACACAATTCGTGATCCGCTAGGCATCGGAGGTTGGGTTTGTCTGCCTTGGCGTGCAGTGAGAACATTAGGTGCTAAACCACCAGAGATAAGCCTTGCAGTTCCAGCCATGTGCAGAGACACAGGGTCGCTTGTCAAAGGGTCCACCGACCCAACCCTGCCCTGTTTGTTCTAGTATCACATGGCAGTGGTGTGGTTCGTGAACCCCTGCACTAGCAGTGATGCCCTGTAGTCTTTTCAAGCTAGAGAATTCTCGCCTCAAACTCGACTAGGAGCTAATTTGGCCTATTCATCATAGAAATCTACTGGGATCCATCTATGCCATCAAACCACCCCCTGTACAGTGACGTAATGATGTCCTCTATTTCTACTTGTATCAGCGAAGAGCTGAGTCAGTCTCAGTCTGTGTTTTCCAGGGTCTAAAAGGTGAAGTACATCCAGAAACCCATGAGTCAAGTTATTGTCTTATCAGACCTTCTGGTCATAAGATCACCCAAAATGATCTATAAATATGTTCCTTATTTCTTCTTGATCGGTTAGCAGTACTCATGAAAAGCCAAAACAGCTCATATCACACTTGATCCATTTTCTCTGTTCAATACCCTTGCTAATAATTTATCTGAATTCTCACACCTTTATGTTGCGATGGTTCATATAGTGTTCACAGTCATATCTGCCCAACCTTACCAATCCATCAGCAATTTGGGTTTCTAATTATAATAATCCATACTCCTAAAGCGCACACATATCGCCCCTTTAGGTTTAAAGGCGAAAGGGGCCGTCGGGGAGATTAAGTGAGCTACTGCCCAGAGTGACATGGTGCTGAGCTGAGCGGCAGACGGCGATCGAACCAGGATCGTCATGCTCTGGAGTCAGCCACCCTGTATGGATCATCAGTCCGCTTATATCTTGAAATTGCCTACCATGCACATCAAATTCTCACACCAAAGTGTTCTTAACTCACTTTGTGTCACCTCCACAAAAACACTGGAAAAATCACTTTGATATGCGTTCCAAATCTCTCTTTAAGGCAGTGTCAGCAATCACTGTGAAGTATTGTTCTTCTGACTTATAATGTTCAGCTTGGAACACCGTTTACAAAGCAGTGACCAAACTTTACATGCCACAATTGGGATTTGTGAACTGCTTTTGAATTATCCAATCTAATATAGTTCATTTTACACGTAACTACCATTTTATTGTGCTTTCCACATTGTAATGACTAATGCATTTAAAATGATTATATGAATTTCAAAATGTACTTTGTGTCATGCTAACGATGAAATATTACAAATCCATCTCCAACTATGGGGCAGCACAGCAGTTAGCGTTATGAATTTGAATGCTTTTTAGGTCTCGGCCTAGCTTTGCAGTGCGCAGCACTGCAAGCGCAGCGCGAGACCTCTTGTATGGGGTTCTGAAAGCTGACCACACATTGTGCGTGTGATTTTGCTTTCGTGGCTGCCATTGGCTTTAGCGTGTTTTTAAAAAAAAATAAGGCACGCAATTGGGCAAATGTGGGCGCATGTCCTGCCTATGCTCCGCCCAGTCCCATTGTTGTCTATTACGCGCAGCAGCGCGCGTTCGCCTCACTGCCGCGCACCCTCGCTCCCGCTCCTCTGTGGTGAGAGCGCACCACTGGTTTCATTTCAGCACGGAAGGGGCCGGGGAGGTGCTGCTGGAGCCGTGTGACACCATACTTTTTTAGAGGCTTTAACTGCAGTGTGAGTAACCCATTCTTCAACCCAATTTTCTATGGCCAGATTTAGCTATTTGTTTCCAACAAAGTACCATGCAACGCTTTAACTTTAATAATGTCGCTTCATCTTGTTGTTTTTTTCTTTTTAAGATCCATTGCCTTCCATATTTCATTTTAAGATGCTTAACCGCAGCCGTCCGTTTCGGTCTCTTAAAATTCTGTGCACAGAAGTGCGTGACCTCTGTCCCACCACAAGTCAGGTCTTCTCCGCTGCAGACGCAGTGGGGGAGTTTTCATACATGTCACCTGTTTACATGAAAGACCATCCAAAGTGGAGACAAGAGCTTACGGAGCTGTTCATTGTGTGTTCCCGTTACCGCACAGGAGCGCAGAGCCCTGACAAGAGGCAGACCTCCGTAACTTTTCTGTTGGTCCCGTGCAGTCACAATGGGTTCCTACAAAGAAACTGTACACTCTCCCCACCCACATTGCAGAGTCAAATAATGCCTGTCGCTCTGGGCGGAATGGACGCCCTTTCAGTCCCTGTCTGTTCCAAGTTGAACACAACCTTGTAGCCTAATAACAAATATGGACGAGGTGCTGAGCGCATATGCTGTCTGAAATGATAGGGCAGTTAAATAGTAGAGCATCCAAGGGTCTCGGACTGCCCATCCATTATAGGCAAACCCAGTGGCTCACTCAGATGAATGCATGCCACTGAGAACATACGATGTCCCAGAGATGATAAATTCAAATTCCAAGACAGGTGCGGTAGAAAGCAACTAATAAGTGATACATGTTATCATTATTACAATGTGAGGAAGAGCAATTCCTTTCTTTGTCAATCACAAATAGTAAACATCTGTGGACTGTCGTGGGCAGACCGGAAATTAAATATGCACACAGCATCTTGTGGGCTTCACCAAAACAAGGCACGAGCTGAACGAGGCTGACCTAAAGAGCACATTCCTTGTGAATAGAAAGAAACATTTCTTCAGCTTATCTTAGAACTAAAATTACAAGGCTGGGCTGAGTGTACATGTCTGGGATGATACATGGAGATTTGAAGTCTCCACCTGCCCCAGTGAATTAAACTAAATCTTGATTTTGCCAGTGATTTTTTGGGGTTGATGTTAAATGTAAATGTAAATGTAGGCGTACTTGTAAAGCGCACTGATACTCCAGAGTGTCCTGGCGCTGTACTCATACTGCTAGGGAACCCTTCCTGGTTTTTCTCCGTGAAATGTCCACTCCTGGGCATCCCCAGGGTGCAACCATGCATCCCTAGCGCTGTTCGGGGTCGTTGTCCGCTTGCCTCTTTAGAACTCGTGAACAGCAGATGTCAGTTAAGAGCGGTGAAGTCACTGCGCCACCTTTCAAACGATGAAGTCATTGAGCAAGTGAGACTTCTCAAAACCAAACTGGGAGGTTTCTTGCGGTTTCTCAATTCTTGTGAGTTGTCTGCACTTCTAAGAAATGTCTAGCCAAGGATAGGGCTTTCACACCACTGTCACACACTCCTCTCTGAAACCTCAACCAAGGCACTATGTAAGCAATAACACCATGGTTTGGCCCGGTGAACAAGTGGGTGAATGAGCTTATAAAACTTGAAGAGATTCGGCAAGCGATAGGCCAGTGACAGTCGATCTTCCCTCTCTCGCCCCTTATCTAAATTTCCAACAGATTACATGAGTGCCGTAGTGACATTTCCACAGGAAACTGTTTCAGCACAATACAGCCGGCTAGTTTATGCAGCAACTATGTTATTTTTGTTTCTTTAACAATAATATTGTTTTGTTTTTTGATAACAATAGGTTACATCTGTTGTGACTTCTGTGCTATGACTAAGCTGGGAGTTCTCACACCAGCCTCTTCTCGTGCAGTCCCTCTCACCGTGGCTGTATTAGCTTCAGGGTTAGGGCAAGGAGATTTAGGTGGAAGAAGCCACAGCTCAGTGGTTTGAGCAAGAGCTGTAAAGATCAGGGCGATGTGCAGGTTTTGCAAACACATAAATAAAAGGCATTATCATTTACTATGCCAATAGCTCAGACGCTTGTTATCTTAAGTGGAGCCACCCTTCTACTATTTTCCAGCTGAAAACATAATTTTCAGGAGTGCAAGACGCATATGCTTGATTTTCTGTGATTGTCATGATCGGTATAGGAGAGTGAAACAGTCTGTCAATTTAGAACATGGCGCCGGACTCTTAGGCCACTCCACCACGGCCAGTGGCAGATGGCAGTCACTGCTTATGGTATTGGTGTCACCAACAGTGCTCAACTTGAGATAGCGATGGAGATCAACTCTGGTGCTCCAGTTGCCTCAACAGCCCTATCTTGTGTAATTCCTGCTGTGTAAAAGACAAGCCACTAGACTACTGCATAGATGGGGCCCCACTCTAGGGATTACATCTGGTTCTGGTGTCTTTCTCCTTGTGATATCTTCATTTTTTGCACATGCTGCCTATTTTGGGTCTGGCTAGAGCATGGGTACTCACAAACTTTCTCTAGGGGGCCAAATTTACAGTGTGGTTTATGTCCGAGGGCCGCACTGGTGGGGGCGGGGTCAGTGGGGGAAGGGGCGGGGCTAGGGCAACAAGAAAAAAACTGTGACCATGAGGTTGATCACAGGTCCCCGCAACGGACGCCTTCGTCCACTGAGCCACCAGACCCGGCATACACACATCTCTCTCTCTCTCTCTCTCTCTCTCGTTCTTTCTCTCCCTCACTCTCTCTCCCTCGGTCTCTCTGTCTCCATCTGTCTCCCTCACTCTGACTGTATCGCTCCCTCTCTCCCTCTGTCTCAATCCCTCTCTCCCTCTCTCACTCCCTCTCTCCCTCTGTCTCACTCTTTCTCTCCCTCTGTCTTGCTCACTCCCTCTCTCCCTCTGTCTCACTCACTCTAAATTTCTCACTCTCTATATCTCCCTCTCCATCTCTGTCTACCTCTCCATCTCTGTTTACCTCTCCCTCAGTTTCCCTCTCTCACACTCTGTTTCCCTCTCCCTTAGTTTCCCTCTCTCTCACGGTTTCCCTCTCCCTCAGTTTCCCTCTCTCTCACTCTGTTTCCCTCTCCCTCAGTTTCCCTCTCCCTCAGTTTCCCTCTCCCTCAGTTTCCCTCTCCCTCACTCTGTTTCCCTCTCCCTCCTTCCCTCTGTCTCCCTCTCTCCTTCCTTCCCTCTGTCTCCCTCTCTCCGTCCCTCTCCCTCCTTCCCTTTCCCTCCTTCCCTTTCCCTCTTTCCCTCGGTCTCCCTCTCTCTCTCTCCCTCCCTCCCTCACTCTGTCTCTCTCCCTCACTATGTCTCCCTCCCTCACTCTTAGCGGGCTCCCTCACTCTTAGCGGGCTCCCTCACTCTTAGCGGGCTCCCTCACTCTTAGCGGGCTCCCTCACTCTTAGCGGGCTCCCTCACTCTTAGCGGGCTCCCTCACTCTTGGCGGGCTCCCTCACTCTTGGCGGGCTCCCTTACTCTCCTTCCCTCTCCCTCCCTCCCTCACTCTCCTTCCCTCACTCTCTCCTTCCCTCACTCTCTCCTTCCCTCACTCTCTCCTTCCCTCACTCTCTCCTTCCCTCACTCTCTCCTTTCCTCACTCTCTCCCTCCCTCGCTCTCTCCCTACCTCGCTCTCTCCCTACCTCGCTCTCTCCTTCCCTCGCTCTCTTCTTCCCTCGCTCTCTCCTTCCCTCGCCCTCCCTCTCCCCTCGCCCTCCCTGTCTCCTCGCCCTCCCTCTCTCCTCGCCCTCACTCTCTCCTTCCCTCACTCTCTCCTTCCCTCACTCTCTCCTTCTCTCACTCTCTCCTTCCCTCACTCTCTCCTTCCCTCACTCTCTCCTCCCTCACTCCCTCCTCCCTCACTCTATCCTCCCTCGCTCTCCTCCCTCCCTCTCCCTCCCTCCCTCTCCCTCTCCCTCCCTCGCTCTCCCTCCCTCGCTCTCCTTCCCTCTCTCTCTCTCCTTCCCACTCCCTCCTTCCCTCACTCTCTTTCCCTCACTCTCCTTCCCTCCCTCTCTCCTTCCTTCCCTCGCCC
This sequence comes from Lissotriton vulgaris, assembly GCF_964263255.1. Taxonomy (NCBI): domain Eukaryota; kingdom Metazoa; phylum Chordata; class Amphibia; order Caudata; family Salamandridae; genus Lissotriton; species Lissotriton vulgaris. The sequence goes on from NC_141691.1 coordinate 1,210,351,689, forward strand.
TCCCTCTCCCTCGCCCTCCCTCTCCCTCGCCCTCTCCTCGCCCTCACTCTCTCCTCCCTCACTCTCCCTCCCTCACTCTCGCTCTCTCCTTCCCTCGCTCTCTCCTTCCTCCACCTCCTTCCCTCCCCCTCCTTCCATCCCCCTTCTTCCCTCTCCCTCCTTCCCTCACTCTCCCTCGCTCTCTCCTTCCCTCGCTCTCTCCTTCCCTCGCTCACTCCTTCCCTCGCTCTCTCCTTCCCTCGCTCTCTCCTTCCCTCGCTCTCTCCTTCCCTCGCTCTCTCCTTCCCTCGCTCTCTCCTTCCCTCTCCCTCCTTCCCTCACTCTCCCTCACTCTCTCCTTCCCTCACTCTCCCTCACTCGCTCTCTCCCTCCCTCCCTCTCTCCTTCCCTCGCTCTCTCCTTCCCTCGCTCTCTCCTTCCCTCGCTCTCTCCTTCCCTTGCTCTCCCTCCCTCTCCCTCGTCCTCCCTCTCCCTCGACCTCCCTCGACCTCCCTCTCCCTCACTCTCTCCTTCCCTCGCTCTCTCCCTCCCTCGCTCTCTCCCTCCCTCGCTCTCTCCCTCCCTCGCTCTCTCCCTCCCTCGCTCTCTCCTTCCCTTGCTCTCCCTCCCTCTCCCTCGTCCTCCCTCGCCCTCTCCCTCACTCTCTCCTTCCCTCGCTCTCTCCTTCCCTCATTCTCCTTCCCTCTCCCTCACTCTCCCTCCCTCACTCTCCTTCCCTCACTCTCTCCTTCCCTCACTCTCTCCTTCCCTTGCTCTCCCTCCCTCTCCCTCGTCCTCACTCTCTCCTTCCCTCGCTCTACCTCTCCCTCGTCCTCACTCTCCTGCCCTCACTCTCCTGCCATCACTCTCCTGCCATCACTCTCCCTCACTCTCCTTCCCTCCCTGTCTCTCGCCCTCCTTTTCCCTCCCTGTCTCCCTCCCTCCACCTTGCCCGTGTGTGCCCGGGCAGGCACACCCACAAACACAGCCTCACCGGAGCACCTCACACGTCTTCAAAAGACACTTCGTATGTTAATGAGGCTTTGTCACCTCTTAGCCCCCCTGCAGCCCCACTCTGACTACGAAGGGAATCGCCCGGCCCCCACAGAGCAGCAGTCTGAGTCGCGCTGCCGCAGGGGTTTTTGCTGACACTGTAAAAAAAAAAAATGTAAACACGGGTACATGTCTGCAAGGTCCGCGGGCCGCCAGGGAAGGCTTGCCGGGCCGCCCCTGGCCCGCGGGCCGTACTATGAGTACCCGTGGGCTAGAGACAGCTTAGCTTTCTCTCCAGCCTTAGGTAATACAAGAAAATCATGAATGAAAAATACATTCATATGTACGTGCATAGAAAATCTTTGGCCAGTTCAACTTTTACTCGCATTTTGCTTCAGCCCGCCCCAGGATATAGCATGGAGCGATGGGTCAGCCATCTTTAGCTACTGGCTCGCTTGCACTGTGAGTCATGGCATTTTTCCTAATCCACTACATCCATCTGCAAAGAATTGCTTTGTACTTTTTTCAGTGACAAGGCTGTGGCCCAATACTTTTTTTCCATTATTTATCTTTCTTGTTTGTTTTTTTTATCATCCTTGCGTGTTTAACCTATGTCTTATGCAGAGACGGCTCCTCCACTAAGTTTGAAGAGCGTAGACCTACTAAAGTGGAAAAAGAAAACGATAATAACACAATGTTAATAACATAAGGTTGGAGAGTGGCTGGGCTTAACACAGGGAGAGGCAGGAGAAGGAGTTGCTGCTGCACCATAAGTGTGCATGACTTTTCGGCCGGCCGTCTTGTGCCAGCCAACCGTCATGCGCATTTAGCAAGTTCTCCACCAGCTGAATTGTACAGCCTTAGTGGGGAGCATGCACAGCTTCCCAGTCCCCGTCTAAGCGCTGAACCATAGCGCTCAAACCAATCACGATGCTGCTGTCATGCTGACAGCAGTTTCGTGATTGGCAAGGGAAGCCTGGAGAACAGCAAGGACGGAGAAGAGGATGCGTCTAGTGACCGGCGACGAGCAGGTAAGTCGTCTTTTTTTTCTACACCCCCTCCCTGCCCTGCTCTGCTACCGTTCCCTACTAGCCACCACTCGTCTTCGGGTTACAGCCATTCAAAGCCAACAGTACCTTTTCTTCACTTCAATGAGAATCATATTTTCCAGTGATGTGAATTAAATGCTTCAATGCCTTTTTTAAGTACACCTGACTGCTATTAAAAGTATAGTAAATTGTAAAAAAAAAATTGGTTAAAAAGGTTTTGCAATCAATCAAGGATTTATACAGCGGGCAAATCACATGTCTGTGTGGCACCTTAGGTCATCACATTTAAGTGACTGATTATTTTCCTAATTCTTTTAAGCATATGCTTGCAATAACAAGCATTTGCAATGCAATAGGGCTTGCATTTGCAAGAGTTGGAGCTATTGGCATTGTAAATGACAATGCCTTTTTAATTTGTTTTGAAAACCTGCAAACGGTGCATAAACTTGCACTTTGTACGTATAGTCCTTGCTTACGAGAAACAAGGCTGGCAGTAAAAGAGACTCCCAGCCTGGTTTCTCAAAAGCAAGGACTATAAGTACAAAAAGCTTGTTTATGCACAGCTTGCAGGTTTTCAAAACAAATTAATAAAAGGCATTGTCATTTACCAGACCCTCCAGGATTTCCCGGTTTGCCACGAAATCTGCACTTTTCTAAAAATGCCGCGATTTAGATTTTTACAAAAGTGCCCGCGAAATCGTCACTTTTGTAAAAATGCAGCGATTTCTACATAAATGCCCGCGAAAACGAAGGAGGTGGGGAGTGTGGCCTCATTTGCAGATTATGGCTCTCTAAAAGGTCTAAGGGACTTGGTCACTTGTGATGTGAATAGCACACAACTAGGTTTGAGTACAGGGCTCAAGAAATCTCTCATAATTACAATAGCCTCTGATTATGAGGAGCCAATTACAGCTTTCCAGGTGTGAGTGCTCTGCGTGCTATTATGGTACAAACCTATAAATGACTATCACTGTTAACTTGATTTAATGTTGTGTCTTCAAAAACACACAGATTCCATCTCAGAATGTGATTGACCTGAAGTGCGGACCACGGTATAGGCTGGACTGGGGAGATTAGAGAATGGGACACATTCAAGGAGCATGAAGTCCGACTTCCGAGCATGATGGAAGGAAGGGACAGAAACGTGCAAAGAGGCTTAGATGAAGGCACAGCTTTAGTTAGTTTTGAGTCCGCAACCGTCATCAGTCTTTTGGATCACCACATCTGGCCACAGTCGTTGGGAAAACAGAATGCATCAGGAAAACATTTCTGCATCTTTTGTCTAAAGCTATGAACCTAGTGTAGTTCAAAATGGCTAAGCTCCCAGGCCTTCTTATCTCTAATGAGGAAACAATGACTTTGGTTGTACAGTGTGTTATTCAGGCAGCTCATTCTGCTCTCCAGTTCCCTCCTTCACACTCCAGCTTACTTGCACACATCTCTCTCCACCTCCCAACAAAGCTGCTCTTCATTTAATTATTTTCTACTTTTGTTTCAATCAACAGTTACCTCAAAGTGGGCTCTGCCTCTTTCCCCTTGATAGTGTTGACAGAGCATTACAGGTTCCCTTTGCTTCCGCCTTCTGCAGTCTGCTCATCAGGGTGCTACAGTGTCATCCTTCTCTTGAACTACTGAATGAGGAAAATGTGCCCCACACAAAACAATATTTGAGTTCCTGTCAGTGCACTTATTACTAAAGTGTGAAGCGCAACTTTAAAGTATAGCAACATTGCTAAAATGCTTGGGGTAGTGGAAGGGACATCAAAGGAAATGACTTCACATCAGGGCCTATTTCAAAGTGGAATGCTCTGCTAAAACAGTTTCCATTGTTTTAATGCTGAAACTGAATGATTAGGAGTAAAATAAAGTGCAGCAAAAATGCTGCTAAATTTGCATATTTGTGCGCTAAGTTTGCTAATCCATGCCGCTATATCCTGGGGGGTCTGAAATGCCAATAGCTCCAACTCTTGTTAATATATACACAAAGAACCCTCACACTAAGCCACAACCAGGAGGTGTGGAAGATCACTTAGAAACACACAAAAGAATGTATGTGGCAAGCATTAACATATAATGACCTTAATGACCAGAAAAGCTAAAGTGCACCAAATGATAAGATATTTCGAGAACACAGTAAAATATTCGGAAAAAAAATCCTTTTAAAGGAAGCATTACAGTTCTGGCACATAATAATTTTCAATCCACTTCCATTATCCTGCCTGCATCCCCCCCAAGCTCTCCATTTCACAGCAGAGGTTTGATTAGTCACATTTCCATACCAAATGGTATTTTAATTATAAACAATATGCGATTACTCACAGAAGCACAGTGTTTGAAAAAAAAGCAAAACCATTTGGAAGTCTATCTTTCGGCGCTCCACAGTGCTCTAAACAGCGTTTCATTTGTAAATGGACTGTTGCAAAGAAAACATGAGTCATATAGAGTGGATTCATAAAAGGCCAACTGAATTAAAAATCAAAAACAAAAAACAAACTGTAGAAACAAAGAATGAAAATGATTTAGAAAGACTGGACTTCTGAATCCGTGAGGGGAACCGTCAGACTGATCACTAACACAAAATGTGTATCTGCAACAAAAATGTTTAAGGTTGCTGCTGTTACGCAAATACTGGTCTATATGATTTAGCCACAATACAGAACATGGCTTATCCCTAAACCATTATCTGGCCTTGCTGCCTTTCCATGGTTACGGAAGGATATCTCTATAGCTCTTGATTTTATTTTTTTAAACCTTTATTTTCCACTTTTTTCAATGAAGCAGAACATCAACAGTAGCTATAGCTCTTTATTTGCTGTGTTTGCAAAAAAAAGCATGATTAGCTCAAAAAGGCCTTCGAGCGGAGAGCTGCTAGACAAATCATCTCCATCCTTCGAAAGTAACTACCTAACCTTGGTTCTGCGACACTTCATGATACATGGCACTATAGTGCTGACATTTTATGGGTGAAGTGAGTGCAATGCACAAGCAACACTGCGGATGCTAGGAGCCGTGGCCTGATGCAGGAGTTCATGCTGGGTTGTTAAGATAAATGTATGTGTGGAGGTGTGTTTCTGCAATGTCTCTATGTAATTATGCAAGGTAGATTTACACATCCCCCTGCACGATGCTGGGAAAAGACAATGAGAGGGACTATGGTGGACTACTATGCACTCAAAGACTGATGAACGTTTGACCCAGTGAATCCTTGGCAATCACATCGTTTATTTTAGTAAAAGGCATGTGGCGTGGGTGAATTGCCGAGGCGACGTGGGAAGACCACAGATGAGATACTAAAGTTGCGACTGTGGTGGCTGGAGGCTGTTCCAATGCAAGTATGTGATGGGTCAGGCAAGGATGAGGGTATTGAAAGGTTGTGCCCACAACTGAACTGACAGATAACAGTTTTTTAACACAGCATCAGGTGTTTTCTGGATTGGTTTTAGTAAATTCTTCATTTAAAAAATGTCTATCAGTTAGATGTCGAACCTCTATTCCATGTATGCCAAAAAAACGAACTTCTTGACGCTTGCTCTGGGCAAAGCATGTTAGGTTGGCAATCTATGCAGTTGGTATTAGCATGGACCAATGCAGAGAGATTCCTTTGCTGCACAAGTCCACCAACTTTAGGATGCACCATTTGATGTCTGATGTGATGGGAACATATATCATAATGAAAGAGGCAATACATAACATTGTTAAACCACTGCAGGGCCAATAGCAAATGTCTATATTTCTAAGAATCAATATTTCTCTATTGTCATGATTCTTAAGCGGTTTATTGAGGTGGAGGAACGGTTTCTGCTCAACAAGTTAGTCCAGTATTACAGTGAGAGTTAGCGGCTCGTCCACCGCATTGATTGAGAAAACCCTTTGCATGCTGCTGTCAAACGTACTGATAGTGAAATAATTCAGCACCATTAGGAGCCAAACAGACACGGGAAAATATTTTTATAACAATAAAGATGGTGTGAGGGTGTCTCGTCCAGTCTTTGGCTATGTCCCCACCACATTGTGGCATCAGAAGTCTTTTGCAGGGAACAGAAAGCCTACTAGACTCCAGGGATTATAAAAAATGTTTTTTTTTTTAAAAACGAGGTGCATACTGCTCATGCTGGCACTAGTTCATCTCCCTACCACAAAATGACCCTAGCCGTCTTTCTGTCACAAAGGGCAGACTGAAGGGGTTTTCTCCCCCATCTGCTTCCGAATGGAAATACCAGAGATATATTTCCCCCCAAAACACTAAAGGGGCTGGGTGGCCCAACCAGGCATTGATCCATGCCACCACAACCCATAACAGTCTTTTTCTCGCCAGAGGTAAAATTGAGGAATGGCTGAGGAATGGCTTAACCCTAATCTGCCGCTCCCCTGCAAGGGAAAATTCCCAGAAACTGCAGGGATACACAAATGTCCTACTACCCCCATGTTCCCACACTTCTCCTGGTAAAGGTCCCTAACTTGTGTTGCTGGGTCAACTACCTGAGACAAGAATACACCAAACACAGGATCATGCGAAGACCACAATGACTTCAAGTGCTCAAATTTTTCATCTGCTCCTGTCGGAGTGATAGGCCCTGCCATGCAAGTGGGGTACAGTATTTATCGAGAGAAGTGTGAGAATGCTGGGTGGAGGGAATCTAGTGAACCCCTACAAATGTTTGAACTTTCTCTCACAGAAATGCAAGGAAAATGAGTGATTTGCGCCCAGTATTTAGGGTTGCAGTGCATTAGGGGTAAAACAACATTGTGGTGTCCGCATAAGGCACAAAATCCTCGAATTTTCTAGGTGACTACATTTCATGAATGGGGCTTTCCTCTTGCAAACGATAGACACTGCCAAATAAGTGGGATTCCGCGTTTCTGGGAAGAAGTGTTGCAATGTAGACCAGCAGAACATTTGGTATTATCAAATCAATTTTAATATCTATTTGTCCTCATTTCACCATCAGATTGATTTGAGGATATTGACGGAAGCTGACCTTGACCATCCAAATCTTTGTTTTGCTTAAGATTTTGACAAAGGATGGGATTCTGTTGCTCCTTCAACCCATTTTGGTATACTCATCAGGCATACTCTGTCTCTTCTGCGGTTAGCGCAAGGAACTTTTCTATAAAAATGTAAAGCCCTGAAGTTTTTTGTTTTTTTTATTTTATTTCCGCATAAAAGTGTTCAAAACCAGTAAAGGCCCGAGAACAGATGCATAAAATTATGCAATTACAGCCCTAATCTGGAACTCCCCCGGTACACCATCTTTCACGAAAGATAGATTCAGTCTCTCTCTGGTAGATGTGGAAATAAGAGTCTGGAGACAATTTAAGCTTGGAAACCATCAGATACAATGGGACATAATAGAAGAGACCACCAAAGGAACGCCCTCGAGTGTTAAATACCTCCAGCTGGCCTTGTGGTGGTGAACTCAGAATTGAACAATGTAAATAGATTGGGAATATGACAATCTGATAAAAAACTCACAACCCCTCAAGAAGGAAACCTTGGTCTGATATTGGAAAATCATGAAGCTGCAGAACCCTAATCACCAATGGAAGACGCCTATGCTGGAGCTTTCTTAATTCCACAGTTAAACCTGCAGTCTTAGAGAAAAATCATGTTTACACTATAGACGGGATCTATAGGTCATAAAGAAAATTACTAAATTCTCCAGAGGGAAAACACCTCTCTGTAAAAGATGTGGAAACCTAGAGGCTGTAAAAGATGTGGAAAGCTAGAGGCTGACAACGAAAATATGTTTGTAAACTGTGTAGCCCTGAAGAAATTCTGGCAGACTGGGATTATAATAATTTCGGAAGTTCGGATAACTGATATTAAGGTGAGTCAATAAATGATATTTTTTGGAATGGATAGTTTGTTAAATACCCAAACAAACAAATATCAGAGAAGAGACTACATTTCTATATGATACTCCAGGCAAGAAAAGAATTAGCAAACATTGGGCTCCTTCAGATCAACTGAATTTCTCTCCATCTTTGGCCCATAAATGTAAGCCAGTGTGAAGAAAGAACTCTGCAAAATGATCTAAGAACCACATCATAGTATGGTTAGCCCCAATTTCCGAGTTGTACAAATAAACAATTTTCCTAAACTCAGTATATCGGACACATTTAAGAAAATACATAGGTTTCCTTCATACCCATTATTCATTCATTAGATGTTACCAAATGAATTGATGCATGGTTGGTACACAATGAAATATCATTTTAAGCTGCAGCTCAGTTTTTGCCTCTGGAAATCGCATATTTTTGAACAATAAACAAGCCCTATATATTTCTGCAACTAGAAGGGTTTGATGGATCACCATAACAATAGGGAGAATTGACTATCAGTTAGAAAAATGCATACAATGCTAAAGACCGCTAATATAACCTGACAAAGCATCAACATTGTATATACTATGTGTGCATGTCTTCACCTTATAAAGCTCAATAAAAAAAATTGAAATAAAAAAAATATAAAAGCGAATCATCCCCACTGGAAGACAGGGTGCTGGACGGCCATATGCCCGATAGTGCCATTTCCCTGACCTATAAAAATTTGATAAATGTTCGGACGGACTTGTTGTTGAATGTGAGAGATCAGTGGGTGCGTGAAGGGATTGAGTTGGATGATGAGGATTGGCAGTGTGCGGTGTCTTCCCCAAAGGAAGTGGCGATTTCGGCTAGGCTGCGCTTAGTCCAACTGAAGATACTCCACCGAGTTTATGTAACTGGCCCCAGATTGATCCACATGGGGCTCTCCGTGGATGGTCTCTGTAGGCGAGGGTGCGGTGCACTGGCCACCTTCATGCATACCATCTGGGAATGCCGGGTCATTGCTTCCTATTGGGAACGGGTGCATGTGGTTATGCGTGAGGTGACTGGTGTGGATTTGACTGCGGAAGCTCGTCGCTGCTTGTTGAACGTGTGGTGTCCGACTGACTACACTAATGCTCAAACCCGATGGGTCACGTTAGGGTACATGGTGGCCAAGCGAGACATTGCTCAGAAATGGGGTGCTCCGACTCCCCCCACCGTGGGACTGTGGAAAACTAATATGGACTGGTGCATGCTCCGTGAGAAAAGTGTGTACGTAGCTAGGGGTAAGCTCAAGAGGTGGCGGGTTGTCTGGGGTGCGTGGAATGAATACAGAGGAGATGTTTGTGTGCCCCCCGACACAGGTCCGTTGGAGGTTTGTCTCTCTCCCTAGCCCTTCCTTCCGCCCAACTTTTTCTTTAAACGAAATCCTGGTTCCTTTCCCCCCCCCCCCCCCCCCCCCACTTTTGTATGCTTCTCCAGCATAGTTAATGCAGAGTGCTAATTGGTCCCACTTGCCCCCTGGAATTGTGCATTGCCGCTCCAATGTTGTACCTTGCCACTTCCTTTCTCACTTTTCCCCTTTAATTTTTCTTTCTCGTTCTTTTTTGTTGTTCTCTTAGGCTTCTTAGTTATAATATAAAATTAAACCTGATTTGCTCCTCGAATTGATTTGTGCGCACCTCTTCTCCGCTTTTTATATTGCTGCCTATCCTCAGGGATATAAGGCTGAATAGCTGTGTGCTTTAAATTTTCAATAAAGGTTTTTCCAAAAAAAAAAAAAAAAATAAAAAAAGATAAAAGCAAATGTAATATTCATTGATGTTCCCATCGAAACTCCGGATTGTCCTTTACCGCTCCACGTATTTTTGTGAGGACCCGGAATCACCCTGGACCTGATTTGAGGCCTACAAGGCGGGAACAACTCTTCCTAAAACACACCCACAATCTTCAGCTCACAGGCAGAGGGTGCGTCCGTGACGGGCCCTGCGCGGGGCCCGAACAGTGGCCCATCACCCTCCCAAACCGAACTGTAACATGCACCTGCTCTGTAGGTAGTAGCGGAGATCATACAGGAACACAAGACAGTCTTTGAGGCAGACACTGTATCAGACCGCAAATCAATGCTGTCTGAATCTATGTCCTCCCATGGGGCTGAGATTGGACATCCAGTGGTTACACCTCGAACAGCAGATGACCTGCTTTGATATCCTTTATTGTATGGAGGCCTGGGAGTCAGAGTGAGGATGAAGGCTGTGGAGGAGAAGGGTTGGAGGAGTGGGGAGTTCTGGGCTGCATCATATTGCTCTATACGAAGTCTATGGATATTTTCTCCTGGGTAAATTTAGCTGACCACTGGAAAGACAACTGCAGTGCATATAATATACTGGGCCCAAATTTCACAGAACTAGCTTACCCCTCTCGGCCCGCACCTCGCAGAGTAGCCCTGGTAGGCTGACTGGTGAGAAATTAATTTAGGACATGCTTGATGTGGTTGGTTTGGCCGGCCATTGCTGCTTTGCTCTTGGTGTGGAGAGTTCCCAGTTTCCTTCTTTTTTTCATTCTGTTTTTTTGTGCATACAGAGACTGCACATTGGTGCCTCTGCAAAATTACTTATGGCTGACTAACTATCAACCCTAAAGTTTATGTCCTGGAACATTAGGGGGATGGGTTCAGCCTCTAAGAGACATGGAATTCATAGTTACCTCCGACAGAGGAGAGTGCAGGCCGCCATGCTCCAGCAGAACCACCTCACAGGACCAGAATAGATCGGTTGCAGAGTAGATGGTGAGGCCAGTTCCGACGATAACCTCGCAGCCGCCGAACACCTTCACTTCCAGATCCACACCGACCCCAAGACCACACTCAGAGGCACCCTCATCTACAGGCCACCAGGACCCCGCACACAATTCAGCGAAGACATCACTGACTTCATCAGCCCACACGCCCTCCCCTCCGAGGACTACATTCTACTGGGAGACCTCAACTTCCACCTGGCAAAGAACAACAGCAACACCACTACCCTTCTGGACAACCTCGCCAATCTCGGACTCAAACAACTGGTTGACACCCCCACCCACTATGCCAGGAACACACTCGACCCAATCTTCACCTCCAGCAAGCACATCTCCTTCAATCACACCACAGCTCTCCATTGGACGGACCACAGCTGCGTTCACTTCAACTACAAAAAGACTACGACCCACAACCACCCACAACCAATTCCCCGCAGAAACTGGAACAAAATTACCACCGACCAGCTCTTCACATCGCTTCACCAAAACCCTCCTGCCAAATCATCAGACCCAAACCAAGCAGCCACCAACCTCACACAATGGATCACCCACAGCGTTGACGAATTAGCACCCCTGAAAAACCATCAAATCAAGCAAGGTAACAAAAAAGCCCCCTGGTTCAATGATGACCTTAAGAAATCCAAGAAGATCTGTCACACCCTCGAGAAAGCCTGGCGAAAAAACCCAACCACTGACAACCTGGCCACCTTCAAGAACGTCACCCGCAAACACCACCAGCTGATCCGATCCACCAAGAAATCAGCATTCAAGGATCGACTCGACAACAACGCCCACAACAGCAAGGAACTATTCAACATCGTCAAAGAGTTTAACAACCCCACCGCCGGCACCAACGACATCACTCCCTCCCAAGACCTCTGCGACTCGCTAGCCTCGTTCTTCCACAACAAAATCGCTGACATACATAACAGCTTTGGAGACCAGTCCACCCCACCCATCTCCGAACTTAAACGCCCCTCCAACAACCTTTGCGCCTGGAACCCAATCACCACTGAAGACACCATCCGCCTGATTAACTCCATCCACTCAGGATCGCCAACAGACCCATGTCCCCACCACATTTTCAACAAAGCAGAATCCATTATCGCACCCCATCTAAGAGACGTCATCAACTGCTCCCTCAGCTACGCTACCTTCCCGGAAAGATGGAAAAATGCCGAACTCAGCGCCCTCCTGAAGAAACCCACAACAGACCCCACTGAACTTAAGAACTACCGCCCCATTTCGCTCCTCCCATTCCCTGCCAAAGTCATTGAGAAAGCCGTCAACAGTCAGCTCGCCTCCTTCCTCAAATCCAACAAATCCCTCAACCCTTCACAGTCCGGCTTCCGAGCCAAACACAGCACCGAGACCGCCCTCATCGCAGCAACAGACGACATTCGAACTCTACTGGACAACGGAGAAACAGCTGCCCTCATCCTACTTGACCTCTCCGCAGCCTTCGACACAGTCCGTCATAGCACCCTTACACAACGCCTCAGCAACGTCGGAATACAAGGAATAGCACTAGACTGGATCATCTCGTTCCTCGCCGGAAGAACCCAGAGAGTCCGCCTCCCCCCTTTTAGATCAGAAGCCACCGAAGTAATCTGCGGCGTACCGCAAGGATCATCACTCAGTCCCACCCTCTTCAACGTATACATGAGTCCCCTCGCATCCATCGCGCGCCAACACAACCTCAACATCATCTCCTACGCAGCCGACACCCAGCTGATCCTCTCCCTCACCAAAGACCCAAACACCGCCAAAACCAACCTACACGAAGGGATGAAAGAAGTAGCCGAGTGGATGAAGAACAGCCGTTTAAAACTGAACTCGGACAAAACGGAAGTCCTCATCTTAGGATCATCCCCCTCCGCCGACTCATGGTGGCCACCGGCCCTGGGAATTGCACCCAGACCAACGGACCACGCACGTAACCTGGGCTTCATCCTGGACTCCTCCCTCTCGATGACCAGACAAGTCAACGCCGTCTCATCATCATGCTTCAACATCCTACGTATGCTCAAAGAAATCTTCCGTTGGATCCCCACCGAAACAAGAAAGACGGTCACTCATGCACTGGTCACAAGCAGACTGGACTACGGAAACACCCTTTATGCCGGAACCACAGCCAAACTACAGAAAAAACTCCAACGCATCCAAAACGCCTCAGCCAGACTCATCCTAGACATCCCCCGCCAAGCTCACATTTCCGGTCACCTGAAAGACCTCCACTGGCTCCCCGTCAACAAGAGAATAACGTTCCGTTTCCTCACCCACGCACACAAAGCCCTCTACGACCTAGGACCCGAATACCTCAACACGCGCCTGTCCTTTTACACCCCCACCCGCCAACTAAGATCGTCCAATCAAGCCCTCGCCGCAATTTCATGCATCCAAAGATCCACCATGGGGGGAAGATCCTTCTCCTACTTAGCGGCTAAGACCTGGAATTCTCTCCCCACCCACCTCCGCCTTACACAGAACCACCTCTCCTTCAGAAAACAACTAAAAACTTGGATATTCGATAAGTAAAGTACCCCCCCTCACTCAAGCGCCTTGAGACCCTCTGGGTGAGTAGTGCGCTATACAAATTTTAAACTTGAATTTTTAAAACTTTTTACTTCCTATTCGGCTTATGCCAGAGGGGTTTTAATATGGATCAGGGCGGAGTCCCTTTTGAGCTCACCCTTCTATTATAGATAAGTAAGGGAGGTTTGTTTTTGGAGTGGGGAGATTCTTCAGAAAAGACATTGCATTGAGAAGCATATATGCACCAAACCAGGACCAGATTGCCTTCCTCCACTTACTCTCCAATCATATGGTTGGCTTCCCGATTGATAAACTGCTGATGGTGGCGATTTTGATTGCATGATGAATGTGGTGTTAGGCTGCTCAACTCTACCGCTGATGAGTACTGGGGCGGGTAAGCTGGCAAAGGGATTGCTTGACTAGGTTTAGCACTGGGAGATGGTAGATATATGGAGGATTCTGCACGGGAAGGAGCTGAGCTTCTCATATTTTTCCCATAGACATAACCTGCATACCAGGATACACAGGATACTCTGAATACCTGGGACACACCTTTTCTGACAACAGTCCTGTGCTCCTTGAATTTCAGCTATTGGAGGGGAACGCCCACCTATACCTTTGTGACGGCTTAGTCAACCTCTCTGGTGGTAGTGTGTTATCGCAACTCTCTTGCAGAGGTGCGCTCACAATATATTGCTCAGAACCAGGGCTCTGCATCCACAAGTTTAGTGGAGTGAGAGGCTTTTAAGGTGATGGTCCGGGGCCGCTGTATTGGGTTGACAGTGGGCACCAAGAGGGAACTCAACAGGGAACTCCAAACACTGGAAGACAAATTGCACGTCCTGGATGGGTCCCTTGGCACCCCGTCAGGAGTCCGAGAAGAAATACAGGAGACAAGAGAACAACACAAGGCCTTACTACAGAGAATGCGCAGACATGATTATAAACAATACATTACTAAAAGGCATGAAGAGGATGGCAAAGCGGGCGGTTGTTAGCATGGCTCAGCCGGCCAGATTCACGGGCCCCTATCATGCATAGCCAACAGTGTAGTGTTCGCACTTTTCACTCACCAGCAGCTATCAATGGCGAGTTTCTTGACTAATATAAAGGCCTGTATGCCGCTCCCGCGACCCCCCAGGCGGCAACTATATCGAACTTTTTAGTGGCCATTTCTCTGACCTCCATCTCAGAGGAATGCGGTAGAGATCTAGGAGGACCTATAACAGCACAGGAGATCGGAGTGGCTATTTAAGATATGGCGAGGGGTAAGTTACCAGGTCCTGATGGTCTACCGATCAAGTTCGACTTGGTGAACTCCCAAAGTCTACTAATGAGGCTGTGGTCATCCCGCTTCACAAATCCGCAGGGAGCCCGGGTTATGGAGTTCCGACCTCGCTCTATGTTGGACATAGACTTTAAGATACTTAGTATAGTGTTGGCCCTCTGCTTGATCCCCCTTTTGCATACTCTCATTCATGAAGATCAAAGTGGCTTCATCCCCACCCACAACACTTCTCAAAATCTTAGGCAACTTCAACTGGGTTTGTTGGGTCAAATTACCATACATTGCCCAAAGGCCCGATGAAGTTGGGCACCACGATATCTCTGCAATTTGATGTTTGTAGAGGCACAAGGCAGGTATGCCCTTTGTCCCCACTGTTGTTCGCTCTGGCAATCGAACCCCTCACTGTGCTTTTCTGGTGGGAATGTTGGGGAGCAGGTCTAACAGTTGAGGGGCACAAACATATTGTCTCCCTCTATGCAGACAATATTCTTCTTTACCAGAGGGATGGAGTGCTGGGCATTACACATGATCTGGATTGTTTGCGAAGGTTTGATCTGGTATCTGGACTGAGAGTCAATAAGACCAAGACCCATATCTTCCCTATCTCTCCGGGTGTGGCACAGCTGCAGGGCCTCTCTTTGGATTTGATGTGGTCACCAGCCTCCTTCTGATATTTAGGGATCCACATTTTTCATAACTTTGATGATCGTCGGGAGGCCAATTTGGGGAATACCCTCCATACCCCAAAAACCTGTGTTACCTTTTGGAGAACCCTCAAATTGCCATAACTGCTAGATTACGCTTACTAAGATGGTCTTGCTCTCAAGACTTCTCTATTTCTTTGCAAACCTTCCAATGGGAGTACCGGTATCCTGGTTTAAGCAGCTGGATACCCTGGTACGGGACTGGATATGGGATGGGGATCACCATAGGGTGTCACTGGCCGTCTTTCAGTGCCCCGTGGAGGAGGAAGGCCTGGAGTTCCAGACTTTGACCTTTATTTTTTGGCTGCCCAGCTCCAGTGGATTGCACAATGGCTTGACCGCTCCGTTGGGGCAGACGGGGGGGCAGATTGGGGGTGAGTAGGCTCTCATCATACAGGGAACTTTTATTGGCCAGGCTACTCTGTTTACAAACGGCCCTCCAGCGCCCAGAGGTGCTACTAACAGTGGGGTTTGAAATGTGGACGTGGATGCGTAGTGAGGACAACAGAGACGCCATTTTATACACCTGCGCTTCCCTTGGTGGGCTCAGTCATGGTGATCCCGTATCTTACTTTACTGGTGGGCAAAATGCGGCCTGGACAGATGCTGGGCTAGTTACTGAGGGTGATTGCTACCATCTGGGTACCCTGTTACCATTGGATGAGTTGATGGAGCAGTATAGTTTACCGCTAGGACAATTCCTTATGTATGAGGCACTCACACGGACACTGCAAGATGTGTGGGTGAGGGGATTGGGATGAACATGTGGCTTATACCATACTGCAGTTATTGGCCTCCCTGGAATTCACCTGACACCAGATGACTTGGTTTTATCGCTCCCTTGTGGCAATGGTACGCCTTCCCTTATTTGCTTTGTGGGGCAGATGGGAAAGAGTTCTAGAACAGGAACTATCAGACTTGGAATGGCAAAAAACTTTGGCCTCTCTCAGAAAGATCTCTAGGAATATCAGGCTGAAATATACCCACGTTCACTTTATACAAATTATATACATGACTCCACACAAACTCCAGGTGCTATACAGAGGCGAGCCCCGCCCAGTCCTTAGGTGTTGTCACTTGGACGCTAACTTTGCTCACATGGTATGGCATTGACCCCACAATACAACCTTATTGGGCGGAAATAGTTGCGGCCCTGGAGGTGACACTTGAGTGTTCCCCTCCATGCTCTCTGGGGGCATGCTTTCTGGGCCTGTTTCCAGGGACGACTCTGTGAAAAGTAGGTACACAATTTATAGACTTGACATTAGTGCTGGCTAAAAGACGCATAGCTATGGCCTGGAAATAGGCAGGAGGCCCACAGGTCTAAACTTGAAGGAAGGATGTTACACAATGGGCGAGAGCAGAGGAAAGGGCGCTAGCCAGAGAAGAGGCCAGGGGGGTACAGGTTCGCCCTATAGTAGACCTATGGACCGAAGTGTTGGTGGCATGGGAGAATCCGGAGATTGGCCAGGGCTTAGACCTTGGGGAAGGTAGTGACCTACTAGAAGATGGAGTGGATGGGGAGCCGGTAGACTAGGAAATGGGAGTGCCTTTGGAAAGATTCAGGATCCAACTATAGAGCCCTAAGTGCATTATACTATACTGCGCAGAAAGGCGACTATTGAAGACTGAATTCCCTGGCAAAGCCTACTTAACAGAGCGCAATTAAAGGCATGC
Organism: Lissotriton vulgaris; assembly: GCF_964263255.1. Classification (NCBI taxonomy): domain Eukaryota; kingdom Metazoa; phylum Chordata; class Amphibia; order Caudata; family Salamandridae; genus Lissotriton; species Lissotriton vulgaris. The sequence continues at coordinate 1,210,368,518 of NC_141691.1, forward strand.
GAGAAGCCAGTTATACTGCTAGAAGGCAACCTCCCAGCCTTTGACCTCCAAACCCACACCCGGCCAATGCCCATAGAAGTTCGGAGATGGCAATTCGAAGTGGACTGACTTAATCCGCTGTGCAAGGTCAATCGGTATACTTGTATTTTTGTTTGTTGTATGTATTATTCTTTTTGACTCCCTGTTACATATCTGCCATTTCAGCTTCCCTTGAATAAGCATTCAGTGAACTGTTGTGATGTTCACATACCCCCCCTTCATAAAAGCAAGGGGTATTAACGATGCATAATGTTAGTATCACCTAGAACTGTCTGGACATGGCGATGGATGTCAGAAATAATAGCATGTACAACTTACTTCTTGTATGATACACTATGATGTCATATTAATATGAATAAAATGCCAATTAAAAATACTTTTTAAAAAATCGAGTCTCAGTGCACTGAAAATAAAGGTTTGTGGTGAATTACACAAAAACAGACAATCAGCTGAGCTGGATGGTGTAGAGAAAGGCAAGGGAGGAATGGCTCCCAGTCCTTTCTACTAGCGGTTAGTAAAATATTCCACATAAAATGTGAATACGATAAGATAGTTTGCAGAAAATAAATGAACAGACAACCACAAGGTTTTTAAGAGTCTGAGACAACATTTTATAAAAAGGTGAAGATTTTAAAACTTTCCTTTAACAATTGATTACACAGCTCCACTCAGATCTGTGCGTAATTTCCTGAAATCAACCTCCCAGAGATCCTTAAGGCTTAACATGAATGTAAATCTGCTGAGGTAACGGCAACTCTGCACCCCGCTCCCACCTCCAGCCACAGCGCTATCACAATACAAGATTCCCCCCAAAATATTCCTGATTGTCTCCCTCGGTCAGTTAATACGGTAGATCTGATTATAACATAACGGACACAAACTAAACCAACTTTTCAACCTCCCAGTAAGAACAAATCTGACCTCTGTGTCACCGGTCAACAGTGGAGCAGGCTAGTTGTCAAGTGAGACTACAGTGCAAAACTTTAGGGATTATATGAACAGCTGCATCAATACATATTGAGAACTGAATTGAAGAAGAGATACAAGTACAACTAACATCAACAGGTCTAGGCAATTAGCAAGGATTCCCAGACAGGTTTACCTCCAGTCTTCCCAAATTTCTCAAAGATTAATGCTGAAAGAGTACAGAGATTATAAAAAAATTGACACATTTCTTATGCCATTAAAAAGTGAATGTAGGGGGGAGGAGCCAAGCTCGCGACCGTGATGGCCGTGTTGTAGCTCGGCTCCGTCAACCTTCTCGCCTGTTTTATTAATCCTGTGCCTTATCCTGCCCCGAGAGGACTTATTCAATGGAATATGGAAACATGACAGATCGCTGATACTTACCATCTGCTCCGGTCGCTACTGGGTGCTGCGGATCCTGAGCTTTGCCCTTGTTCGCTCCGGAGTCTGTGGGGCGGGCGGACCTGGATTTGCTTGCGGCTCCTGGCTGGAGCGAAGTTCCTGCGCCGGCTCCTGGTGGAGGAGAGGGGTCGACCGGAGGGGCCAATGTGCGGTTGGGCCGGTGGCGACTGACCGGGTCCGGTCTGGCGGTCCGGGGACCTGGTGTGACCTGGTGGCGGGGTACCGCATCCCACGGACGGGGGTTGACCGCTTGGGCGACTCGTCTCCCCTTTGTTGTCCTGTTCGGCCATTTTGCAACCCTCCGTCCGGGCTCGGCGGGCGGCGCCCATGGACTGGAGGCGCTGCCTACCCTCAATGTTTTGGTGGCCCGCTTCCCTGCATCGGTGGTGAGGCTGGCTGTCCCCGGCTGGAGTTCGTTGAGCCCCGCTGGCAACCGGATTGGGGCCGGAGTCTGCAGCGGCCTCGCCGTGCCGACAAGAGGGTGGCCAGCGCCCTGTATCTCAGACCAGTCGTAGACGGGAACATTGGCCTGTCGCACGGCACGTTTGCTGAATACAGTAGGGGTGCTCCTACGATTGGCGACGTCCTCGCTGCTTTGAATTTTTGGCGTGATTCCATGATTTTGAGTGCCGCTGGGCCGGACGACGATCTTCTTGACCGGCTAGTTGAGCCACCCCCCACTTCTACGGACCAACTTGAGGTAATATAAATTTTATGATCGATTGTGTCCCCTATCTTAGACCCCACCGACTCCATGTACTAGCTTGAAGTGCATGTAACTTCCCTCCCGTGCCAGCTATGGAGACGCAAATACATTTGCGTCCAACGTTAACATGTTCTCTTTCAGATCCGCCATGAACGGATTGAATATTCAGTTTCTAAATATGCTATGCCAACGTCTTTATGTAATGTACTTCACACGTTTTTCAGCTCTGGCGAAGTAGGCCTGAATTCTGCCATCGAGCCTCTTTTTTCCTGCCTTCTGACTCTGAAAGCCTCAGCCCAGGCTGTCTCTGTACCAGTGACGCCTGCCTTACTTCTTGCGCGGCTAACGGTGCTCGGCTCAGTCTACTGCCTGCCAAGACTGTATTCAACCTTCGAATTATCTGCTCCACTCCTCGAAAATACATTCCTGTCTAGTAGATTCATGTCAACATCCTTCCAGCTGCAGAGCAAAGGGCTTGGCCTCACTGTCTCTATGCAAGTAATTCATGACTCTGTTTCCATGGTAGGCCCATGCCCTCCCTCGCACCCCTCGCGTCTCATGCAGACACGTAGACGCTCATACACGCACTCACAGCCAGTATAGAAATAGCCTCTTGTCCAAGAGACCTTTTCCCTCCAGATAATACAGTTCTTTAAACATGAGATATTAGATACGATTTGGGATTAGGTTGATCTGACATCCAGACATCCGTCTACACTTGTAGGGCTAAATGTCAAGTCCCCCTTCACCCCTCAAGTTACACGTACATTACACGTCATACTGCTGCGCGCGCATCTCTGCCATGTATTTTTGCTGACACTGCCGGATTCACTCATGGATCCGCCTATCTGTGACATCATGTTAAATGACGTTCTTGTTCACGCCTTCATGCACGCCTATTGTAACGCCTTTTGTATTACGTACATGCACTCTTATCTCTCTTCTCAGCTGTTACGCCTCCTGTATATGCCTTTACTGTAATGCATTGACTATATATATGAATGCCTGTCAATAATGTATTGTCGCATACTTGCATATCCGCATATTACCATTGACTCTGTCTGTCAGTCCCTTCCCGAACCTATGTGGTGACGGAACGGTATGCCACCTTGGCTCGAGCCAATATGCTAATCACCCAATTCCTTTTATAGGAATAAAACCCTTTTGAGAAACCTCAAATATCACGGATTTTGCCTCTTATTTATTATGAGTTATTCTTATTGATTTTACCGCATAGAAATTAAGCATCGGTAATTAGAATTTACCACATTTTGGCGCCCGAATAGGGACCCCTCCCCCATCTCACGCGCCGGTGGTGCGTTGCAGGCCTGGCCCCCTGCCACAGCCGGACGGACAACTACGCGTACCCGCAGGATTTCCTGTATCTCCCTCAGGCCAACGGAGGTGACTGAGGCTGCGATCGACACCCAGACGAGGCGGTGAGAAGTGCGGAGGATCCCGACCAGAGCCTAGCTGAGAGAGCAAGATCCGAGGTATACGGAGGCCCACCAGGTTCCGAAGTTCCGAAGTATCTGCGTCACGAGTCGAGTCCGAATCCAGTCCGAATCCAGTCCAGGGTTTCCGAGGCCTTCTGTTTCCGTGCTTCCCGGTGAGTACCGTTGCCGGGGACGCATCCAGACGTGTACATTAGTTTGTGCCGGTCAAGACAGGTGTGGGTACACAGACCTGGTCTGCACTGTTTTAGACAGTGTATCTGTACTGTTTAGCAGTATATCCAGTCTGCACTGTTGAGCAGTGTATCTAGTATTATGCAGTTAGCAAGTTACATTCTAATTGTTATCATTCATGTCAAAATGTTTTAATGTGTCTCAAAATGTCGTGGTATGAGTGATTGTTCGATCGTCATTATTGTGATTATTGTGTTCAGTGTGTTCATATCGGAGTAAGAACCAAGTAGCCAGATTTCAGGATGCCGTTGTTCTCCAAATTAAGACAAATAAAAACTAGAAAAGGGGTACTAGAAGAAGCTGTTCCCATTCCACCTAGGGACACTCCAGGGTACTTTATGTACCACAAGCATGGCCTAGATGCCGTTTTATTCCTCGACTTATGGGTGGACTACACTAAAGAACTATCCGAGAATCAGAGATGGCCCGCTGCTGGGACATGGGATGCAGATTGCATCATAAGAGTAGAAGAAGCATTACGAAAAAAGAAAGCCAGACAGTCACAGAAAGATGCCATCGAATTATGGCGTAAAGAGTCGCATAGGCGTACAGAAAAAGCACTTAGAAAAGAAGAGAAAAGGAAAGAGGACCCAGACAAGGTCCAAGAAAACGCATTAGTTGAGGAAGGTATCCGAGTAAAAATAGAACAAGTAGACAGACAACTAACCACCCTTAGGAATGGTATGTATCCTCTCCTGGCCGAGGGTTTACCTAAGGCCACTCCAGAAGTACCGAAAGATCTACCACCTCCCATGCTCCCGACCAAAATGCATCCCAAAACAGCGAAGGACCTTTTCCTTTCTTCCTATCTAGATGATGTAGCCCCGCATATGTAAATACCGCACCGCCACGCACACCTCCTCCTGGCGGCCAAGATGGTCAGCTCCTTCCTCCCCGACAAGCTACTCCTCCTCCCGTTCCTCCTGGTCTTCCTCCTGGTCTTCCAGCTATCCTTCCACCTCTTCCTGGGCCTGCTCCCCCCGTTTTACACCCAACGAACCCCTTCGGAGCTGGTGCCTCAGGAGGCGCGTCCGGAGGAGCGACAGGTTTCCAGACTCCGCCATCCGCCCATCGGCTGACCTATAGAGACCTAGCACAGCAACGTACACCTAGAACAGGCGATATTACACTATATGGAGATCGTCTTGCAGACTGTAGATATGATCCAGTACCTGGTAAAAAGAATGACGAAAGAATGTTGCTCGCATCAGTACGTTTGCGACGAGTCACGAACTTCTTATTAACACTACCTGGAATGGTAGATCATCTAGATCGAATATATCAGTTTGTACAGACAGGAGTAAGGCCTGAAAGTATTAAGGAGGCCATGGCCTATCAGAAAGTGGATACTAAAGCCAAGATATTACGGTTTCTTATAAACTGTTTGATAAGGGAAGTGGATAGGCCGGGTATGAACCCGGAAGACGTAAAAGCACTCCACAGGTGGGGCCAGAATATAGCAGATGGGAATCACGATAAAGAGACCTGTGTAGATAATATGTACCGAAGAATCAGAAATGCAATAAATAAGATGCATGAAAAAAGACAGCCACCACCGGAAATAGATTCAGACAAACTTGAATCCTCAGAGGAGGAGAACGAACAAGAAGAGACAACAGAGCACACACAGTTACCAGTTAGAGAAACGATAGCATATGTAGGTAAGGGAAGACCCTTCAATAATTCAATGCGCCCAGTGCGTCCAGAAAGTAAAAGAATGTTCCAAGAAGCCATGTGTAATCCAAGAACTCCTGAACACTTATTCCAAGCTACTGATAACAGACTTCGAGAACGAATGGGGTACCATGTATTAGGTTCTATGGATGAACAAGAATTAGCGAGGTCAGCAGTACAATGGGCTGACAGTCCCGAGAAATATAGTGATGATGCGTTAGCACACACATTTTTAAATATGACACCAAGTGAGCAGCGTTTAGCTGGTACATACATGATACAACACCTACTTATATTGTATAGGAGCCAACATTCCGACCCAGGCCCCCTGCCTGATATATTAGCAGAACTACTCATGAATAAATGGAGAGGTCTGGGTACCGATCTAATTAAAGTAATTCTAGAACAGAGGCACAGATATAGTGCCTTCCTATGTCCACAATCTGATTCAGTACACTCCATGGAAAGAAAAATGTATTACCTAGATAGACAGAATCCGTTGCGAGAAGTGCACCCGGTTCAGAATGCCGACAATTCACTTAGACGCGTGTTTGTGTACACACCCATAACTAAAATAGAATTATTAGAGATGAAAAAATTAGTACCTAGCCATGACAAAGATCCCGCAGGTTTTCACCGTGAAATAAAAGACATGATACTCATGGGTGACTATACTTATCCCGACATTATGAAAATATTGAAAGTATTACTGCCCCCCGGTATATACGAGAAACACAAAGAAAAAGAGTGGGAGGTGGGAGAAACAAAGATTGATTGGGCTGCATTAGAAAACGAAGAAAATACTAGAATTCCGGGCCAAGGGCTCGGGGATAAAGTTAAAGCATTACCAGGATTGTTAGTGCAAGTGTTGCCACGTTTATTAAGTACTAAAAAGGAAGATTGGGGTGCAATTTCAGCCTGTAAACAGAAACCCGATGAAGACACCAGTGATTTCTATACCCGATTTGAAAAATGTTTTGGTATTAATAGCGGTCTGAAAGCAAGTAGCGAGTCATATCCACATCTTTTTGTAACAAAATTAGTTGGGAATTCACTGCCCCAGGTTAAGAACAGAGTACTGAAAGTCGAAAGCACTTGGCAAGCTAACACCCCTTCACAAATGTTACAAATGTTACAGTACCACCAGAATAGAATTAGAGAAGAACAAGAACACGAACAAAGACGTATGAAAGACACGAAAATGAAAATGTTAGTTGCCCAGTCAGTTCCTGCTGATGGTCACAAAAAGGGTGTGACCCAGCCTAGTAATTCAACGGCTCCTGTTAAAGGGACATGTAACTATTGTAAACAGCCAGGTCATTATGTAAACGATTGTGCCGTTCTGAAACACAATATCTCCACGGGTAAGACCAAGGAGAGACCGCGCGTACCTAGACAGGATCAGGCCCAGCAACAAGTACCACAGAATATACAACATATTCCGCCTATGCCAGCTTCATCACAAACTGTAGCAGTACCACAGCAACAGCCTATTACTGCAACACAGAACACAACACAACAGATGTACCAGTACGCACAAAATGATTACCCCGATTATCAACGATACACATGAAACAGCCTAGAGAGGGAGTTTGGCTTGCCCCTTATTGAAGTTCCCGTAGATCAAGAAGGTCCTTATGTACACAGTCAAGTGTTAGGAAAAGACAGAAAGTTTTTAATTGACACAGGGGCAAGCAGGACCACAATCAGTCACAATGAGGTTCCAGGGGCACCCCTCTCAGGCTCACAGAATGTTTCCCCTGGATTTTCAGGAAAGCCTATTATTAATGAAGTATCACAGCCACTTCCCCTTGCAGTAGGTCCTTTGACACGGACTACAGATTTATTGCTCACAAAAGCATGTCCAGAAAACTTATTATGAATAAAGACACTGAAAGCTCTAGGAGCTATTATATGCTGTTCTCCGGAAGGAGTACGCTTATTTTTGCGAGATTTTAAAGGTCATTATGTATTAAGAGACATGGATCCCCGGTTACAGAGTGTACCTGCACACTTGTGGGCGAAAGGCCCCACTGATGTAGGTTGTATGCACATTACACCATATCGAGTCACACTCAAAGCAGGAGTGGTATTACCACGAATTCGACAATACAAGTTACCTCCAGATGCTGTAGTGGCTTTACTGAGAATTATTGACGAGCTCATTGCACAAGGAGTGGTTGTGGAAACCGACTCCAATGTATGTAATTCTCCTATCATCCCAGTTCTTAAACGTACTGACCCAAATGCACCACCTGTTTATCGATTAGTTATTGATCTGCGCGAATTGAATAAATGCATTGTACCACAGTATCCCGTGGTCCCAGATATCTCTTCATTACTGACGGCTATTGATTCAGAAGCGACGTTCTTTACTGTAATTGACCTCAAGAACGCCTTCTTCAGTGTCCCAATTGATCCAGAAAGCCAATACTTGTTCGGATTCAGTTTAAATGGACGATCTTTCAAATTTGCACGCGCACCTCAAGGATTCACAGAAAGCCCCAGCATCTATAGCCAAGCACTGATAAGACAACTCGACAGTATTCATATGCCTGTTAACACCGCCCTACTCCAGTATGTCGATGATCTGCTGATCACCGCACGGAGCGAACCCAAATGTGAAAATGCATCACTGACAGTTCTGAATTTCCTGTCCGACAAGGGGCACAAGGTGTCCCCTTCGAAGCTGCAATTCTGTGTTCAGCAAGTTGTGTACCTGGGTCACTTGCTGTCCAAAGTGGGGAGACAGCTCACTCCTGACCGCATTCAGTTAATTGTAAACATGTCACCACCAAAAACACAAAAGGAGGTGCGGGCTTTCATAGGCCTCACCTCGTACTGCAGACAATGGATTCCCCAATATGCATTTCTAGCAAAGCCACTCATCCAGTTGACAACTCAGGAGGCAGCGACATCGACTGTCCTCCCATGGACTCAGGAACATACACAAGCTTTTGAAGACTTAAAGAAAGCCTTATGCCAAGCACCAGTTTTAGCAACACCATGTTACAGTAAACCTTTTACACTTTTTGTCACAGAACGTGAAGGCACTGCCTTGTCAGTCCTCACTCAGGTACAAGCAGGTTCACACAAACCGTGTGCTTACTTTTCTAGCACATTAGATCCAGTAGCCCAAGCTTTACCTGCATGTTTGAAATCAGTTGCAGCGACAGCTTTAGCAATCAGACAGAGCGATTCCATAGTATTAGGGCATCAATTGACAGTACAAGTTCCACATTCCGTGGAAGTCCTTTTAAACCGTACCCAGACCCAACACTTGACCATAGCAAGACTGACAGGTTATGAATTGACATTGTTTCAACCACACATAGAAATCAGACGCTGCAGCACATTAAATCCTGCCACACTGTTGCCATTAAATGGAGTAGATCCATTGGCACATGATTGTATTGAAGTCATTACTATTACAACAAAACCCAGACAAGACTTGACAGATGTTCCATTACCAGACCCGGATCTGACACTTTATGTGGATGGTTCATGTATGAGAACAGGTACAGGAGAATTAGTGGCAGCTTACGCAGTCACAACAGACACCGAAGTTATAGAAACAAATTGTATTGACACCCTGTCAGCTCAAGCAGCAGAGCTCATCGCTCTGACACAAGCCTGTATTCAAGCCAAAAATAAGAGAGTTAACATATACACTGATTCACGTTATGCATTCGGAGTCGTTCACGACTTTGGAGTCCTCTGGCGAGAGAGAGGTTACTTAACTTCTCACGGTGCCAACATCCAACACGGTCCCCTCATTCAAGCCTTTTTTAGATGCAATACATCTACCTACTGCAATCTCTATCATGAAGTGTAAGGCACATACAAAGGTTACCGACACGATCTCCCAGGGTAACGACCTGGCAGACCGAACAGCTAAACAAACTGCTCAGAATCGAATGCATGCAACCGACTTGACAAAGACAATAGTTCCGACACCATCACACTGCATGACAGTCAGGGATCCCGCGCATGATGTAATCGACATACAGACACATGCCACACCAGATGAAATAAAGAAGTGGACTGAACTAGGAGGGATCCAAACAGATCAGGGATGGATGACGAAGGGAAAATCTACATGGTTTCTCCCCGACTCTATGGTTCAAGTAATAATTAACACAGTACATAGTCCAGCACACCTAGGAGAAAAAGCTATGCTAGACAGTATCCAGCACATATGGTGCAATAAGAACTTACGAGCAGCAGCCAAACAAAAAGTGCGTACTTGCATGATTTGTTGTCAGTTTAATCCAGGTAAAAGCATCCCTGTAGAGCAAGGTGGATTTCAGCCTCCCGATCACCCTTTTGAAATCCTCCAGATGGATTATATCCAGATGGACCGCTGCCGAGGATTCAAGTATGTCCTCGTAGTCGTATGTGCACTTTCCCGATGGACAGAAGCATACCCAGTCCCAGATTATACTGCTCCGACCACAGCCAAGCAACTGGTTCGCGAGTTCTTCCCACGGTACGGTTTGCCCCGTATCGTGTACTCAGATAACGGTCAGCCATTCTCATCCGAGCTTGTGAAACACATTACACTCCTGTTAGGCTATCAGTGGAAGTTCCACTGTGTCCGGCATCCCGAGGCAGCAGGTCTCGTGGAGCGCCATAATCAGACCCTAAAAATCCGACTTTCCAAAATCTGTAGAGAGAAGGGCGTTGACTGGATAGTTGCTTTACCGGTAGCCCTCTTCTATATGAGGATGGTTGCACATTCCCGAACCGGGCTATCCCCGTATGAGGTGGTCTTTGATAGGCCTCCGAATATGTGGGGGACGCCTATTCCTCGTAAAATTACAGATGTTGACTGTATTATGCTGACAGATTACCTTGCCTCCTTGATGTCTGCACTACAATCTTGTCGTTCACAGGTAGCTGCAGCCTTTCCCGACAACACCGATGTGAAGCCCCACGAGGTGATCCCGGGGGATTTCGTCTTTGTGCGCAACTTCGATCGGAGAAGCCCGTTGGAGCCCCGCTGGCAAACCCCGAAATTGGTTCTTCTAACAACGAGGACAGCTGTAAAGGTTGAGGGCAGGAAAGGGTGGCTGCATTCCAGCCACGTCAAGAAATTCCACGGACTCCCTTCGGACTTGGACTCTAAGCCCTGCCCTCCTACACAAACTGACTCAAAACTCCCTTTGGTTGAGAAAACAGCCTCTGAAGAATATAGACTAAAGTTACGATCTAGCAAGTCAGACAGTTTAATTGTTTAAGTCCTCCCCTAGGTGAATCGGTTAAATTAGTTTCTGACATGTATCCCCTAGATCGAGATAGAGAGAGAGATAGACAGAGACAACTCAAGAAACGTGCATATCGTAAATCACTCCGTAGTCACTGTATAGTGACATTATTAATTATGTTTTTTCTAAGTCTTCTGATTATTGCTGCTAGTATCTTGCTGCACATCTACTACCCTATTTTCAAGCATGTACAATCTGCTTATAACGTCACTGCCGAACATTCTTTTAGCGAGTTACCTCCACATGAACTTTCTTACAGACTTGCGCTGCGCAACAACACATTCATTAGTATGTTACATCACTCCCATCAGACTAACAATGCTACAAACTGTTGGATATGTGGCCGACTCCCTCCCTACCAGAAATACAAGGGAGTCCTGCCCCTTTTTCCGTATCCATTCACTCACAATGGCTCCTGTGGGGCATGGTTTAGATTGATTAATTCCTTAGATTCTGACATTGCTGTTTACGATGGGAATTGGGTTTGGGGAAACCTGAACTCAGTTCTACTTAAAGTCTGTTACCCTGACAAGAAGGGACTTCCCACTAGAACAGGAACTGATCTAGAAAATGAAGTATATGGATTAGGAAATTATACAATTAACCTCATGATTCTTACTGTTGAATCCGAAGCTGCACCAGTATTGCCTGCTATGTCAGTGTTACCAGTCAAAGGTGAATTATGTATCAGAAAGAATGGTTCCATACACTTAGGTCATAGTAAATGTACTACTGTGATCGAATTCAGTGATCAAGGCAAATCCACGTTTAGAGCTACACGTCATTCCTACTTTGTTTGTGGTCATATCGCATACATACGTTTGCCTCCAGATTGGGATGGTACCTGTTACATTGCATTCCTTCTACCACCTGTTTTCCTAGCTCCTCCTGATTATCACAGAAATACCAATCTAGTAAACAATAGACTCCGAAGAGACCTCCCGATTGTCGACTACACTGAAACGGCATGGGAGCAATACACAGACTTCAATAAAGGTTTCTTCCCCTACTTAGGTGCTGTTTTCAATAGTAAACTGATACGCAAATTAACTAGAACCCTTGAAGCAGTAGTGAACGAAACTACCTCCGCTTTGGGTAACTTAACAGAGGAGCAGTCTGCCATGCGGGTTGTTGTTCTTCAAAATCGTCTCGTTATTGACGTCATCCTAGCTGATAGGGGTGGAGCTTGTAAGGTCATCGGGTCAAGTTGCTGTGTTTTCATTCCAGAAAACGCACCAACGGTATATAAAGCTATAACACGTCTCCATAAAATTGCAAGTCTGATACATCAGAATCCAGGCACCTGGACTTGGTCCGGTTGGTTCTGGACAACGTTGACCGCTTGGGGATGGAAGATCCTATCCTTCCTAGGCATTGGCCTTCTCATAGTATTCAGTTGCTGCCTGTGTTTACAATGTGGGCCGGCGATTTGCGGCTTGTGCGCCACATCATGTATTCCGCATCCAAATTCAAAACGTCAAAAGAAGAGCAAATGATGTTACATGAACAGGTTGATCGATTCATGCAGATCGATATATCATGAAGGGTCCGTAGGGGACAAGGAGGGAATGAGGTAATATAAATTTTATGATCGATTGTGTCCCCTATCTTAGACCCCACCGACTCCATGTACTAGCTTGAAGTGCATGTAACTTCCCTCCCGTGCCAGCTATGGAGACGCAAATACATTTGCGTCCAACGTTAACATGTTCTCTTTCAGATCCGCCATGAACGGATTGAATATTCAGTTTCTAAATATGCTATGCCAACGTCTTTATGTAATGTACTTCACACGTTTTTCAGCTCTGGCGAAGTAGGCCTGAATTCTGCCATCAAGCCTCTTTTTTCCTGCCTTCTGACTCTGAAAGCCTCAGCCCAGGCTGTCTCTGTACCAGTGACCCCTGCCTTACTTCTTGCGCGGCTAACGGTGCTCGGCTCAGTCTACTGCCTGCCAAGACTGTATTCAACCTTCGAATTATCTGCTCCACTCCTCGAAAATACATTCCTGTCTAGTAGATTCATGTCAACATCCTTCCAGCTGCAGAGCAAAGGGCTTGGCCTCACTGTCTCTATGCAAGTAATTCATGACTCTGTTTCCATGGTAGGCCCATGCCCTCCCTCGCACCCCTCGCGTCTCATGCAGACACGTAGACGCTCATACACGCACTCACAGCCAGTATAGAAATAGCCTCTTGTCCGAGAGACCTTTTCCCTCCAGATAATACAGTTCTTTAAACATGAGATATTAGATACGATTTGGGATTAGGTTGATCTGACATCCAGACATCCGTCTACACTTGTAGGGCTAAATGTCAAGTCCCCCTTCACCCCTCAAGTTACACGTACATTACACGTCATACTGCTGCGCGCGCATCTCTGCCATGTATTTTTGCTGACACTGCCGGATTCACTCATGGATCCGCCTATCTGTGACATCATGTTAAATGACGTTCTTGTTCACGCCTTCATGCACGCCTATTGTAACGCCTTTTGTATTACGTACATGCACTCTTATCTCTCTTCTCAGCTGTTACGCCTCCTGTATATGCCTTTACTGTAATGCATTGACTATATATATGAATGCCTGTCAATAATGTATTGTCGCATACTTGCATATCCGCATATTACCATTGACTCTGTCTGTCAGTCCCTTCCCGAACCTATGTGGTGACGGAACGGTATGCCACCTTGGCTCGAGCCAATATGCTAATCACCCAATTCCTTTTATAGGAATAAAACCCTTTTGAGAAACCTCAAATATCACGGATTTTGCCTCTTATTTATTATGAGTTATTCTTATTGATTTTACCGCATAGAAATTAAGCATCGGTAATTAGAATTTACCACAAACTGCTGAACTGTGCTGCATGGACCTTCCCGGAGGTTGAAGAGACAACGGCCGTCGCTCGTTTGGAGGTTTGGATGCCCGTTGCACTGCTTCGTCGGGAGTTCTTCCCTGGAGTGGAGATGATGGATGGACTCCGGCCGGGGTCCGTCCGGGCCTGCCTTGACGTGCCTCCTGGTGATTGTTCGCCTTGCCCTGTTGAGCCGGGATTCGATATTTGTCCTATTGGGGCGACCCACCCTTCTTGGTCGGCGGGGCTGTGCTTGTGCTGCCTGCTGTTGTTGTTGTTGCCCCTTCTTGCTGGTCCGATCCGCAGCCGCCATGACTTGTGCTGTGACTCGTGGCCTGAAGTTCCTGCGTTTCACTACTGACCCGTCCTCTTCTGGTTCATTGTATACTTCGTGTCCATGGCCCTGGACAGAAGGGGACAGGGTTGAGATACCTTGCATCGGCGGACTACTACTTCGTGATATGGACAGTTGGCTTGCTTTCGACTGTACAAGTATGATTGTTTCCTCTCCATGTACCTGGTATCCGACTCTGAAGTGACTTCTTCTTCTCGTGGGTTTTAATTGTGCTCAGGTGGGTGGTGGGAGCAGATCGTTTTGATTGTATGTCTCCTCTCCCGTTGGTTATTTCTTCTCCCTTCCCCTTTCTTCTTTTTGTCTATATGATTCCTTCTTACTTACTGACTCTTCTATATTTCGGGTTTCGATTAGGGCGACAGGCACGCTGCTGGGGGGTAGGCCGTAGCCTTCTGCAGGGGTGCAGGGTGGTGTGGGTGAGATAGGGTCTGTATTTTCGTTTTTTCTTTCTTGATTGGTTCTACGGCTCTTATGTATCTTTCTTCCTGGACGCCGCGCCTGCATGTATGCCTCCTGGGGCTTTTGCTGGTATAGTACTTATGGTCTCAATGATATTGATATTGCCTGCACATTTCTGTATCCTGTTTACCTTGAGTCCATGGGTGAGGTCCTTTTTTGTGTGCTGGGTCCGACATGGGGCGTACGCTGTGGTGCTGCGTTCTTTCTTTCCTGTTTTGTCATCTTCTTTCCTTGAGGTCTTTCTTTTCCTCTCCCCCCCCCCCTTCCCCCCCTCCCCCTTTTTTTGGGTTAATATAGCGGATGGTGACTTCTATGCTATGACTCTGACTTCCTTAAGTTGTACTGGTGTGTACTTTCGTGGTAGCGGGTGGGCGGTTGGCAGCGGTGGGAATTGTTTGCAGTTATGGGACTTGAGCTTGCTTTAGTTCCTTGTAGCCACTATTTCTACACCTCGTTGTGTCTTGTAGTACTGTTTGCCGACGGCACGCCACGGACTTTTGGATCTCAATAATTGCAATATTCCTGCTATACTCCCCATTATATTATAAAATTAACCTTCCTCCATCCTACTCACGGTGGTCTCCTTGAGATTTTCTGCCTCAATTGTTTGCTCTTGGTATGTCAGAGACCTGCCGGAGACCCCTCTCCTGATTTGTGCGCTCATATTGTGTGGTGGCCGGCCCGAAGGGTTGTAGGCCCGTATTTGTAAGCTTGTCATGCACAATAAAGGTTTCCAAAAAAAAAAAAAAAAAAAAGTGAATGTAGAAGAATGATCTGTGTCCATATTATCAAGTCTGGTCTGCATAAGGAAAAAGGGAAGACATTCCCTCTGAATATACTGCATCTGACTGAAGGAAAAGCACTTATAATATTTTCTTAAAACATTGCATAAGCAATTAGACAATATTAACAAAGGACCTGCGTAACTATGGAGACAAGATTTCAGATACTTAGTACCAGTAATGATGGTGGAGGAAACATAATTGCAAGTGTGGAAAAGAAAGGCAGTTTAGCTGGTTTAACGTAGCCCAACAAAACCCTACATCATTTCAGTTGGACCCAACATCCCTGGTGTGGTTTCTCCTAACTGTTTTGTCATCAACCCTCCTGTTTTTCTGACTTCGTTTTTCCTGCCCGTAGATCTCTGCACAATTTATCACTACTGACAAGTGCTAAAGTGATTGTGGTCTCTCCCTAAAACATGGCGAACACTGACTAACACCCAATTGACACATTGACTTGTTAGTCCCTAAAAAGTAGTACTACATGTACCAAGGTCCTGTAAATAAAGTGCTACTAGTGGGTCTGCTGCAATGATTGTGCCACGCACTTAATTAGCCCTTTAAACACTTCTCAGGTCTGCCACTGCAGGTGTGTGCGCAGTTTTAAATTGCCCTTTCGACCAGGTAAAATAAAACTTCCTTTGTAATACATATATGTTTGCCCTATGGCGGCCCCATACAGCCCATTTGGCAAGGTGCAGTATGTTTAAAAAGTAGGACATGTAAATTTACGTTTTTCACGGCCTGATAGGGAAAAACCCAAATTTGTTGATCACTACCGCAAGGCCTACCTCTCTCATAAGATAACGTTGGGTTATATTTATATTTTTTTTAAGTGTTAACTTTAAAATGGGAGCAAGTAGGAATGTTGAGTTTGGTATCTAAAGAATTAGAATTTAAAACCCTCTTAAACGTTAAGATTGGGTTTTAAGTCACAATTCTTAAAAGGCCACATTTAAAAAGTTGGCATTTTCTTGTCCCAACCATTTGGTGCCTGCAGCCTATATCCATGGTCACATAACGAGATGTAGCTGGCAGTAGCTCTTTCAATATTGCTTGAGGACTGTGAAAAAAGGAGGAAATAGGTGTTGGCAGAATGGCCCATCAGTGACTTGATAGAGCGACAGAGCGGTCACCTACCACTCCTGCACATCACAAAGACTCTGCCTCAGCAGACTCACCACAGGGTTTCACTTTAGTCTTTTGTGCTCACACACAAGCTTGGGGCAGGGCAAGAAGGCAAGGAACTCCAGTCACATCTCTGGCAGGGGGGGGGGGGGGGGGGGGGGGGGGTACCAAGTCTGATGGAGAGAGTCTGGACCTGTATCTTGAACCCAGGGCCAGCAGAGTGACTCCAAGGAATAGATGGTTGGCCTCTGATCAGGCCTCAGGAACAGAAAAGGTTTCAACTCTTGATCCCTGCACCTGGACTCTGCCTGTTGTGAATCCGAATTTCCCCACGTGGTGCCACCCTACATGTGGACTCTTAGAAGTGGGCCTGAGGGTGCTCTGCCACCCCAGCTGTGGTCTTTTGGGCAGAATAGATGCAGCGTGAGGCATCTCCTCCCAGTTCCACATTGGAGCCACTGCACCCCTGACGCAAAAGCCCACAACCTTTCGGATCCGCAGCTGCACGATATCTCCTCTATGTATATTCTCAAATCACAAAACCCCACCGTTCCTCACAAGCACTGCATCCACGATGCAGGACCTTGCATTGCAGCTCATCAGAACTGCTACTACGTAGCTCATCCTCAACATGGGATCTCACAACACCATCCAACCAGAATTTAAGGTACTTTGTTCAGTGTGCCCAACTTGGTCTCTATATACGGCCTGCGCTCAGCCTGAACTTTCGACTTTGTCCTGGCGTGACCAGATAACCACAGTTGGTGCTTTGTGCTTTTAAGCACTGTTTCTACCTAAGTCTTTAAAATTGCATATCTCTGGTTCTATTGATTGGCTTTTTATCGATTTGGTGCCAAATAATTTTTTCCATTTTACCCTTTTTTTTTTAAATTGGTGTGGAATTTTTCGAGAGTTGTATTTTCACTTTATTTGTGATTGAAGTGCTGCATAAGTGCTTTACTCATTGCGTCTAAGTGCACCCTGTTTTTGTTCCAAGCTACAAGAGGGGTTTTTTTGTTGTTGATTTTTCTCGCTTTGCCAGGAGTAGTGCTATTGCTACAAATCTGCGCATGCTTTAAAGGACACTATCTACATACCCTAATAGTGTTATTAGTGGCGATTGTTCTAGTTGCAGGTCAGTCATTCGTTGCAATTCCACAAATAGTTCATGCAAATAAGGAGCAATTAAGCGCATGTCCAAGTCATATGTGTAAATGTGGGGCATTTGGGGCAGTGTGCAAATCGATTATAGCCTATTTGGGCCATCTGCTGTGGTGTAACGTAAGCCCTTCTCAAGAACTTAAAGTGGATCAGGGGGGCGGAGCTAGCCGGCGTCGATGGCGGACGCGTGAGCTCTCGGCTCCTCACCTAGCCCCGGAATAATCCTGATAATCTATCCTAAATCGTGTCCTATATACCATAGCGAGCTCTCATACGCCCGCTGGCACCCCTAGATTCTATTGGGGATCTTTTTGGGCGTTTGCTGGCGAGCCTCTCTGAGTTTTCTGAAGAGCGACTCCTTGCGACTCGGCCGAAGAGGACTGGGCCTGAAGCCGCGCACTATCCTGGAGAGGTGGCCGGGTGACGTCGCTTGACGTGCAGCCTCAGAGTCGGGAGTGGCCGGGCTGACCTCCGACTGGACTAACATCTGGATATATCCTTTGCTGAGGCGACCTCCCGCCCTTTATCTGTGATTGCCTCACGTCTGAACGGCTTATTCTCCCCAGTGGAGGGCCATCGGCAGAGAGGACACTGAGCACCCGAAACACGAGGTGGAACGATCGTCACATTGAAGCGATCGCTGATCTGGATCCCCACCGAGGTGACCTGCTATCCCTGCGCCCTCCCGCCACGGTGGAGAGGAGAAAACTGGAGCTGGCGTTGTAGACCTGGCATAACCCTGTGTCTAGAGAGTGCGGACCTTGCTGAAGTGTTCGGAAGCAGTGCGACTGCCATAACGGGTGCCATCTTGGCTGCATCGGACCTTCGGCCCAGACTTGGTATCTAGTGGCAGTGCGTCGCTGGCTGAAGCGCCTCCTGTATTTCCCTCGCGGCCTGCTGATAGTGAAGTTGCCCCCTTGCCCTGGACCCCTCCGCAGCAGGGACGGAGAATGGGGAAAAACGACGCTGCCCAGGCGAAGCTCTCCTTTGAACGGCGCCGACCGAAAGGGTCTGAAGCAACGGCTCCGGAGTCATCCCCGAAGGGGGCCACAGCGACCGCCCCAGCATCCACGGAGATCAGGGACATGTTGGCCGCAATGGAAAAGGGCATCCAAGACAGTATTGCGTCTGTGGGCACTAAGATAGACGCTTTGTCCTACCGAATGGACCGCATGGCGGAGCGAGTGGACAAGCATGCGGAGCGCCTGGACATGGCGGAGCGCCGGCTCACCGAGGCCGAAGAAGCCCAGACAGAGTGGGACAAAGATAGAAAGCAGTTTGATAGACTTTTGCAAGTTGTTTGTGATAAAACAGAGGACTTGGAGGCGCGCTCACGCAGATCCAACATCCGTATCACAGGCGTGGCGGAAACAACGCAGACGGGGAAGATGGAACTCTTCGTAGAAAAACTGCTGAAATTACTACTAGGAGAGGAGGTTTTTTTCCCCATGTTCATAGTGGAACCAGCCCACCGCACGTTGGGCCCACAACCGCAACCTGGCGCGCCTCCTCGCCCCATTATCGCGAAGCTTCTTAACTACCGCGACAGAGACACTGCTTTGCGCTTGGCGAGGGAGAAGGGCAAACTACAACATGAGGGTATGGACATCTCCCTCTACCCGGACTTTACAGCCAAGGTACAAGAGGAGAGAGGGCAGTTCGCGCCGTATAAAAAACAACTTCGTACTCTGGGACTCGACTACGCGATGCTGTACCCTGCCAAGCTACGCATCAACACAGGAGGGTGATCGTATTTCTTTACGGACCCTAAAGAACTCCAGAAATCCCTAAAGACTTGGACTCTGGAGCGAAAGGAGGCCAGGCAAAGCCAGGAAGACGACGCTGGCTCGGCATCGAATCTGGATGAACAGGACTAGAGGGCCATGCTGGGAGGTTTGGAACTTTTCATCGTGAAGGGGACACTGCAGCCTGGTACCGCTGAACTACCTCGAAGGGGGAGAAAAGTCTGATCTACACGGGTGATAACGGTACCAGGTGGTGGGATATATGCCTCATGTACTGTGGTGAGGAGGTTGTTATCGCGGATGGGGGGAGGGCCGGATCACAGCTGAATCGTTGGGAGGGCCGGTGGGGTGGGAGGGGGCTCCTATACTTGCTACTAGATGGGCACTACCACACAAGTGGGGCAGGAATGAGGAGCTGCTCAGGCTTTTTTATTGAGACTGTTTGTGGTGTTGTACTTTTTTGGCGCGCTCTGCCCCGGTGCCTTTGGTTGTGCGACTCTCCAGGGAGTTGGTATCGAACTGACAAATTCTCTGCTACTGGAGGGTTGATGGGGGGATCTTTGGGACCTGTCTGACCTGGTTGGGGGTGGTCGGCTGTGGGTGGGCGAGGGTACAGGGGGTGGGATCGTGGGACTGGACAGTTGGGGGGGGTTGTTGCCCTGGGTTGTTTGGGGGGTTTGTTCGTACTGAGTGTGGACTGTTATGTGGAACTGTACCTGTTTGGAAATGCCGGCTGGCGAATGTGGGATTCACTGTCTCACTGTGTCCTGTTTTGTTCATCCCCGCTGCTTATGCGATCACTGAGCACATGCAATGTCTAGTGCAGCACTGAACGCACCCATTAGTACCCCGAATAGGCTGAAATTGATGACATGGAATGTTCGGGGTTTGAACGACTTTCGCAAACTACGGAAGGTCCTCAGCTATCTCCATAGACACCAAGTCGATCTGGCCTTGCTGCAGGAAACGCACTTGCCGATCGCCAGCAGGATGTTACAGACTAGGGGGTTGGCGGGGAACATAGTAGCTGCTGGCTTCACAACACACGCTAGGGGGGTGCTAATCCTGGCCAATCCTGCATCAAAACTGAAATTGATCCCGGTACTTGCCGACACGGAGGGCAGGTATGTACTTGCTAGGTGTGTGGGTGTGGGTCTTGATCTGCTGGTGGTAAACGTTTATGGGCCCCAATTATGACCACCCTGAATTCTATGCAACTCTATCTGCCCTTTGCAGGTCACATGCTCAGCCTGGGATGTTGTGGGGGGGGGGATTTCAATTTTGTGTTCGACCCATCCAAGGACCGCTCAGCGGGCCCCACTCGGCGCCCAGTAGCTTCGGCCTCACATATGAAGGCCAAGATGACTAAATTAGACTTGGTGGATGTCTGGAGAGACAAACACCCCACGAAGGGTGGCTTCACGCACTATTCGGCCTTTCACAATGTACACACTAGGATAGATTACTGGTTCGCGTCTCCTCCGGTCCTTGGTAATATCAACGCATGCGAGGTCCTTCCGCGCACACTCTCGGACCACTCCCCCATTCTCCTACACCTTTCAACTGCTAGGAAGGGGATTCCAGCCTTCACTTGGAGATTCCCTTCTTTTGCGTTGCTAGATGATGCCTTCCGGGGAGAGCTTGCCGAAGATATAGAACAATACTTCGCTACTAACATAGGATCGGTAGAGGACTTCTTTACAATTTGGGAGGCGTTTAAGGTGTACATCAGGGGTGAAGCTATGTCAAAGCACTCCAGTGTGCTACGTTCCATCAGGCGGGAGCTCACTGCTTTGGAGAATAGAATAGCGGAACTGGAGGCTAAGCAATTATCGACTCTTACCACTACAGACGGCCCGGCGCTCACCCATCAGAGTTTCAAGTTCTGGCGGATAGAGAAATCCTTTACATGGGCAAGTACGCCACAGCCCGAGTGTATGGCGAAGGGGATAGGCCAGGCACCTTGTTGGCGCGCATGGTTCGGGGCTCTCGACGCCCACTGGTTGTTGAGGAGCTGTGGACTCCGGAGGGTGACACGGTCTCTGAAGAGGAGCAGATACTAGGAACCTTTAGAAGATATTATGCAGAGTTATATCAGTCCAAGACGCAGGGAGTGGAGGGCGAAATGGAAGATTATCTGGACCACATTGCCATGCCGTTTCTCAAGAACTAGGATAGGGAATTTTTGATGGCCCCCTTTCACCAGGATGAAATACTAGAGGCTCTTGCAAGCATGAGATCGGGTAGTGCGCCAGGTTCGGACGGACTTATGGTCGGCTTTTATAAAGCCTTCAAAGACATTCTACTCCCACACCTGATTGTCCTCTTTGATGCTATCTGCGAGGACGGCGAAATGCCTCCCACCATGCGCGAAGCGTTGCTCATCACAATACCCAAGCCAGGGAAACCACCAGACCTTTGCGGCTCGTACAGGCCGCTCAGCCTGCTGAACGTAGATGCAAAGATCTATGCCAAAGTCCTGGCCAACCGCCTGGCTTTACTGGTCCCAGAGCTAGTCGCCCCGGAGCAGTCCGGATTTGTCCCATGCAGAAATTTAACTTACAACATACGCACGGTGCTGGGCACAATGCAACATGTCAAGCAGGAGAACAGCGCACTGGCAATCTTCCTCGACATGGAAAAGGCGTTCGACTCGGTTGAGTGGCCTTTCATGGTTAGGGTGCTGCGAAAGTTAGGCCTAGGGGAATCGTTCCTGCAGAGGATTGGGGCGCTATACCATCGGCCTTCTGCCAGACTACGGCTGGGAGATAGAGTGTCGGAGCCGATATACATTGGCAGGGGCACTCGACAGGGCTGCCCCCTGTCGCCGTTGCTCTACGCACTGGTGGCGGAACCTCCCGCATGCGCTATACGAGAGTACCATAGTCTGGAGGGAATACGTTTTCCCACATACAAAATTGGGATCTCCACGTACGCGGACGATACGTTATTGTATGTCCGGAACCCGGAATCTAACCGGGCCGCGGTTCTCCGGGAGGTGGTCCACTTCGGCTCGCTCTCGGGATTGAGGGTGAACTGGGATAAGTCCATTGCTTTTCCTCTCACCCCGGTGACACTGCCATTTGCTATGGAGTATCCGCTACAGTGGTCCTCTGATTCAGTCCGCTATTTGGGCGTCCGCCTGCATACAGATCCCGAGGTCCTAGTTCGGGACAATTACGGAGTGGCCTACAACAAATTGGTTGATGATGTTGATGCCTGGGTCAAACTGCCGCTCTCTCTTCTGGGCAGGATCGCCATAATGAAAATGATAATACTTCCCCGATTCCTGTTCCTTTTCCTCAACTTGCCTGTGGTTCTGTCGAGAGCATTTTTTAAACAACTTACCCAAGTCATGATCCGGCTGGCCTGGGGTGACAAGCAACCAAGAGTACGATGGACGATCCTGACTCTCCCCTGCGAGATGGGGGGCCTGGGAGCTCCGGATCTAGAGCGTTACTACCGAGTTGCGCAGGCTTCGCACCTGCACTCGTGGATTCACGGGGACGCACGCACCCCGCACCTCATTCTGGAGCGGTTGTTTGCCGACCCGCTCCCTCTGCCTGCCACTGTTTGCCTGCCCACTGATCGGTCGATTGGCCGGATGGACTCCCTTAAAGCGACCAATCACGCATGGAATTCCCTGATGCGTTCCCGCGGCTGCGACCTTTTGTACTCCCCATTGATGCCTGTAGAATGGGCCCTCTGGCTGGACCCGTTGGGCGAGAGAGGTGTGGTTAAGGCCCTGCAGACTCTCGGCATAGTGAGGATGGAGGACTTGTTCTCTGATGGCACGTTGAAAACCTGGGACCAACTCGCTACCACGGAGTCGGGCCCTTCCTTGCTACAGAAATTTCAATATCACAGACTTCGTTCTGCATTTCGGGAGGTTCTGGGCTCAACCATGGAGGAGCCCGAGGAGATCCCGGAACTGACCTATATTATTAAAACCACATCATCTGCAAAGCTAATTTCACAGGTCAACAAGCTGGGAGTGGTGCATCAGCGCCTACAACCATCTAAGGCTAGGGCGGCCTGGCAGGACGATTTGCAAATCACCATAGACGACGTTATGTGGCGATACTGCTGCTCCAGCACGCGCAAGATTTCCCTGAATGGCAGGCACAGGCTGGTGCATTTCAAATTCCTGCAGCAGGTGTACTATACCCCCGAACGACTGCACCGCTATGGCCTTCGCCCCACTGCGGAGTGCGAGCGTTGCCGTGCGCTGGTGGCGGGCTTCTTCCATTTGGCGTGGCTCTGTCCCGGGGTACAGGCATTCTGGGGGGAGGTATTTGCCGAACTTGACCTGATTCTGGGGGAGACGCTGCCCCGCACCCCGGCGCTTGCGCTCCTTGGTTACTCTAAGCCATTGTCCCCTTCCCTGCGCCGGCTGGTAGACATGGCACTGCTGTTGGCTAGGAGGGTGGTTGCGACCTGTTGGATGCGTGGGCCCCTGCCTGCCAAATCGAGGTGGCTGCAGGACCTACAGTACTGCTGCACCCAAACAGAACTGTACAGCGACCTATTACCGCCCAGGAGTAGGCCCAAGAATTTCTGGGATCTTTACAAAGAACACCTGCAGAAGGGGGAAGATACTGACTCTGATACTTCCGAAGTGGCTGAGCTCCAGGACTGTGTGGGGGAATAGAGGATTGAACACATGCATTTCTTCCCCGAGGGGAGGTGATTGGGGTGAGTTTAGGGACGGGAGGGGGCTACACCGGGGTTCCGACTCCAAGGCGTGCCCGGGGGCCGCATGGGGGGGACATTCCTTAGAGGTGGGATGACACGGGACACGTGGCAGGTACACCTTTGGGTACACACGACTGGATGGGGTTTGCAGTCCCACAGACACACTCAGGGGGGAGGGGTGGGAGTTTAGTTGGGGTAGTTCTATCGTCCTTAATTCGATACTAGACCTTTTGGCCGTGATTGCAGTAGGGGATTGCCAGTTGACACTCTGCTCCAATACGCTGCTTGTGGAGAGACATTGCACTTGGTTGTACAAGATTAACGACACATGACCACGCCGCCGGGCCTCCGGGATGCTGGCAAAAAGGCTGTGTAAGGCTCTTCTCGTTCAATGCTAGCATGTTTGTGGCAATGTATGACATAGTGCACTGTGTAAACGTGAAAACCAGGTGATGTCGATGGCTTTGCTTTCAATAAAGGTCTTTTAAAAAAATTTAAAAAAACTTAAAGTGGATCAGTTTGTGCCTGTAGTTGCAGGAAAATAACTTTGTTTGGAGACAACATTTCGTCCAAATTTTGTCAGTGAATGGACTCCCCAGGTCGGCCTCCCAAGCTGCTCTCATCTTAGTATCCTGTGATGGTATAAGTGTTAAGAATGCACGTTATAGTCTGGAAACATTATGCTCTCCACTATTGTCTTCGATAATGAATGTAGGTGGCGTAAATTCTGTTGGTTCAATGGGATATGTTGGTATTATATCCCTGAGCGCTGCCTTTATATGGACAAATTGGTCCATATAGGAAGCATTTTAAATATGAGGGTCTTCTGTATGTGAAAATACGTGCCCGCTTGTAAACAGGTCTCAGATTTTGTGTACATCAATACGTTGAAATTTACACTATACCAGTGGGTCGAGCTAAGGGGGTACCCATGGATAAGCTAATATTAGAAGTTCTGAGGAATATAGCATTGTACCACCTGTTCTCCTAATTAGTCTCGTCCATGGCCAGCAGGTGGTGTATAGCGTTTGGATGTCATGAGGGTTTTGTGCCAGCCCAGTCGGTAATAAAGATCCCAACAGGGTGGGGTGTGCTAAATCTCTCTCGGGTTTGGTGTATGGAACGCGGGCGTCAGGATGGTACCAATACCATGAGTAGTTACATTTCACCACAAGGTAATAGAGTTGTATGTCTGGTACCCCAAATCTCCCCCTGTCGTATGGCAATGTCAGGGTGCTCCAGCCTATTCTGGAATGTTTACTACCCCCCCGTCCCCCCCCATATCTGTTCTATTAAAAGCGTTTGAATTTGAAGAAAGAAGGCTTTTGTTAAGGGGATAGGGATATTTTGAAAAAGGTAGAGCAAGCGGGGTAGAACCACCATTTTGATAATTGCTAAAAGTCCTGCTAGGATAATGGAAGACGGATCCATGTATCCAACTGTGTAGTTAAATTATCCACTATTAACCCGGAATTTAATCTCAAGATCTGCTCTTTGTGCAGGTGGAGGCATATCCCCAAGTATTTAGTTTCTGCTCTGCACCACTGCACTGGATGTCCCTCACAGCTCCTGTCTTGTACCTCTGTCAGTTGGAAGATCTCGTATTTTCCCCATTTATATGGAGTCCAGAGAGGGCCCCAAACCGGTCTACTTCCATCAGTGGCGCAGGAGATTGTCAGACGGCTGTCTGACATATAATACTATATCGTCCGCATATAAGGTTATCAGCAGAGGCCCATGTTTGAACTGCAATCCCCTGTGCAAATGACTTTCCTGTAGGTATCACAAGAGCGGATCCATCACAATTATAAACAGCAATGGTGATAGTGGGCATCCATGCCTGGTCCCACAGGATGTAGAAAGGGGTCACGTCACAGTGCCACTAAAGCAGATGCAAGCCGAAGGCCCAGTATGTAGCAATTGCACCAGAGCAGAGAATCATTTAGTTATTCCCAATTTCCCTAACAGAGCGAACAGGAAAGGCCATTTGATAGAGTCAAGTGCCTTTTCAGCATCCAACAAATCCGCTACAGCTGGGACCCCAGGGTCTATTCTGTGCATGCAGGACCGAGAAAAAGGTTGACAAATGTAATGCCTTGGACCTATGCCGTATGAATCGTGCTTGTGCAGGCGATATAATCTGTTCCATGAGTAACGCTATTCGGGTAACTAGCATCTTAGCCAGTATTTTACAATCAAAATTAACTAATGACAGTGGCTGATAGGAACCACATTGCACCTAATCTTTCCCTGGCTTTAATATCAGGATTAGGACCGCTTCCCTGAGCGTGGGGGGCAGGGTTCCTGCTTCTAGTGCCTCTGCATATACCGCCAAGAGGTGTGGCACAAGAAGATGCTTATTTGTTTTATAAAAAGTGACAGTGAAACCATCCAGGCCCAGCGCCTTGGATCCATCCATGGGATCTATGGCCTGTATTATCTCTGCAGTTGCAAAGGGTTCACTCAAGAATTGTTGTTACACATTTGTTAGCCAGACCATTGTTATTTCATTAGGTAAGAGGAGATGTCATCCTGATTATTTGTCGATCGGGAAGTGTACAGGTCAGTGTGGTATGCTAATAGTTCCTGCACAATGGTCGGTGTAACTGCCATGCATGTGCCATCTATCTCTGCAGCCCAGTAATGTAGCTCTGACTTCACAACGGTCTCAGTTGTCGAGCTAGTGTACGTCCCGGCCATTCTCGCACACCATATCTTCAGGCTTAAGCATATTTCCCCAAATAGTGGACCTCCTGCTCTACGGCCTCCTGATATTCAGCTAATAGCTTTGCTCTCTGATTTAGATTTTCCAGGGCAGTGCCCCCAGCACTATCCCGGTGGAGAGCCGAGAGGTCTCCCTCTAACAGGGCAACTGTACACCGCAAATCTCTTAGGACCCCAGTTTGCAGACTCCTCTAAGATAAGCCTTAAAAGCCTCCCAAAGTGTGGCTTGTGTCGAGACTGATCCCTTATTATGGTCAAAATACTCAATAATTGTTGTACGTAGCTCAGTCTTGAAAACAGCGTCTTGCAGTGCTATGGTGGGAAATCACCATTGTCGTTTGAAACCTTCCTCTCCAGGGATATGCATTGCCATGAGCACTGGAGAGTGATCAGATAGGGTGCAGGGCAGGTGTTTAATGGTCTGAACGCACGTCATAATCGATCCAGACAGTAGCCAATAGTCTAGCCGTGTCCAAGTGTTATGTTGCTGCGCATAGGGTGTATAATCGGCTCCCTGAGGGTCTTCTGTTGCCAAGCATCTGATAGCACGTAGGTTTCACACATTTTCCGCAATATCTTAAGTGAGCGGGGCTTGTTTACAAGGGTTGTGGTGGTCCTGTCTAGCAGGATATCAAGATCGCCCCCCCCAAAAAATATGTGGTCTGTGTCTACAAGATCTATCTGCAATTGTAAACGTTGATAGAACGTGGGGAGGGGGGGGGGGGGGTCATCTATGTTCGTAGAGTATGCATTCACAAAAAGAACAGTGTGTCCCGCAAAGCATCCTGATACCGACAAGAATCTCCCGTCTGCATAGACAATTGTGAAGATATGTTTAAATGGTAGTATCTTGTGGCTCAGTATAGAGACTTCACAGGAATACGAACTATAATTCGAGAACAAACGGTGTGATCCCCAGGTAGCAGCAAATGTGGATGGGTTTGTAGGTGCTAAGTGTGTTTCCTGTAAGTATACAATATCAACCTTATGCTGCCGGATATATTGGAGTACCTGCCTACACTTTCTCGGGTTGTTGAGCCCCCTCACATTCCACGTCAGCATAGCAACGTCAATATAAGAGCGAACATCTACCCGGGGTGCCACTGTATGTACTAAGCCATATAGTGGTGCATTGTCATGTCTGTTTTAGTATGTGTAACTGTGTACCAGAACAAGGAAATTGAAACCCTAAACATTCTGGACCCTACTATTCCTACCCCCCTCACCCCTATCAGACCTAATAGCTGTCTGCTCGGTTCTATCTCCATAGAACCATCTCCCAACTTCACATTTTCTCTATGCGTAAAAGGCATATAATGCAATTCAACTTCATTGTGACTATCACGAGGGCGGTAACGCTACGTGAGCCCCCCGCACATCCAATGTATCATACAAATCAAATCCATACTTAGCCGTGCCACAGGGTCATCTACTAATTACCAGTACTAATTCAAGACATATGTGTGATGTTAGGTCATCGAGTGTCGCCAAAACCATTAGCCTTAAATAATGATGGGGTCCCAGCCTCAACTGGATGTAAAGTGGTCCACGCTCGCGCTTGACTGGATGTCCGGTGGTGATCTGCCCGGGGAGTTACCACGAGATGCTGCCCCCCGTATTGCTTGCAAAACCCATGATTGACCATTTACATCGACTTTTAGGCGTGCTGGATATAACTTTCCGCATCTCTGTCCCAAATTGCATAGCGTTGCTTTCACTCCGGTGACTTTGCGCCTGGCCTCATGCACCAGCATTGCAAAATCTCGGTCATGATAAATTGCCAGCTTCTTGGCAAACTGTAAAATGGTGTTGCAGTCTCTAAAGTTCAATAGTCTTGCGAGGATGGGCCTGGGCGGGAAATCAGGCTCAGTTCGTGGACCCAGTATTTGATTGCCAGCTCCACTACGAACATGGATGTGAACTATCCGATCCCGAAAAGGTCTGTTGAACGCTAAACAAATTGATCCATCCTACCTATATTTGTGGATTCTGATACCCCCATTATCTGCACATTGTTTTATCAGCTTCTTGTTTCAAGATCTTCGTTTTTTGTGACAATTGTTTCTATGACCCTCTCCAGGCATCAATTTTCTTGGCTGTCTGGGCTGCATCATCCTCGAGGTCTGAGACCCATCCTTTCGCCGTGGTCACATTAAACAATCTTTCTGAAATTTCTAAGCAAAGAAAATTCTTTCTGCCCAAAACTCCTCTGGCGAAATCTTCACCATCCCTCTCCTCACTGTCCCTAATTTCAGCCTCTACCTCGACCTCGGAGGATGTACGCAATGCTCTAGCTCAGTTTTTCTCTGACAAAGTGGCAAATATCTACGTCTCTTTTCCAGTGAACTCTAGAGAGGATACTGGTCTCAATTGGTTTCAACCCTCAGAGTATAGCTTTAGGTTGCTCCACATTAAAATTTTAGTGATGCGAAATGAGGAGACAACTTCTCAGATTCAATGGAATTTTTTTAAATTAGGGATGGTAGGCTGTGTTCCCCCCCCTTTCCTTTTTTGAAAGTGTTTAACCTCTGAAATAGCATGTGTTGATGATTCAGAAATGCACTTGTCCCATGTTTCCTACAGCTGCCCTAATCGTTAAACTCAGCAGCAGAAACCATACCCACTGAGCTATCCTGAACAGTACTTGAATGCTGTGCTGGACTTGATGCTGCAGGACTATGTGTCCCATTTTCTTTAAGCTGACCTTAACTCTAAAGTCAGCAGCAGAAACCATACCTGCTGAGGTATCCTGAACACACTGAAAGTTGTGCTGGATTTGGCTGGTAACAAGAAAGACTATCTGTCCATCGATCTGCATCTAGTCTGGTAGTGCAGGTAACCAACATCCATTTAATCCTTTCAAGAATGCAGCTAAAATTTGCTTCAAAAACATAGCTGAGTTAAATTTTGATAGCAAATATTAACACTGACTCGTTTTGGCGTTATATTTACCCAACTGTAAGTGCTGTGCACTTTGGGTTTTTACAACTGTGCTCTATTTTAACAGTTTAATAGTATTAAAGTATTGTTTCCAAGGTAAGAAGTTTACAGAGAGCTAACTTTGTGTTATATTGTATCTAAATTCCCCCTAACTCATCTGCGTCTTTACTGCTGACCACGGGTACCATAGGAGCTTCAATTAAAATCAGGCAGCCTTGATTGACGTTTGCAATTTACAGCACTGCAGGCCCATGGGCCAGCGAGGAGCCCAGCATGCACACTGGCCATCTAGGCCTGTAGAAAGGCCTGACAGAGCCGCCCAGGGCTGGAAGGCTCCGGACCTGCCCCTGTGGGCCGCACTGCTGCTGCAGGCAGAACTATATCCGTAGCTCCTGGATTCATACCACAGATGGTCCAACGTCTGAGCACCGCTACTCCACCCCTGACCTTAAGTGTACCGGGCTTATCTAATACCACAACTGCCTCACTGCCCCTGGCAACAACTACCCATCCATTCTTGTCCACAAATACCCCGGGACATGAGCACAGCTCTTGCTATTGTCGGAGCATAGCGGTCTTACAGCTAGTCGTCCTTGCACCTTGCCCTGTAGAGCTCCATCCCAACAACCTCGATTATCCTGAATAAACAGCATGAAACCTTGCACAAAAAAGCCTGCAACGGGGCGATATAGATGCCGTAGTGCCTGTGAGTAACTCCGTAGTAAAGGAGAAGTGACACATTGCAGCACGGAGGTGCAACAGCACACGAGGCCTGATGCGCAAGGCGCGCCACTGACGAGACCACAGAGGGATCCCAGCCTCCGGAGAGGAATCGCCAAAGGCACCCCTGTGAGCCATCAAGAAGCGGTGAATGCCGCAGCAATAAGGCGACGTCAGTAATGCAGCAGCTCAACCTCAGTGAAAGGAGACCAGGCGACAAACTGCGAAGGTGAGGCCTGGTTGGCAGCGCGCGCCTCAGACGGGACAAAGAGTGAACCCACCTACAAGCGAGGGAGCACTCACAGAGCCTTTATGGGACTCCGGACGCCAGCCCACACTGGGAGGCCTAACTAACAGACAGAAATCTCTACAAAGGGAAAAGCACATCAGTTGAGACTGGACCGGATGGGCACAACCCCAAGCCAGTAGCCCCGGGACACACAAGGCCTAAGCGGTAACCCCCTAGGGGGGATCTCAACTCAGAACCCACCCATCGGAGACCCACAAGAAGTAAGGTGGCAATCTATGCCGCTAGACCACGCCACAGGGCGTAACCCAGTAGCACTTGGGCCTACCCCTCCACGTCTGAATTAAATAATTCTAAGCACCCCAATAGGAGAAACGAAGAGAAGTGCACCGAGGTACGCAAGCATAGGTCCAGAAATGACACAAAGCTCACCCCGCACCGAATGCAGGAATGACGCGCAACAGTAAAACTCTGCAGTGACAAAAAGTTCTATCATCAGAGCCCTCAATCCTGGCCTAGAGCACAACTATCTCGCACAACACCACTACATAAGACTTGACACTGCGAGTGACCCCCAAGAGACACCGGATGCACGCCAAGCATTTGGCCAGAGCACAGGATTATACTGTAAACACCTGTGTAGGGCCTGAAGAAAAACAAGTGTGACATTGGCACCAGACCTGAAGTTGCTGCCCCCCACCGTTTCAAGTTGAATTCCGAAACCCCACAGGGGTATAGTCGCCACAATGCGTGCTAAATGCCTGTGGATAAGTTCTTCTTCCTCTCCTGGGTGAACTATAATGCCCATGAGCGGCTGGCCCAGAAGACAGTGGCCTTAAGAATAGAATTGTGATACAATATCTCATAAGTAGAGATTTGTGAGCATCGGAAACAAAATATACGTCCAGGCTGGTAAAGAAAGCACCTAACAGAAGTACACCCCATGGAATACCTGAATGCCCATAGCATAAAAGTTAGCCATGGGCCGCTTACGGACAAACAGCACGCAGCAACCCACCGCACATCTACAAGCGCAAGGAACTCAACACACACGAGAAGAGGGAGAAGTCCCAAACATAGCACTCTCAACCAAACGTAACTCAGTCCTAGCCGCAGTGGAGAAGATAGGAGTTGCCCTAGACCACACCCCTGATCTATACTGGAATCAAAAATATACAAGGCCAAGTCAGACTTTACCCTGCTAACAGCTTATCACCGAAAGCTGGTGGACAAAGTCCAGATAAACGAACATGCCCTCCTGGAATTGAAACCAACCACTCACAGCCATGCAGCAGCACTGCAAGACATCATGGACTGTGTCAGCACTTGAAGACCGACTAGAAGAAGCATAAGGCAGCTTGCATATCAACAACATACGTGTGGTAGGCCTTCCAGAGGGAGAGAGGGTCAAGACCAGATTGCCTACATTTTGGCAGCGGGAACTCCTCCCAGAAGACATTCTGTCACCACAGTTCGTAGTGGAGAGAGCCCACCGTGTACCAGCCCGTCAGCCACCTCCGGGAGCCAAGCCACGACTGCTGCTTTTCAAGCTACTTAATTATAGTGACAGGGACACAGTGCTCCGAGAAACTCGCAAGCTTGAAGAAATTAAGGTGCAAAACGAGTCATGTTGCTCCCAGACATGATGCAAGGGCAGGGACACCGAGGAGCAATTCACGGAAGTAAAGCACCAACTTCGGACATTAGACATCAGCTATTCCCGGATGTTCCCAGCCAGGCTACAAATAGTCACAAAAGGACTAGCTAGAGGAATCAGGACAATTAACAGGGCCCAGACCTCTCGCAGACCTACAACCACCGTGTCGAAACAAGAAGAACTGCCACCGTGGAAGAGGAGGGAACCCCAGGCAGGCAAGTTCACAAGCAGCAATACCCGGCATGGAACAAAGAATGATGGAGCGTCAAGAAGCTCTCCATTTAGCCGCAACCATCCGAACCACCTCGCAACCCTCTGAACCAGACCCATACACACCTCTCTCCCAGAGGTCCACAGGCTCCTGGCAGGTGCGATCCGAGGATCGAGACTCCCTCCAGATGCCGGATATCACGCCACAGACATCCGCAAATATAATATAAGCAATGGACAACTGATCACTACAGTGTATCCTTTTAATGATTATACACCCACTACATGATCAAATTCAAATAACACAATTTGGCGGGGAAAGCTCAAGCACTTAGACCCCCCCTAAATAGATATTAGATCAGCGCAATCCTAATGGAACATGCTCTCTTCAACAAATCAGTTACACTCACAGCATAAACTTAGAGATACAGGGATTCACTAATTAATCCTACTCAGGACCAAGGTGAGCTCCACCGAACATAAGCACATAGCACGCTACCAGAGTCCAGTCATTCCTAGCATGACAGTTGCCACTGTTTGGCCCCACAGTCTGGACGAGGATCGACTATAATCTGGCCTATATAAATTTGTACACAACTCAGTTATATCCCCACTTACCGTTATCACCCCATCGCCAGAGACCCTATCAGGCACCCTGGTCAACAACAGTACCCTCAGCCTCCACTAGATAGGAAGACACAAACAGCACACAGGGCAGAGACCAATATTTTGAAATGGAACATGAAGGGCATGCATTCGCCCACCTGCATAAGATGAGAGGCTGCTCACAATGTTTTTGGAGTCTGTGCATCTACCTGAAATCACAATAGAGCAAAGAACTATTAAACGAACACGTAACACCCGAAGAAATTCAAAAGGCAATCATGTGCTAGCAAATGGGAAAACACCTGGCCCAGACGGAGTCCTAGCAGAATTGTACAACGCATATGCCACAACACTTGTCCCCCACTTACACACTATATATACAGAAGCACGAAGCCGGCAAAGACCCAGCAAGTCAACTCCGTCTCCTCCTCCTGCTTCAACACCTTCCGCATGCTTCGCAAGATCTACAGAGGAATCGCCACCGTAACCAGAAGGATGGTCACCCAGGACCTAGTCACCAGCAGGCTGGACTACCGCAACGCCTTCTACGCAGGAACCACAGCCAAACTTCAGAAAAGACTTCAATGCATACGCAAGCAGAGGCCCAGAAACACCTCGTCCTCGACATCCCCGCCACAGCCACATCACTGCCCACCTGAGAGACCTGCACTGGCTCTCCGTCAACAAGAGGATCACCATAAAAGCTCCTCACCCACGCTCACAAAGCACTCCACGATGCCGGACCAACATACCGGAACAAACGACTCACCTTCTACACCCCCAACCGCCAGCTTCGCTCCGCTGACCACACCCTCGCCACCGTTCCACGGATCCACAGAACGACCACCGGCGGTAGATCTTTCTCCCACCTCATCGCCAAGACATGGAACACCCTCTCCATCCACCTGCGACAGACCCAGGACCTGTAGACCTTCAGGAGACTTCTCACGAACTGGCCTTTCGAGCAATAGCAGCCCCCCTTCCTCCTTAGCGCCTTGAGACCCTCGCGGGCGAGTAGTGAGCTCTACAAATGCTTGATTGATTGACTTCCTCCATCCATGAGAGAGGCAAAACTGGTGTCCCTTCCCAAGCCAAGACCCCACCGAATTGAGATCTTACAGACTACTAGCCCTCCTTAACGTGGACTATAAAATATTAGCAGAGTTACTTGCTGACAGGCTCGCACAGGTGGTGCCCTCACTGGTACACTCTAACCAGAACAGGCTTGTGCCTTCCAGTAGCACCTCATTGAATCGGAGACGCTTCTTCAGAATATCCACTTATTCAAAAACCCACAGGGCGCGCACAGGGTGTCTGTTATTAGACCTTGGGAGAGCTTTTGATTCATTGGAATAGAGGTTCCTCTTCGCGGCGCAAGAGAGATATAAACTGGGGGACTCCTTCCTAAGCATGGTGAGACTGCTTTATTTATTTTGTTTATTTATTTTGAAAGTTTTATATAGCGCGGACAAGATCTTTGCAGATATCAGAGCGCTTTACAAAGAGTAGTACATGAGGGAGCATAGTCAGACAGATAAATCAATAGGTCAAACAATACAAATAGGTGGCTGTAAAGCCAATCATGTGAGTAATAAGATTACTAATACAAATAAGCAAAGGGGTCAAACATGTAGTACAGATCGGTGCAGAGTATTAACAGAGTTCGAGATAATAGTTCAAGTGTATTTAGCCATGAGGATAGCTTTTACTTCATTTTTAAAGAGTGTAGTGGAAGAGATAAGCCTGGTTTCGGGCGGGAGTGAGTTCCAGATCCTAGGCGCCATTCCTGAGAAGGCGCTCTTATGTTTTTTCCTTCGGAATCTTCGAGGTTTCAGCAGAAGATTGTTTGAGTGTTATGCCTAAAGATTTTGCTGAGTCCACGATGGTGGGTTGGACATTGAGTGCGGTTAGGTGTTTAAGCCAAATTTGAGTGGTGGAGATCTTCGCTGGAGGTGAGATCAGAAGGAACTCTGTTTTCAGGGCATTGAGTTCGAGATGATTATCGGCAAGCCAGGATTGGGTGCATCTGATCGTTGAGTTCAGGAGCAAGATGTCTTTGGGGGACTGTAATTTGAGATAAAGTTGGGTGTCATCGGTGTACATGTGAAAGTGTACATTGGATGCTTGTAGCAAGGTGGTGAGAGGTTCCATGACTAGGTTGAACAGAGTTGGGGAGAGAGAGGATCCTTGGGGGGACGCCTAGCGTTACGGGTATTGGCGAGGACATCAGGTTGTTGCTCTTGAATTTCTGCGATCTGTTGTGAAGAAAGGAAGTGAACCACTTGAGAACAGTTCCAGATACACCCATTCTTGTGTTTAGTAGTTCTAGTAAATTCTCATGTTTAACGGTGTCGAATGCTGAAGAGAGATCAAGGAGGACGGAGGCAGGTGTCCTTTTGGTCTAGCATTTGAAGTGCGACGTCAATTATGTGAGTCATAGCAGTTTCTGTACTGTGTCCTGCTCGGAAGCCTGACTGGTGAGGGTTGAGGGGATCAAATTGTTCAATGTGTTTAGTCAATTGTAGTTGTGCGCATTTTTCCAGCAGTTTGGCGAGAGTGGGAATATTGGTAATGGGACGGTAATTGTTGAGATCAGAGGGGTCGGCTGTAGGTTTCTTTAGTAGAGGTGTGACCTGACCAACTTTGAGGGAGTCAGGTATGCTTCCTTGTTGGAGAGAGCTGTTGATAATTTTAGTCCAGAGAGGTAGAAGCAAAGGGGTAAAGTCTTTTACTGCGGTAGCAGGAAGGGGGTCCGTGAGGTGATTGGATGGTTTCAGGGTGCTGAGCAGTTTGCCAATTTCTTCTTCCGAGTATGTGCCAGAGGTTGACCACGTAGCATTGTTTTTTGGTTCAGTGGGTGCTAGGCACTGGGGTTTGGAGTAGAGGCTTGCGTCAATGAGGAGATCGCTCTTTATGTTGTCAGTTTTTTGGATAAAGACAGCAGCGAAGTCTTCACAGGAGGGCGCCTCACGCACAGTGTTGAGTGGTTGGGGTTGATCCTTGGATTGTGATCTGATTAGCTCAAACAGTTTTCTCGGGCGGTTTTTTGCTTGGTCGAGCTGGAGGAAGAAGAAGTCTGATTTTGAGCGTTTTATTTTCCTGAAGTAGGCGTTTCTCTTTTTCTTCAGATCTTTTAGGTGCATTGCAGAGGGAGCTGATCTCCAGGTACGCTCTGCCAATGGTGCGAGTCAGAACAGGCTCTTACATATCCGACCCAGGAAATGTACGAAGATGGACAAGGCAGGGATGCCCCCTCTCCCTGCTGCTCTTCGCGCTAGCAATTGAGCCGCTAGCAGAAGTGCCCAGACCGGAAGTGGGGGAGAGCGTCACACTAGGTGGCGGTGCGCACACCATATCATTACACGCAGATGATCTCCTGCTATATATAAAAGACGGACACCAAATCCCCCAACAGTTGCAACTCACACTGGATAGATTCGTCACCATATCGGGGCTGAACGTGAACTTCTCTAACTCCGGTTTTTACTCCTTTAGCAAGCATGGCGTAGACCCGGGCTACACACTCAATAGAGAACAGGTCAGATGGTGTGCCAACACATTCCGCAATCTCGGAATTCGCATATACCGAAACAAGATGGACCTACTAGATGCAAATCTAGGCAGAGCCCTAACCGCTGTCTGATCCCAGGTGACATTCTGGAAGACACTACCGATGTCAGTGATGGGGAGGGTGTCCCTCACAAAGATGGTATTTCTATCCCGATTCCAATACAACTTCAAGAAAATCTCCATCAATATGTTTCCCCTTCCTTTTTCAACCCATTGGAAACATTAATCAAGGACTTTATAAGGTGACACACCAGACACTGCGTATCAATTAAAAAAATACTACCTGCCCATTGACTAGGGAGGCCTAGCGGCCCAAACCTAGAACAGTACTACCTGGCTGCTTAACTTCAGTGGGTGGCCAGGTTGATGGCAGATCGACACAGAGGAGACATGGCGACCACACAATCACCCTTACAGCTTTCGGACCCGATGGGACTCTCCACCCCTATGCAAAAACAAACCACCAGACTCATTGCTGCTCAACGCAGCACCCATATGCTATTGCAGAGCGCTATATATAACCTGCAGAGTCACTCCGTACGCTCCGGCCCTGCCACTGGAAGGGACAACCAGAGGTACATACATCCACAGCGGCGGAACTGCGGCAGTGGCGAGATGCAGGAGTCCAGGACATAAGAAACCTCTACTTCTGTATACCACACTGGTAGAGGGAGAGGAATTACCCCCCGGACAGTTCCTGCTACATCGCTCCCTCTTGATGGCACTCAAGAGGGTGACTTATCCCCTGAACCAAGTACACACCTTACGGTGCAAAACACACACATCATGGGTCAGGGGGACATCTGACCAAATGGTTCGCAGCCTCGCTAAGACAACACACAGCGGGTGCTTTGTCGTCACTCAGGCAGCACTGGGAGAACGAAATGGGGCATGACTTTTTAAACCCATAATGATCCTCGGTATTGTTGAGCCCTGTACAAATTCCCAGGAACGCAAGCCTACGTCAGATTCAATTCTACATTATGCAGAGAGCATATCTCACACCTGAGAAAATCAAACAGTACTTCAAAACGCCAAGATGCTGCATGCCCTGGATGCTCACTTGCTGATGTGGATTTACTGCACATCATCTGGGGATGCCCTATCCTGTCCGACTACTGGAAAGAAGTAGCAGACACTATCACATTGTACGGATAGAGTCTTCCCATTTGATTGGCACACGTACATTCTGCACCTGCACCGGCGAAATGGAAATAACAAAGTCACTTCCCGGTTTTTGGACATGGGAATGAGGGTATCGAAAAAGCTGTTTGCCAAAAGGGGAAAGCCCCTGACTCCCCACACATCATAATGAGGAAACGCTCAATGCTCACCTGGGCGAAAGCAGAGACCGCCACGCTCCACCGAGAAGACACGATGAGCATCCGTAAGATCCCTATAGCCAATAACTGGGATATGATCCTGTCTGCCCTGACACTGATCCATAACAATGCGCCGCCCCCAGACCCAGCAACAGCTGCGCCTTAAAAACATACAACACCAACAGATTAAGATGCTGAACAAGAAACATCGCAGTGAACGCACAGCAAAGGCATGCATGCTCACCTTGCAATCTATTGATAGGCAAGATAAAAATGCCAGACACACACACTAACCCACAGAATACAATGACCAGGGTGCCCAAGTGACAATCTCATAGCTCAGACCCAACCCTATTATGTATTATTTTGTAATTGTTCCATTATAACCCCCTTCGCACAGTTCAAGTTGTTTTGTACACCTTACCATTGAAAACACGAAAGAAGAGTGCATGTCCCAAAAACTCCAGATGGGTTGTGAAACTTAATATGCTGTACAACAGTTAACCATAAGAATATGTTATTACATGATGCAAACTGTAACCACGCACTAATTGGTGAAAGGACGTCTGTAAGCACAATGGTGTAATGCTAACCAGAAGATTTATGTAACAAGCAATTATGATAAGCACCAATTTGATGTTTATGTAAAGCTCATTTATAACCTTCCAAAACAAGAAAACTAATATAAAACAGATTTGTTTTTTAAATGTTGGTTTTGACACTTCACTTTTTGGTGTGAACATTTATTGATATAAATACAGTCAAGTCATAAGGATAGCATTCCCAAATAAATGGTTTATTTTAACTTTAATATGGGGTATTCTTTTGCGGCACCCCCACGTGGGCCTGAAGAAAAGGTCCGTTCACCCAGCCCACTTACGCCATTTTCATATTATTATTTTCCCAAATGCACATCAGTGCACCACAGCTGCAACAGAAATATTTTTTTTTGTTAAAGATATTTTTATTGAAAGTACAAGAAGAAGAAAGAAAGTAAGAAGAAGATAGAAACACAATAAATGCGACAAGAGCCCTCGCAGGAGCTCACTCTACATGGCAGAGGAGACTGAACATTGCTGAAGATTGGTCAACGCGGCCACCCTAGCCAGGATAGTTCTCAAAGTTCGCCAGCTAATAATGTTGCCCCAAGGGAGAGTCCATATAAAGGCATCGGCTCACAGTGGCGCCAGGCATAAGCCACCTAAGTCGGGGGCTCAGTCGATCAGTCTAATTTGCGCCTCCTCGTCTCTCCGCCGAAAGAAAAACAATGCAGCGAGGTGAAACACAAAAACCCACCCCCCATAGAGATAGAAGGAACAGAACACCCTCCCCCCAAAACTCCTTCAACCCTCCATCCCCCTCCCCCCAGTGGTGGCAGCTAAGTAACAGGCACACATCAAAACATCCTCTCACACCTGGAACAAATGGAGTGCACGCAAAGTGGGCGGGCAGACCGCCGACGGCAGACCCTGAGAAAGGAAGCGGACCAGGGGGCCCCATCGAAAAACGAAGTTTTTGAAATCTCCTCTGAAAACATCCGCCATACGCTCTATACTCAGCAGTTTCCACAACCTCGCATACCAGAGGGAAAGTGCAGGGGCCTCTTCTTTTTCCAGGCCGCCGCCAAGGTCAGCTTGGCCGCACCAATGCAGAGCCAAAGGATTTGTTTATCCGCCTTGGTCTGATGCTCCAGGAGCTGATCACGGAGACCCAATAGAACAAAACCCATTGAGTCAGGAACCGGGTAACCCAGCACATCTTTGATTTGGGACAGTATCTCCTCCCAGTAGGGGCGAATGACAGGGCAGTTCCACCAGATATGGCGAAAATCCCCCAAGAGGCCACATCCTTGCCAACATCTATCCGATGTGGAGGGAAAAATCTTTTTCGGCTGGGTAAAGATACCAGTCCAACATTGTTTTCATGTGGGCCTCCCTAAGGTCAATGGAATGATTAAATCTGTGCAAGTCACGCCAGAGGTGGGTCCACTCCTCGTCGGAGATATCCCGACCCAGGTGCTCTTCCCACAAACCCATATATCGAGGGCGAGGCGAGATAGCCATAGCAAGCAGAAGGCCATAAAGGAATGAGATCACCCCTCTCATGGATGCTGTGAGGGTGATAAAGGATTCAAAATCTGTACGAGGCCTTGTCGCTGCGTCCCGCACCTCGGGTGACAACGCCCAGTGTAGCATTTGGGCATGCCGTTAACGCTCGGACGGTAACACCGCATAGTCACGCATGCAATTATGGAAGGTGAGTGGCCCATACCCATGAAACAGGTGCGTGAGCGCGTGACACCCTCCCGCCCTCCACACATCAAAGGGGCCCTCCACAAGCGCCGGCGGAAAGGCCGGGTTAAAATGTGTAGGGGTGAAGGGGGACGGGAAGGAGGTCCACCTCTCATCGCTGGAAACCGAGTCCCAGACCTTCAGGGTAGTGCTCGTAGGAGTGCTAATATAGGCATTCCGAGGACGATCCCCCTTCGCCTTCCAGACCAGGTCCCATATCGACCTCCCCGCCACACTCCTATCCATATGCAACCAGTGCTTCTCCGATTCCATCTGGGTCCACTCCACCAGCACTCGGAGTTGCGCCGCCTTATAATAAAGGTGCATATCTGGGAGGCCGACCCCACCCTTCTTCAAAGGCCTTCGCAGGGTGAGGAAGGAAAGTCTAGCGCAACCCCCTTGCCAAATGTAGTGTAGGATCATGGTCTTAATGCGCCTAAAAAAGCCCCCATCCAATGTAATAGGGAGCGCTTGAAATAGATACAGGAACTTGGGGAGCATCGTCATTTTAATAGCATGGCTGCGGCCCAGCCAAGAAATGAACATGGGCTTCCACCGATTAAGCTCAGTCTGTATCTGGGTCAACAAAGGCGGGAAGTTGACCGCATATAGATTGGTGACGGACGAGGTCAGCCGGACATCTAGGTACTGTATAGAGGAGCTGGCCCACGACAGGGGCGTGAGCGGCCGGATGCGGTCCACCTCAGCAGATGGTAGCGTGAGGTTAAGGATGTAGGACTTGCTAGGATTGACCCTAAAACCCGCCACTGCCTCAAATTGAGAGAGTACCTCCTGTACCCGTGGAAGAGAGCTTCCCGGGTCCGCCAGTGACAGCAGAACATCATCAGCAAAGAGGGAAATTTTATGCTGCTCTCCTGAAAAGGGGAGACCACTGATGCCCGGGTCTTCCCGTACCCTAAGAGCTAAGGGTTCAATGCAGAGCGCAAAGAGAAGGGGAGATAAGGGACAGCCCTGCCGCGTACCCCGGGAGTGCGCAAAGAAAGGTGAAACATGGCCGTTAACCATGACTCTTGATCGAGGACCGTGGTAGTTGGCCCGCAGCATAGCTATGAATCTGGAGGAGAAACCATAGGCCGCCAGGGTACCAAAGAGAAAGTTCCAGTCTACCCGGTCGAACGCTTTTTCAGCGTCAAGGCCCACCAAGACCGCCGGGATCTTGAAGCGATTGGCCTTCTCAATCAGGTGAATCAGCTTTCTGGTGTTGTCGTGGGTCTGACGACCCTTTATAAATCCCGACTGATCGGGATGAATGAGGGCAGGCATAAGGTCCTGGAGTCGTGCAGCCAAGATGGAGGAATATAATTTGGCATCTACATTCAGTAGAGCTATGGGCCGGTAGGACTCGCACTTCGAGGGGTCCTTCCCGACTTTGGGGATAATCGAAATCATCGCCTCCGCCATGGAGCCCGAAATATGACCCGCCTCCCTCATGCCGTTAAAGAGTGTCACCAAAAAGTCGCCCAACTCAGAGGCAAAGGTCTGATAGAAGGGTGCCGTGAATCCATCCGGGCCAGGTGCCTTAAGTGGCTTAAGGGACTTAATCGCGGCCAACA
The DNA here is from genome assembly GCF_964263255.1 of Lissotriton vulgaris. NCBI lineage: Eukaryota > Metazoa > Chordata > Amphibia > Caudata > Salamandridae > Lissotriton > Lissotriton vulgaris. Next base: position 1,210,410,301 of record NC_141691.1, read on the forward strand.
CCTCCTCCCTAGTAAAGGGGGCCTCCAAAAGGTCATTCCACTCCTTGGAAACCTGCGGAAGTGGATGAGCCCTCAGGTACTCCTCCTGATCCTCCGGCACCAGGCTATCCGCCGAGTACAGGGCGGCATAAAATTTGCCGAAGAGCTCCGCCTTGGCCGCGTCTTGATGCTCCAAGGCGCCCGGATGCCACCTATGTATTCTCTCTCGCGCTTATCGCGAAGCTGTCGAGCCAGATGTTTCCCTACTTTATTGCCTTGTGCGTAAGAAAGACGCCGTAAGCGCAGGAGGGTATACTCCGCCCGGTTATTATAGTGGGCCCTGAGTTTACCCCGCACTGCCGCAAGCGGACGGAGCGTCCTTCGAGAAGGATTCTGCTTGTGCGCAGTTTCAAGTGTCGTCAGCTCCGCCTCCAGCGCCTCCCTTTCCTCATGCCTAAGTTTGTTCAAGGCGGAATTCAAAGCAATGCACGTGCCCCGTGTCGTCGCCTTAAAGGCGTCCCATTGGTTGAAAACCGAAGTGTCGCCTTCCTTGTTAAACTCAAAGAATTCACCAATGGCCGCCCTGCGTTTTGTGCATGACTCCTGATCTCGCGTAAGAGAGACAGGGAAGTACCATTTGCGGTGGGGGGACGTCCCCGGGGCCCAAGTCAGGCACACTGCCAGGAGGCTATGATCCGATACAGAGAGCGGGAATATCCTACTTTCCCTCAGGTCCCCCTGTAACGACTGGTTCAGAAAGATGTGATCAAGACGCGAATACGTGTGGTGAACATGGGAGAAGAATGTATAGTCTCTAGTGTGGGGGTTGAGGGCGCGCCAGCTATCAATGAGACCCAAGCTTTCCATAGCATCACGCGACTCGGAGGAAAAGAGACCTGCCTCCGTCCGCTGCTGGTGCGAGCAATCAAGTTCTTTGTCCCAAACCAAATTGAAATCCCCCATTACCACCAAAGCACTCTCCCCAAAGTCCCCCACCTCCCGCAAGAAAGCCTCAAGGAACCCGTTTTGGCCCGTGTTCGGCGCACAGAGAACCACCCACGTGCAGAGCTTGCCAAGGAGCATCCCCTTCACCATCAGCCATCTACCCTCCTTGTCGCTACGCACACCCATGGGTTGGAATTGTAGTGTAGAGCAGAACAAGAGTGCCACCCCCCGGTGCTTAGTGGTGGCCGAAGACCTGTAAATCAGTGGGTATTGCCTATTCTTGAGCCTGGTTTCGTCCCTACGAGCCAAATGAGTCTCTTGCAGTCCCACCACATCCAGATGATGATCTATAATGTATTTCCACACCTTCTGACCCTTTTGGGGGGAATTAAGGCCTTTAACATTCCATGAACCTATCGTGACTAGCATCATTTAGACATTCCCCTCCCCCGCTCCACATAGTGCCCCCTGTAGTGCCCTAAACAGCCCGAATAAACCCACAGTCATACCAGATCCACCTCTACCACCACTGAGCCCATTCCAAATCAACACCCCCCCAACCCAAAGGAACCCCAAGACACTATACAAAGAAAACAGCCCCAGAACCTTAAAGAGAAAAAAATCGACCAAAAGAAGAAGCACCTGGACATGACCATAAGGGTCGGGGGTAGAAGACCCGGGTAATGCCCCCCTCGAGTTCAGGGTCGGGGTAACCCTCCAGTGTAGCAAGGTCCCTTAATGTACCTGAGGTGGTAGAGCCCCTCCGGCCCCACAGGCCGATGTTTGGGGAGCCTAGGCTGCCGAAGAGCTGTCTATCCGGTTCGAATCAGTCACCAAAGCCACCGAGGCAAGGGCCTCTCCCCTCTCACATTTTGGCTCACCGATGGATTCGGGCCTTCCGCCATTCCAGTGCAGCCCACTCTTTGCCATGCCGGGGAGCGGGAACGGCGTTGTCTTCTTGGGGAAGCGCTGGCGCCAGCCGACGCGGCCTCTTCCTTCATGCCCAGAAGTTCCCTGGCAGCCGCCAGGGATCGTATTTGCACCAGTCTGTTCTGCCATCTAAAGATGAGCCGAAAGGGGTGGCCCCAGGAGTAGGACACCCCGTGCTCCCGCAGGAAAGCCGTGACCGGGCGGAAGTCCCGCCGCTTCTGTAACGTGGAGGCCGCCCAGTCCTGAAAAAGCTGGGGGCTGTGTCCCTGAAATTGTAGGTTGTTGGTATCCCTGGCCTTTCTTAGGATCCTCTCTTTCAATTGAAAGTCGTGGACACAAACTAAAATGTCCGGCGGCGAACGCGCGCCACATGGCAACCCAACTGGATGAACTCTGTCCATTCGGATCTCAGAGAGATCCGCCTCTGCTAGAATCTGCAGAAAAAGGGCCTCCACATACTCCCGCAAGTTTCCACCTTCTCCTTCCCAGGGCACCGCTCGGATTCTAATGTTATTACGGCGGGATCGATTTTCCAAATCCTCGCAGGGCCTGAAGGTCTAAATTTTGCTCCCGGAGTCTGAGCATGTCCTGCTGTAACTGGTGGACGTCACCAGCAAGGCCTAGATCGTGGTCCTCCAGGGTCGCCACCCGCTCTCCGATGCCATCCACATCTCGGCGGACCTCGCGCAGATCGGAGGCCAGCTTCGACTTCAGCTCCGTGATGTCGTCCTTGATGGATGCAAAAAGTTCGAGTAAGAAGGCCTTTGTGACAGGGCCGTCCCCGTCCTCCTTCGGGGGTGACTTGCTGGAACTGGGGGGCGAAGCAGATGGACCCTTCCCAGGACCGTCCTTCCCCGGCTTATTCATGCGGTTCCCCGTCGTCATGATGGGGAGCCGCGGCTATCCCCCACGCACTCCGCGATTCCCAGGAGCACCCCCCAGGACCCCCGCTCTGCCGACACCGGGAGGCCGGAGCTATCAGGGGACAGCGATCGCCGTGCACTCTCAATGTTCGTTGAATCGCCCCCGAGCTGTATGGGGTAGGGTCGGATCAGCACCTCTTCTCCTCTCGTCCCTCTGCGCTGTCCAGCAGCCGCCAGACAGGTCGGCGCCTCCCCGTCACCTCGTCCAGACGACGTTAGCCGAAATGATCCACAGGGGGGTAGATTAAGCTCGGGACGGTCCCAGTCAGGGCGTCCTGTATTGCGATTGTTCCCCTCCGCAGGTCGCAGTGGCCCAGGGTCCCCCGGGTAATGGCAGCCGAAGATCTCCGGTTGATGCAGTGTAGGCCGCCCCAACCTCGTGCGTCGCAGCCTCGTCACCTCGGCTAAGTCTGCCGTTCTTGGTCGTAACTCGACGGGGAAAGGCTCAAAAGCAATCAGGGCACCTCAGCAACCCCAATAAAGTCGATTCCGGAGCAAAGATCGCATCAGGACAGCTTTACAAAGCGATGAAGGGCTTGAGGCGCCGGAGGAGCTCGCAGGCACGTCTTATTCCGTTGCCATCTTGGCCACGCCCCCCAACAGAAATATTTTTATGACTGCCAGACAATCATAATACAGCAGATTTGCGATTCTGGAGGTAGGCTGAAAATACACAATGCACAAAGGGAGAAAAAGCTTCCTACTCACATGGGGGTGCTTTTTTCTTGTTTATTCATGTAGCAGAAAAACCTCCATGGAGGATCCAGAAATTAACGTTCCAACTATTTCTTACATTTAATCTCTTTGTGCCCAACCAGTTATCTTTTTAAACACTAATAAAAAAAATACAGAACAGACTTACTTCAATCTAGTAAAGGCACAATCCTTGAGTTAAGCTTCATGTTCATGCCAAATGTGGTGTCATACCATTCAGCCACTGTTACTATATCAAGGAGTAAAACATTGTATGGGACAGACCGTCCTCATCTAGTAATTGAGAAAGTGAAGGGCAGCATCAAGAATACATGACTATCTCGCTCCTTTTGATACTGTGAGGAGCCTAGAGATTAATTGGGTGGAGGAACAAGCTCCCCATCTAAATATCCAACAATCCAACTTGATACCACTGAAACACGCCGCTTTCTGGTCCTTATTTGTATAATGATGTGCTAATGAAAAGTGTTCTGTATGTTTTTCAATCTATGTACGACATGTAATAAATTTATGTGGATTGTTATTTTTATTATTCACAACGAATATAGTTTATTTTAAATAATTTTAAGTGCACTGAATAGATCTATTTAATATACATTTTTATATTGGTAATTTTTTGGCTATAACTATTCTCTCTGGTAAACAAATGATAGTTTGAATGTGGCAGGGAATAGTATGGTATGCTATTGAGAAATCCCAAAGGGAATCGGTTTCTGAACAAATAGTAGAGATCCATTGCACCGGAGGGCAATGTTCAGATGGAAAACAGATATAGAGCTACCATTAACGACACTCAAGGTGAAACTACTGTGCATAGACAAGCAGAATATATCAAAGAATAGTAATCACAGGGAAATACACAATAGGGTCTTACATTGGACATATTGCACAACCAAAATGTTGGATATGGGACTACAAACAGATGTGAAATTCCCATGCTGCAGTACAGTGCATGCCGACTTCCTTCATCTAGCCTGGCTATGCATTGGTACAGCTACAACCAGGAAAGTAGCTTTCAGCTAAACGTCAGAAATGGTAACAATTAAGATACTATCCATTCCACTAATGGACCCTATGCGGCTATGTCTATGAGATGGCCAAACATGTAAGAAAATATACAGCACTGGCACTCCTACAAGCCGAAAATAGAAGTAGCATTAAATTGGGGGAAGGGAATACTTTATACCACAGCATGTTGGCAAAAAGAAGTTATTGACTGTAGCAACCAAAGATATATTTATAACATGTTACTGCTGTCAAAGCCAAGACACAAAGATATGTGGTGCAGTGGGAGGGGGGAGAGACAATCTAGTTGGCAGGTGCTGTGAGTCAACAGATATAAACTGAACACTTTATTATTAATTTTCCATATTGTTGTAGAGTATATTTGACGTTCATACACAACTAAGCACGGGCTGTTTACAAAGCAGAGTGCTGTAGAAAAATTGCTGTTCTATGACATGCAACAACAACCCTGTTCAAGATGTACACATTAAGCAATACATTTAACAATCAATGTTTATACTGTCCAGATGGTAACTGTATGTGTGGTGTAGTGAAGACAAAATACCAACGGGACTCCAAGAGAACTCAGAGTAGGAAAACCAGTAGTTAACTTTCAAGGAGTTCCTCAATGGACAATCAAGACTTCTCTTCGGGAAAGTCAGTTCCAACTGGTTCTTGACAAACCAATGTGTGTACTTAACTGGGGTTTTACACAGATTCTGCTGGTAATGCGGAAGTGTGTGTTAGGATGACAGTGCGTCAGAGTGCAGGGCCTAAGGGCCTGATTCAGATCTTGGAAGATCTGGTCTCACAGCTGCTTTTTCGAATGTTTCTCCATCTCGCCTACTTGGCAGTCCATCCATCGTATTTAGATGTTGGCAGGTCAATGGATGAAAGACCACATGAGTCCCGCCGACTCACACTTTTACAAAAATATTGTAGTTGTGGTGCTTTGAGGTGTTGAGCGTGTGGTGTTTATGGGTGTGCATTTAATAGTGTGTATATGTTGTTTGTGTGGCATGCAATATGTAACAAAAAGAGGCATAACATATTACCTACATGTGTTATTGAAGCAAACACAACATGTGTATTGACACATTAATAAGTAATACTTACCAGTCTCCACTCCACCAGGTACTATCTCCATCAGCAAACCGCCGCTAGGACAAACCCAACACAAAATTAGCTTACTGCTGGCCTGACGGCGACAGAGTACCGTTAGCCAGCAGAGGAGACTGACGCTATGGAGGAGGTGCGCCGCTTACACAATGGTAAACAGTATGCAGATTGGGACAGCAGTTCAACCAGCACACATCTAAATAAGGCAGGTGGGACTCAGTCAACTCAACAAAGTACTTGAAACCACCACGACGGAAGGAAAGCGGGAGTACAGCCAAGATCTAAATTACGCCTTAAGTCTCTCTACTGCGTCAGTGCCAATCCAGGTTAGCTCACAGTGCAGCCCCTGAACGCCTAACCTCTCCAGAGTAAGAGGTGATTTCGGCAACGTCAAACATGACCTTCTTGTCCACAAGGGAATGATGGAAACAGATCCTACCTTTTCGTTACTTACTCACTCATGCATGCCTGTAGTAAACATTTGTTACATATATACCCAGGTCCCAGTGCCGTTGGGTCAACCCTTTAAATATAACGTGTAGTAAACATTTGACATGAAGAAAGATTACAGTAAGTTTATTGAAACTATTGTGATTTATTTTAGGAAGCAAATGTGCTGCGATCATTCGGCAGATGCAACTGAACAAAGTAATTAGCATTACTAACAGACTATATAGGGTAGCATCCAAACCATGGCAAATTATATATCTGGCTGGGTCTACCCTTACTATGTATGTACAGGGATAGATCTACGCGCTCTGTAATTGGCATAGGACCTCATACCTGGAATATGCAGTTAGGTGAACCGCATCAGGAGTGTTAACTTATTTTTCGCAGGGCTGTATGGCAGGCCCTGCTGTCACTCCAGAACAGGAATACAAAATTGGTCCGTGACTCAATTTGGCATAAGATAAATTATAATTTAGTTAATGTGTGTTGTATAGAGAGCTACAACACTGGTATTAATACCTACAACAACCACTTCCATATATGCAGTCAATACCTTGTTTATGAACGCATTTGCTGAAAGTGAGAAAAAAAAAAGATTTGGAGATAACACAAGGAGAAGAAAGCACCACATATATCCCTATTACTCATCACCAAAGAAAGGAAATGCGCTAGAATATACCCAATATACCCCAACTATTTAAAAATCCCTAAGATCAGGAAGAAACTCAAATTAGCAACCACGCAATACTTTAAAGAAAATGATGGAAAGGTATCCTCGCCCTCGGTACTTTGGAAAGCTTACAAAACGGTCCTCAGAGGTGAAGCGATAGCAGCGATAACGGGGCACAAACGGGATTCCAGACGTGAACTCACAGAACTGGAACTAGCACTTCACAGCGCGAACGTCACACACATGTCAAATCCCACACCGGAGTCAACGCACTTACTTCAACTCCGTCAACAACAATATCAAGACCATCTAAAGACAACAGTCAAGGGCTATTTGGCAAACACAATGCATAGAATATACGATGTGGGCGATAAGGCCGGGAAAATGCTAGCGTGGTTGGACAGGAGAGGGGGCAGTAACAGGGGTATACAGAGACTTTACACACATGACGGTCAACTGCAGACACACCCTGAGCAAATAGTGCGGACCCTGGCACGTCACTTTCAGAAGATATACACCCCAGAACAGGACGTCAATGCACAGGCGGCGACAACTTTACTCGAAAACATTACCATCCCCACACTCACACAAGAGGCACAGCAAGAACTGGATATTGACCTGACGGAAGATGAAATCCAATTGGCGATACAAACTTTACAATCCGGTAAGGCACTGGGCCCCAACGGACTGCCTGTAGAATGGTATAAAGCAATGGCTCCTATACTAAGTAAACCGTTGCTAAATATGTATGTCGAAAGCCTGGAAAAGGCGACACTACCGCTTGACCAGCGTACAGCCACTATTGTGGCAATACCTAAGCCAGGTAAACCGCCGACTGCAAGCGCCTCCTACCGCCCTATATCATTGCTTAACGTGGAAGCTAAAATCCTGGCAAAGATCCTGGCCAGCCGTCTGACACAACACCTACACACACTGATACACCCTGACCAGTCGGGCTTTATGCCCCACAGGAGTACAGCGATGAATCTCAGGCGGTCCACGGGGTATTAGCACGCGCTCACCTTCTTACTGAACAGGCAGTGATTCTTTCCCTTGACGCCAAAATGGCATTCGATCTAGTGGAGTGGGAATACCTCTTTGCAGTACTTACTCGTATGGGCTTTGGACCGAAATATATTGCATGGGTGCGACTACTATACATATCACCGGTAGCGCAAGTAGTGGCGAATGGACACATTTCAGCAACGTTCCCACTGAAACGGGGAACTAGACAGGGGTCCCCGCTGTCTCCCCTGCTCTTTGCCCTGGTGCTTGAACCACTGGCGATTCTGATTAGAACAACGCCGCTATTTCGAGGTATCACGTGGGAGGAGGGGTGGGAGGATAAGATCTCCCTATATGCCGACGATATGCTCATTTACATGATGGACCCCAACAGCGGGATCCCTGCCCTGTTGCATCTCTGCAACACACACGGGAAATCGTCAGGTTACACCCTGAACTGGTCTAAGTCGGTGGTGTACGTGCTCAGAGGCCCGGAACCGTTGTTGCGGGAGGACTACCCCTTGGCATTAACGACAACCTCCTTTAAATACCTGGGTATTTTCATCACGGACAATGCCACTGAATTCTTTGACACAAATTTGAAGCCTCCAATGGATCGCCTACGTGCAGACGTTAAACATTGGGCGACTCTGCCCCTGACCCTCCTTGGGCGGGCAGCTCTGTATAAAATGATGGCACTTCCTAGATTTCTCTATGTGCTGGAAAATACCCCTTATCTGGTTGCACCACGCTATTTTAAACAAGTTGCGGCGCTGGTCTCCAGCCTACTCTGGAACAATGGCCCGGCACGTATAGCGCATAACAAATTGGTGAAAAGTTGGTATGAGGGAGGAATTGCTCTACCCAACATCCAATTATACTACTGGGCGGCCCAACTTAAGATAGTCAATCAGTGGATCCACACCCCACGAGAGGACCCAGCATACAAAGCGGATTGGTCTCAACTGGGGACAGAAGGCATGCTCTCAGTTTTATATAACAAATCCCAAATTAGAAAACTAGTTGGCCCGACACGACACACAGCGGCACTGTGGCATATAGCGCAAACACGGTTGGGTTGGACAGGGAAGCTCACCAAATTGACACCACTGTGGGATACGAAATCATTGGGTAACCTCAGATCATGCAAAGGGTTCACACAGTGGGACCATATAGGAATCTCCACGATAGGGGACCTGTGGGAAAAAGGCACAGTAATTGCGTTTTCACAACTCCAACAACAATACGGTTTAGGCCCCACCGAAACGTTCAGATACGTGCAGATACGTCACGCGCTGCTCCAAGCAATCCCACCAGACACTGAACTACCAGAATCCTCGCCACTAGAGGATAGATTACTGACGGACTTCATGCCCCAAAGTGCAACTTCTCTCACATATAAAAAGCTGGTTAACAACCTGGCAGACCCCACATTAAAACTTAAAGAGAAATGGGTGGGGGAAATAGGAGAGGTAGATGAATCGGAATGGAATGAAGCGCTTGCCTCACCGAAAGAAGTAGGCATCTCGGCAAAATTCAGATTAGTGCAACTTAAAATTTTACACCGCATTTACTACACTAGAACGCTACTTCACAGGATACAAAGGGCACCACACCCCTTCTGCCTCAGGGGATGCGGGGAGGAGGGGACTCTATTCCACACTCTATGGGACTGCCCGCAGATACAAGAATTCTGGAAGCAAATTATGCGCACTATCTCCCAAGCCCTTAAGATCTCTATCCTACCTGAACCCCGAAAGTGCCTGTTGAACATTTGGGACCCCAATGACCTGGACAGGTATGGACTGCTGTGGGTCACACTAGCCATTACAGTAGCCAAGAGGGACATTGCGCAAAAATGGGGAGTTCCGGAACTACCTACGGCGGCTAGATGGACCAGAAATATGGACGTGTTGATGGTGACGGAAAGGGCGGTGTATGTGCTTAGGGCTTGCCACCGGAAATGGAACAAAATCTGGGCACCTTGGAATACTTATAGGGGGGAGATTTGTGAACCCTTGCCAGAAGACGAAGATCTAGACTCCGAAGGGGAGGATGAGTAGGGGGATGGGAGATTGGTTTCTTCATGCACCGGGCTGTCGCAGGACTGTAACTCAATTGTGAACCAAATTGTAATTATGTAGGGTGGCTAATGGTTGATGATGTGTATATGAGACATACAGTAATGTGATGACAAATCGTTGGGTTTTCTTTTCTTTTCTTTTCTTTTCTTTTAATACCATTTAATCGTTCCTTTACAATTTAATGAGCATGATTTGAGGGTTAGAGGGATGTACAGTATATAATATGAGACAGACATGGTATGTTCCAACTAATGTGCTAAAGAAAACTGATATCGACCATTCATGTTTCTGCTGGGACTACGCTTAGCATATGATAGATTGTACACTACTATACTGATTTACTGGAATATAATTACACAGAAAACAATAATGAATCCGGATTACAATATTGTGTATGTAAATTATGCCTTCATGTCAATAAAGATCTTTAAAAAAAAAAAAAGCATAGTATACACTTGATTCTGTAATTTATAAACATGCATAGATGCACTTTCAAGGTATGTCAGGAGGGAGACATGTACAGGTCTTGGATGGTGGAGAGCGTCGACGTTTCGACTCGACTAACGCAATGAGGGAATTTTGTACCTGAGCTGTGTCTCTTCATCAGGACGGGAATTGGCAACCTGGGGGTGGAGAATGTGGGTAAGATTAAGAAGGCGCTGTGTGTGGGATCACGGTAGAAAATAACCGATATGTTAAGTCAACTAACCTATTCCTGGTGCCAGGCCTGGCTACTCAGGATCGTAGGAAGAGTCAATAGGAGCTCAATGTTGGCCGGAAATCACCAAAACAACTGGGATCCGCGGTTCGCAGGGATTGCAATATCCATCAATTTAATAATTAGAGGTAAAAAATCACTCCCCTGTGGGATAAAATGCAGTGATCAACCTACTGTCCGAGGACATGAAGACATGAGGAATATACACAGTGCGGTGTCTAGTTAGAGGCCACTCGAATGTCGAAACTACAAGACTGAGGCAGAAGGTAAAAAGCCCTGTTAACGTACCTAGTGTCAAATTAGTGTCCAGTCCGAACTATGAACAGTCCTCTCTGCCGGAATTCTCCTCTCTGGCCCCCAAGGGGTCAGGACACAGTTTATATGATAAAACTATTGTTCTGCAGAACCAGCTGTGCAACCCTGCTATGTCTAAACGTTAGGAGCTGTTGCTGAATGCGCAAAAAAAACAGTACACTACGTTATATAGTCCCAACAACTTTGGGCAAAATGTGTAGACAAAATCCCAAGAAGAGTCCCTGAATAAAAAACATGTATAGCATATTCTCAAAATACGGTCACAAAACAAATGTGTTATGTGTAGCTATGCAGAGCAAGCAGAGGCAGCCTAAACGTGAAACAAGCATTTGCAATGCAATAGGTCTCGCATTAGGAAAGTTTGAGCTATTGGTATTGTAAATGACACATTTTTTATTTATGTGTTTGTTTTGAAAATAGCGAAATTAATAGCTTTGTCATTTACAATGCCAATAGGTTTAACTTTTGCAAATGTGACACCTATAGCATTTGTAATGTAAGATGTTTTGTATTTACGTGACTTAGATGTATTGATATTACAAATAACAATGGCTTTTAATTATTTTTAAAACAATTAATACTTAAATAAAAGTTATTGTAATTTATAATAGCAAAAAGCTTAAACTTGAGTGAAAGTGAAATATTAACATCTTTTTGTGACATTTGTAATAAAGCTTGAAAAATTGAGAGAACATATTTGAACCAGTTGTTGTTGATTGGTTGCACAGATTGATGCTGTGGTGGCGCTGAGTGATGTTGTGGTGGCGACAAGTGATGCTGTGGCGTTCAGTGATGCTGTGGTAGTGCATAGTGATTCGGTGGTGCCCCTGAGTGATGCTGTGGTGGTGCGATAGATAGATATAGTGAGGGCAATAGATAGATAGAGGGAGGGTGATAGAAAAATAGAGTAAGTGCGATAGAGTGATGGCGATAGAGTGAGCGCGGTAGATAGACAGATAGAGTGAGGGCGATAGATAGACAGATGGATAGAGTGAGTGGGATAGATAGATAGTGTGAGGGCGATAGGACAAAGTGATCATATGGCATGAGTGTCTCTGTGCCTACTCAGGACAAAGTGATCATATGGTATGAGTGTCTGTGCCTACGCTTCGGGACGCAGTGGTCATGTGGCATGAGTGCCCCTGTGTCTACTCTTTAGGACACAGTGGTCTTGTAGCATGAAAGCTTATGCAGGGTACTCCTAGTTAGGGTACCTCTGCGGCCTAGTCTCCAAGATACTGCAGTCACAAAGCATGAGTTAAAGTGCGTCTACTCTTTGGGACACAGCGGTGTGACATGGAGTGGGTGCTTCTGTAGCCTACAATAACCTTGGAGCCAAAACTGGATTGCAACAAAGTTGTATTTCTCCCCTCTGAAAAGCAACTGGATGGTACTGAGATAAAGTGCTTCTTTAAATGTTAAAACTTTAACAGAAAACACCCTTTAATAGAGTGCTGACTCACCAAAGAGTGAAAACACGGATTACAGACAGTAGTAATAGTCAATGAGTGGAGTTCATTCGAATCAACTTCAAAAGGGAGCTGTGTGCAGCAGCAACAATCCACGGGCCAGCTGCCTTAGTTCCCTCCTGTTTATTGGAACATCCAAACCCAATTTCCAGGTCTCGGAAGATCCAATCAGGTGGCTCAATCAGTATTAATAAATTGCAATAAATATTTGAAGATCAGTTGTCAATCCCTGCGGCCACCACAAGATTTGGCTTAAAAAAAAAAAAAATAAACACGTCCAAGTTACAATAAAATGACCCAAACACTCTTTCTGTGTTTCATACTGCAAAGGAAGTCCCTCTTCTCTACTGAAATCATGCAGTTGGCCGGGAAATCATGAAAATTAGCCTTACAAAGAGAGCACAAAATTGAAAGTGTATACTCTGTCTCCAATAGTAATGTTTTTCCAGTCAGTAGGGTCATCAGGGTATGAGGTAAACACTGGCTTTTGAGAAATGTAGTGATCTGTCTGTCATGAGTTACAACCCCGGCAAGACTAACTCAGGCTTTCATCCTTCCGAAATTATTATATAGCGTAACATCAGCTTGGGTAATAGCTGTTATTTACAGCGCATAGGCATAGCAGAAGCACAGTATGAAGCGCTATCTAAAAACAAGTTATCATTACTATTCCCTGTTTCAGCTTCTCTCGTGCACTTCGCATTTTTCTTCAAGCACACCCCCAACTTGAGCATGGACGAATACGTTGTTTGAGCGATTTTTTTCTGCAAACCACAAAAAAGAAATAGAAAACTATACTGCAAAGTTTCTACCCTTAGGCATCAGGATTAAAACTCCCGGGATCAGTTTAGCACGGGAAATGGCGCAGTAGAGTTATTTATTTAATGAAAGCGCCACAACTACGTTGCAGAATACTATTAGAAACAAGACCAAACCAGTGGGGTCTTTGTTTGGGTGAGAGCTGAGGTGCCAGCCCCCTCAATTGTCCAGAGAATGTCCCTTTCTTCCTCTTGCACTGCACTCCGTTGCTTTACACCTAGGTTTGCACTAGACCTTTTTATACCGAACAACGAGCATTTTACATATACACATCAGCATAACTCGCATCACAAACAGCAGCGTTTTTCATAAAATATGGTATTATTTCCCCACACCAGGAAAGCTGTAAAGGTCGGTTGACTATGCTGTGGCCTGAACCTGTGATTGCAGAATGACTTTTGCAACAGCCAGTCAACCCACAGAGCTAACTGCAAGGACAAAGCAGCGCATCAGTGCGAACAGAACAGCATCATTAATTGGTCGAACGGATTTTACCCCATAGCTCCTACTGCAGCCTTTTGAGAATGTCTTCGAATCACTTTTCTGACTTGCCAAAACAATGATTGGCTGCTGCCATCCATTGTGCCTGATTTACAGTCTCCACGCCGCAATCAGTCACTTACTTCGGGATGTGTCAGACACAGCGGGGAGGAGGCCCGCCGCCTCCCTCCGGGCCCACGAACCGGGATTATGGGATACAGTATCCCGCTCCACCAATCCCCTGCGTGGCCACCGACCGACGCCCCGGCCCGTAGCCGCCGCACCCTGCTCCCGCTCGCCGGCTCTCCCCGGCTCCGTCTGAGAGTCCTGCCCGCTGCAGCAGGATGCTTTAATCACCGGGTTTGTATTCGTTACGCTCGGTGCCGTAATTATACAACTCGCTCGCCATCCCCTGCCGTCCCCTCCCACCAGCAGCAGCCGTCGCCCTGGCAACCGGATTAGCGATTCTGAAAGCGCTGGAGCTGCACACACTGAGCCACGCCAGGTGGGGGGCATACATTTTGGGGGTGCGACGGGAAGCGGACTTTCAATGACAAAAGCCTGAACAGAAACATATTGACCAGGTTCAAAGATCACACCACAGAGAAGTATTAATTAATTATCCCCATATTCCCCCCATCCCCATTTCAAGAGCCCAAGTTTTGTTTTGGGATGCCGTGTCAAATGGTACACTTTTTATTTTTCTTATATAAATCACCATTTGTTTTCTGAGGGCGCGCGGCAAAAAAAACAAGCTCAGCAACAGAGTTTGAACCGGAAGTTCGGCAGCGTGAACCTGGTCGTGGGGCGGGACTTCCGCCTTCTGCGCGAAGCCCGCATCCACGGAGTGCCAGAGAGCAGCATTGGTGACGCGGGCGGGCGGGGCTCCCATGCCTGAGGGAGAACCCCACGGTGGCTGCCGAAGTCAGGAGTGGCGGCGATGCGGTGAGTAGGGCTTAGTTGTAAGGGGGGCGGGGGTGTGTGTCTGTGTGCAGGGGCGGGGGGTTGGGTGCTGCGGCGGGTGTATGCGTGCGTTGTGTGCAGGGGCGGGGGGCTGCGGCGAGTGTATGCGTGCGTGTGTATGCGTGCGTGTCTGTGTGTGCGTGTGTGTGTGTGTGTGTGTGCAGGGGGGGCGGCAGCGTGTGTATGTGCGCGCGCCTGTGTGTGCAGGGGGTGGGGGCTGGCTGTGTGAGCACAGGAATGTAAGGCACGAGAGGGGCATGGCGACGTGCGCGCTCACGAGGTAAAATCTGAGCAAATCTGCGCTCGTGCACCCTCTCGTGTCCACATTCCTAAATACGGGCCACAATAGGTCTGAAGCAGACACCTTCAATGCTCACGCATTGAGGGTAGGTCTGCTCGACCTAAAAACGAGGAACTAAAGAAGAACCAAATTGGGCCCAGAAGGGAAATCAGTACACCCCCTCTTTGGTCGTGAAAGCAACTTGGCTACAAACAAAATAATAAAAATCACTAACCAAGCACATTCCATGCTATGCTTTTATGTATAATAACAAAAAACTGGCTTGATAAAAACTAAAATGAACCTAGGCACTAATTATTCATCCAATTGGCAGTGGCTACACTAGATGTTGCCAAGGCCTTAGACACAGTATGCTGGGCAATTCTCTGGGAGGTTTTGCAAGCACTAGGTTTTATTTCGACCCTCCAGAGACTTCTATGGAAGCTTGTGTGTCTGAATCCTATTTAATGGGTCCTTAACTAGGAGATTCAGCATTTTTAGAGGTACAAGGCAAGGTTGTCCTCTTTTCCCTCTCCTGTTTGACATCTCTATCAAACCATTTTCCCAGTTTCTCAGAAAGGATCAACAGGCAATCCCCAGTTCCTTGCAGCACTATAGAAACAAGATAGCACCCTATGCCGAAGATTTTATAATCTACTCATCAGATCCTGGTAAGACTATCATCAGAGTAGAAAAGCTAGCTGAGGAATTTGGGGCTGTATCAGGATATTCTGTGAATAGCACCAAGGCAGTGATTATGTGTCAGATCATTACTAATTCGGATAGAAAGGTTTAGACTGAGATAAAATAACTGGGCATCTCCATAGCCCACTCATCGGAGGTAATCCCGACACATAATCTAGGGAGGGAGGTAAAGAAAATTGATTTTCTGCTTACCAGGTGGAAGAATCTGCTGTTGACAATTTACGGCTGAGTAAACTTAATTAAAATGCTGATACTCCCTAAAGTGACATATCCTTTCAACTGTATCCCACTTACATTTCCTAGAACTGCTATAACTAAAATACAGGGGAAGATAACAAGTTTCATCTGGGCTTCTGGTGCAGACAGGTTCTCTTAGAAAAATTGAGACAAAGGTTGGAAAAAGGGGGCCTAGCAACCAGATTGGAGTCTTTATTGTATGGCGTTCCAATTTAAGAACTACAGGATGCTGCTTGAAACACCGGATAGTTCACCCTGGGGTAGGATCTTACCAGAAATTACCACAAAGCTTGGACCTACAGGTTTCCTGTATACGCTCAGGGCTCTGAACCTTTTTATAAATCATGGCTGAAAGTTTTGAAAGGCAGAACTCCGCTGTATTTGGGTATTCGATACTATTCAGATTTCTCACCAGTGTGGGATTCCCCTGGTACCCCGGAGTGCTTGTTCTATGTTTTGAGCTATACCCTGAGGAGGCCTTGAATAAAAACGTAGAGAGGAACTATTCCCAGTACAGTGGCTATTAACTTGGGAAACACTTAAGGCTAGGACTGGTGAGTTCTCTATTTAGATTTAAAATGTGCAGTTCTCCTCTTAGTATGCAAGTGGCAAACAGGAGATCGGAGGAGTCTGGAAAGTTCAGTCACTCTTGCAAGACGTGCGGCGCATGAAATGAGAGGTTTCCATATGGTACTGGAAGCTCTTGGATGTGGAGAATAGAAATCTGCAGCCCCCTTACATGGTTTGGGAGGAGATGATCCGAGGGTCTGAGTTACTACATATGTGGCAAGTTTCCTTAAAATTAATTAATTTTACGGTTAAACTAGCTAATCTATAAAAGGAACGATTATCTCAGAATATTTTGTACACCCCCCCAAAAGATTGCAAGACTTGTAAAGAGTTCGACTCCAAAATGAAGAATATGCGGCCTCTGTGAAGCAAATGATGACCATATGTTTGCTACCTGCCCTTCAAACAGCGGGTAATGGGAGACCGTGAGTAATACCACTGCAGAAAGTCTGGGGGTCATAAACAAGCTGAGCCCCATATTGGTGCTGTTTGGGGTAGATAACATATCATACAGCCTCTTGGGCCGAACTCAGCAGTGTTTGCTGTTTTAATCCATTGCGCCTTGCTCAAAGGTAGATCTGCAAAAACTGGTTAGATCCAACAGCTCCCTCCACTGATGCATGGCTAAAAGCTTTTCATCGGACTTGCAGATTAGACCTAGAGAGTACTCCAGGCAGTGCTGATACTATTTGGGTGGATTTCTTGAGGTGGAATGGTATGTTGGTTCCGGGAAGAAAACAAATCGAGCAGTTCCATGATTACACCCAAGCACCAACCTGACATGGGTTTTCAGCCCAGTCTGATGTGGTGAGGCCAAGTAAATGCATCAGGCTAGAGGCTAGTCCCCATCAAATTTCAGCCTGAGACTGCAGCAGCTTTGATGATATGAGGACATAAAAAAGAAAAATGTGCAGACAAAATACCAAGAACAGTGCCTGAATAACAAACAACATGTACAGAGTATTCTCGAAATACAGTCGCGAAAACAAATGTGTTATATGTGAACATGCAGAGCAAGTAGAGGCAGCCTAAAAAGTAGAACGCAGGACTAAGGGAGAACCAAAGTGGGCTCAGAAGGGAAATCGCTACAGGTGTTCATCCATGCAGAACTAGCTCAACAAACTGTGACATCCCTTCACTTTCCACACCATTGCCCTCTCGCTTGTCCAACAAGGACTCAAAGCACACACAACCCCAACTAAACCAATGTTATTTCTATTGTATACCACTTTCCCACTTTCCTAACCGTCCAACCCTGGTGTGACCCTATATTTTGACAGATGGTGATGAGAAATAGCATTCAATAAATAAACAAATGAAAATGTATCTACGGTGTCCCAGAAGTGGTGCTGCTGTGAATTGTGATAGATTTCTTATTTTACTTAAATCAGCCTTCCAGGAATGAAGGCATTTTCTCCTGCCTGTTGTACATGGACTCAAACTTTATTTCCAATTTATCGATCTAGGACAATCTCATCCTTCTACATTTTATGTAGAGGCAAGGTTTGATTGCCAGGCCAGAAAAGCCTTTGGGAAATATGGAAATGTGGGCAATTTGATATCGGAAAACTGGTTTCACTGCATATTTGGCATGGAACTGTCTCCTAGAAGAGCTCCACCACTGGCACACGAGTAATGGGAAGCCTTTGGTTCAGAAACAAGTGTAGCGTTTGGGATATATAATTTATTGTTTAAAATCATCAATCGCGACAAGGTGAGTTTAGTTATGATTAATATAAACTGCTCCCAATCAGGTTCAAAATTCTTAATGCAGGCAGTCAAACATGCTGTTGGATGGAAATGTCATCCAAAAGTTAGACTGGGTAATTGGATTGAACAAACTATTTCCACTGCATATATTTAATGGGATTTACAACCAGAATACAAGGAATGGAGAT
This sequence comes from Lissotriton vulgaris, assembly GCF_964263255.1. Taxonomy (NCBI): domain Eukaryota; kingdom Metazoa; phylum Chordata; class Amphibia; order Caudata; family Salamandridae; genus Lissotriton; species Lissotriton vulgaris. The sequence continues at coordinate 1,210,428,579 of NC_141691.1, forward strand.
CTTTGCCGTACTGAAAGCAGTGCAGGCCTTTATGATATTCCTACTGTTGACAGCTGAGAGCTTCTATCAGCATTTGTCTATTACAGATAGGCCAAGCTGTCTTCATAAGATTATTTTCAGATGTGTTAGGTAACGAACCTGAGGACATCTTCTACAATGCCTGTAATCTTGAAACTCATCAAGAGTTTATTAGTTGTACCGTAGGCACTGGAAGTAGGAGTGCTGGGGTGCTGCAGACCACCTAAAATATCCATGCTGGCGTTCATAAGTTGAATAAATGATAAGGATGCCTTTAGTTTTGTTTTTACCAGAGTCTCTTCAACGGGAAAGGTCAAATGACAGTCTATTTCTTCTGACAACTGCTGCTTACTTTTTTAACATGGCAATTGCAGTTTACTAGTCTTTCTTTAACTGTAAAGTTAGAGAGTTAAAGGATATTTTAGGGCGAACTATCTGACAATCTAACTAGTGCACTGAAAGGAAAGGCGGTCATTTTTATTTCCAGTACACAACAAAATGTAAACTTCAGTAAATTAACTGTACAAATATTTCTAATGTTTTCAATTGACATTCTGTAATTTTTTTAATTCAGAAACTGCTAAACTCCTGAGGCGGAAGCCGGGAGACGCCCAATTTTAAAAAATTGTATTTTCACTTATGTGTCACCATAATCTTCCTGTATTTTAACTCTTCACTCACCCGGCTGCCAGCTCCTCCAGCGGGTAGAGACGCTCCTAAACAGCGACTCCTTCTCGCTGCACCGACGCAAACGCTCGAGTAAAAAGCGACTTTGCACCGCCATTCCCGGCGAGGAAGGGAGGCCACGCCCACATTGAGGCCACGCCCACCCGCCACAGTATTTAAGCGCCGCCATCAGCGCTACTTGTCAGAAACTGCTAAACTCCTGAGGCGGAAGCCGGGAGACGCCCAATTTAAAAAAATTGTATTTTCACTTATGTGTCACCATAATCTTCCTGTATTTTAACTCTTCACTCACCCGGCTGCCAGCTCCTCCAGCGGGTAGAGACGCTCCTAAACAGCGACTCCTTCTCGCTGCACCGACGCAAACGCTCGAGTAAAAAGCGACTTTGCACCGCCATTCCCGGCGAGGAAGGGAGGCCACGCCCACATTGAGGCCACGCCCACCCGCCACAGTATTTAAGCGCCGCCATCAGCGCTACTTGTCAGAAACTGCTAAACTCCTGAGGCGGAAGCCGGGAGACGCCCAATTTTAAAAAATTGTATTTTCACTTATGTGTCACCATAATCTTCCTGTATTTTAACTCTTCACTCACCCGGCTGCCAGCTCCTCCAGCGGGTAGAGACGCTCCTAAACAGCGACTCCTTCTCGCTGCACCGACGCAAACGCTCGAGTAAAAAGCGACTTTGCACCGCCATTCCCGGCGAGGAAGGGAGGCCACACCCCTTTCCCCACCCATAAAATGTGCAACCACAGGACGCGCAGCGGACGAGCGCAGCGGGAGCGCCGTTTGCGCGCCGAAGGCGCGCCTAAGGCAAGCCCGTCTGCGCCCGTCCGCGCACGACCGGGCCTAGGGCCGGACTCTATGCCAGTCCCGTCACCCACAAAGTTGAGGTACTCCCGCAAGGAGCTACTCAGCCTCAGACCCAAGAAAACCAGCGCATGCCACGTTCAGCAAGACCCCAACACCCCCTACGTCAGCTGCACCAATTGCAAACCGACGAAGATATATCTCCCTAAATCCCCGATCCCACCACCGGTCATCAAAATGGCGACAATCAATTGCAGATCGCTCCCCAAGCATGCCCTGCATATTAATCACCTGATTGACGACCTAAACCTGGACATACTCTTCCTGACAGAAACTTGGATCACGACCCATTCTAATGCGGATATGGTAGCAGCTCTCCCCCCCGGCTTTATCATCCTGTCCCAACCTCGCCCCTTAGGTAGAGGAGGTGGAATTGCCATTATTTTCAGGGAACACCTATCCGGCCGTATTAACTCAATGACAACTCCGGACGCTGAGAGTTGTCTCTTTACCTTCCAGCTTACTCCGACCAGTTCTCTCTCAGGCCTTCTGGTGTACCGGCCTCCTGGCCACTTCGCCCCCTTTGCAGCCTCCCTTCTGGAAATTGTGTCCTCCTCAGCCCACCTCTCATCAAACTTTCTCCTAACAGGGGACCTCAACATTCACTTTGATGATCCGTTGGACACAGGCGCCGTCGACCTCATCAGCGACCTGGCTTCCCACGACCTTCTTCTCGCCGTCGACCTCATCAGCGACCTGGCTTCCCACGACCTTCTTCTCGCCAACTCAGGTCCCACACATGTCAAAGGACATCTTCTCGACCCTGTGTTCTCAAACATCCCTTCCCTCCAACTTACCAACTCCCAACCCCTCCCATGGACGGACCATTTTGTTGTCACTTTCAACATTCCTGGAGCTATCAGGAAACCCCAGAAAACCCCCATCTTCTCCATGAACAGAGCGTGGGCCAAACTCTCAACAGGGGACTGGGCCACAGCGCTGGAATCTTCTACCCCGAAACTCTCGACCGACCCGTCCGAGGCTGACACCCAAGTAAGAGGCTGGCTCCACGCCTCCCTTGACAGCCTCATTCCCCTAAAAAATCGGGAGATCAAAGACAGGCCAATAGGTCATGCCCTGTGGTACACCCCGGATCTTCGTGACCTCCGCAAGGAATGTAAAAAAGCGGAAAGATCTTGGAGGAAAGACTGGATGCATAGTAAAAAAGATATCTACAACACAGCAGTTAGACGCTACAAATCGGCCATCAAACTGGCCAAGTCCACCTTTTACGATAATAGAATTAAAAACGCGTCCAACTCTACGAAGGAATCCTTCCTGATAGTGAAGGAACTACTTAACATCCCCTCTGCTCCCGCAGTCTCTCCACCCCCACTGGACAGATGTAAGGACTTAGCCTCATTTTTTGACTCAAAAATCACGCGGATCTTGGAATCCCTCCCCCCAATCAGTCTCCCCATCCCGGCGGAGCTTGACGCCCACTCTACCAGCCCGCGATTGTCCTCCTTTAGAGAAGTCTCCCTCGACGAGGTTACCAACACGCTGGCTAAAATGAGAAGTGGATCCCCCTTGGACCCAGCACCCGTTAGATTTTTAAAAACTGTATCTCTCAGCACCTCACCTATTATTAGGGATCTTATAAACACCTCTCTTGCCCAAGGCATAGTGCCTACCTCTTGGAAGGGCGCTGTCGTCAAAGCCCTGTTGAAAAAACCCAACCTCAACCCAGACGACTTGGCCAACTATAGACCCATTTCGCTCCTCCCCTGTTTCAGCAAGCTGGCGGAGAAATTGGTCAATGTGCGACTCTCCCAATTTCTTGAGTCGCATAACATACTAAGGCAGTCACAAACGGGATTCCGGCCAGGCCACGGCACAGACACCGCCCTCCTCTCCGTCATCGAGGAGGCTAGGTGTATCCTGGACTCAGGAGGATCAGTGGCAGTGATCCTCCTGGACCTCAGCGCCGCATTCGACACGGTGGATCACCGTGTACTGCTCCACCGCCTGGCCAAGGCAGGAGTTGTGGGTGCCGCACATGCGTGGATCAAATCCTTCCTCACGGGACGCACATTTCAGGTGTGGGACGGCAACTCTCGATCAGACCCCCTCCCGCTCACGAGTGGTGTACCCCAGGGGTCCTCGCTTAGTCCCACCCTGTTCAATGTTTACATGGCCCCGTTGGAGGACGTGGTCACCCGATATGGGATAAAAATAGTCAATTATGCCGACGACACACAACTCGTCGTCTCCCTGTCCCAGTTGGATAAGAACCCTGAAATCTTACTCAACTGTCTGCAAGACATACATACCTGGATGTGTGAATCCGCGCTGAAACTGAACGGGACAAAAACAGAAATCATGCTGCTGGGCAACAAATGGTCTTCTGTCCCTCCTTCAGCCTGGCCAGCCACCTTCGGTGACATCCCCACGCCCAAGACTGAAATTAAAACACTGGGATTCTGGTTGGAGCAGGACCTTTCCTTAAAGACACAGGCAGTTAAGACCGCGGGCACATGCTTCGGGCTTCTCCGCTCCATTCGGAAGATTCTCCCGCTCCTGCCCCCCCTGTCCAGGAAATTGCTGGTGCAGGGGCTCATACTGTCACGCCTGGACTACGGCAACGCCACATTTCTCGGTGCTCCTGAAACCACCCTGACCAAATTGCAGCGCGTACAAAATGCCGCGGCGAGACTTATTCTCAAACTTCCCCCTAGAGCCCATACCACACCGGCCCTCAAATCGCTGCACTGGCTACCGGTCCGCCAGCGAGTGGAGTTTAAGGCCTTGTGCATTACGCACAAGCTCATTAATGGGGTTGGACCTGCCACCCTCAAACATATGATCACACCTTACAAAGCCCACAGAAACCTCCGCTCTGACAACGAACATCTGGCCACAGTACCTAGATTCAAGAAGTCGCGCACCGGTGGACGACGCTTCTCGGTCAAGGCCTCCTCCGCATGGAACACCCTCCCTCGTCTGCTGCGTTTGGAACCCAGCCACACGTTGTTCCGCAAAAGACTCAAAACCCTCCTCTTCCCAAAATAGTCACTGGTTCCCGTCTGTTCAGGATTTACAGAATTATAGCGCGGGGAGGCCTTCGGGTCACCAGGCGCTTTACAAATCTCAAAATAAATAAATAATAAATAAATGTAAACAGAAAATGTAATAAAAACAACACTCTTTTAGCCGCTGTTGCAACAAGGGGACTTCAGGCCCCAGAAGACACTGCTGCTGCCTGGAGGAGGTGCCATCCACAACGCCCGCACTTAAAAGCGCAGGACGCGCGCGGGCAAAGCAAACCCCGGTCCAAGGGCGGGCCCGTCCTAGCCCGTCACAGCCAGGAAGAGGCAGGGCTGAGCCCCACCCCCCTATTTGCCTCACTCCCCGCGCACTTCTTCGTAAAGAAAGTCGGCCTGAATAAAGGTACTGTTCTAATCAGTACTGTGGCCCCTCCATTTGTCTCTGCCTTGGACTTCTGGACTATTGTTATAATATTATTAATCCAGCCTAAATCCTGTTTTATTGAGGTTTGTTAGGCTCTGTGAGAAGAGTGACTTTTGGGATAGACGAGGCTATTAGTCGTTCTAGCGTAGCCAATCTTAGTTCAACTATATCTGGGCTACTTCTAGGATAATGGGGAAGCGGAAGGTATTGGAGGAGAGCTGGAGGGAAGTGAGTGGGGGCAAAACGTAATATTAGGAAAAAGGCAAAAAAGGCACGGAAGGTTACTGCAAATAATTGTGTCATGGACCAAATAGACACACTTATTAGCGAGTGTGAGGCTATCCTCGAATCAGCACTTCTTAAACATGTAAATTGTAACCCCAAACTCTATCAGAAAGAGAAGACCTATGTAAACCAAGCACAGCCAGACATCCCAGATATGTTTTGTAAAGCCAGAAAGAGTCAGTTGCCCACCTCAACCATTGAGGCCCAGGACAAAAGTGCTTTTCTACCAATTGTAATAAATCCTGAGGGTGATGAGCTTTCTTTAGGAGGTAGATCATGTAGTCCACATTGATCCAATCGTCATTTGCACCAATAGATTCCAACCACTTGGAGACGCACAAACGCAAAATAGGGTAGAGGAGATTAATTTAATGAGAGCACAAGCTCAAATTCAAACTAATAAACCCCCTCAAGAGCAAATCACTACTGCAGGCATGCAAGTGCAGACTCTAGAAAAGTTGACACAAGAAGTCTACACACAGAGTCGAAGTGCAGGTAATGAAGGGTTCATTGGAGGGGATACTTGCACTGGTTAAATCTATAGTTTCGGGGGCGGGACCACAGGGTCAGTGCAGCTCACAGGGTGCTAATAAGATGGAACCCCTATTAGGACCTCCACCTAAAGACTATCTGGGTCCTCGGACCAACCTACGCCTTCCAGGAAATAAAGTAAAACTATATCCAGCTAAGAAATGTCCCAATGGCTCGAATGTTCAACCAGTGAGGTACACAGTCCCCGCGGCAGACTCCGCCATTATCATTACATCGCATGTAACTCAACTAGATAGGACGATCCATCAGCCCCTTAGGCACAAGGATTATGCACACGAGGGCTCTAGGTTCCCAGGACCTGGCTTGAGGCCAATTAGAGAGTATTAGCATAATACATTTAAACCGCCTAGAATCTATATGGCTAAAGTCCCAAAACTAACTCCAAATAGTGGCATTGAGTGGCATTGAGAATGGGGATTCGCTAACGAACAAATCCATTCATTGGATTAGGCAAGTGATAGGTTGTTACTCGGTGATTAGGGAGGACCTCATAGCTGCACGAAGGACTTCTCTACATAGCCATCCTTTTAATAGTATCGAACTTAATATGAAGAGCGTAGACCTATTGAGAATCTCTTTACGCTCTAGAATTCAATTCGGACGCTCCCTCCCTGGCTATGACATCGAGGCCTCCCAGGGAAAGTATAGACTGCAGGGTTGTTCTAGCCATGACTGACTAAATCTTAAAGTTTTACCCAGGGTTCAAAAAGGTTCTACTATTAAATCCTCTAGGGCGGGACCTAAGAAGAGGCCATCGTCCCCTAATATAAATGTGGCTCCATCGTCAGAAACTGATGGTGTACTAGGAATGACTGCCCTACCAACACCAAAACAATCCATGCCCCAGACCCCAGATCATACCCTACCTGTAAGCAACGTCTCAAGTTGGGTCCTTGTAGAACCGGTTATCAATCTGGGCACACATCTACCAGGAATGGTCAGGTACCCAGCACAGCATAATATAACGCCTCAGATTCTAGAGACCGTACCAAAAGAATGTAAAATTTTGAGCTGGAACATCGCAGGACTTAATTCAAAGCTAAGCTCGCTTGAATGGCATACATTTGTAGAGACACATGATACATGTGTCTTTCAAGAAACTTGGGCCGAAACACCCCTGTTTTGAGATGGGTATTTAAACTTTTCCGTAGGAGCCGATAGGGGAGCAAAAGGAAGGCCCTTGGGTGGTCTAACTTTTTGGGTTCGCCAAGAGCTGAAGGCCAATATCCAGGTTCTTTCCACGCAGAACAAGGATATACAGGCGATCAGATTGACCACTCGCGATCATTTATCAATAGTGTTATTTAACATCTACGTCAGGGGCACTATGGGGAAAAGATCGAGAGTTTTAACAGCTCTCGAAGACCTCCTTGATATGCAACCTGATGCTTCCAAGGTGATAATAGCGGGGGACTTTAATACATCGTTTGAACCCCTTACCGAGGAAGATGGACACTAGATGATAGTAAATGGGGGGTTCCACCGCTACAGCTAAAGCCTATTAGAAAGTGGTCTGATGTGGCTATTCAATTAAATAGCATCTGCATGGAACAGGAATTAAGGGCTCCGAATGGGTGCACCAAATCAAACAGGCAAGGAGCGAATACTTTTAACAATGGCTTTCACGCATGTAGAACAGACTATGTCTTGGTAAGCCTGTGCCTATGGCATCTGGTGGCGGACATGAAGGTCACTGATAGGCTTGAAAGCGACCACAACCCACTGTGTGGTTCTCTATATCTGAATTGTCAAATGGCAGATTCACACCTTAGAGATAGGCATCACTTAGGTGAGGTTGTTTCCACCAACGACCAAAGAAGACTTAAGTGAGTACAGATAAGAGAGTCGCCAGACTTATTAGATAACATTGCACAGAGCTTGGATCTCGCTGCTAAAGAACTTGAGGCTTGTGTACATCAAAAAAGAGATCATGCTAATATATAGAGTACTCACTCTGCCTTCTTTAAACTCTTGCGCTCATACTTTGAAAAGAAGGGAAAGAAGCTCTAAGTATCTGCCCCAAAAGAGGGGCGTTGGTATAACTGACTGTCGGGAGGCGCGCCTGGCCCTAGGGAAAGCCATAAAAGGGGGCGACCCAATAAAGGTTCGCGAAGCAAGGACACTCTACAAGCTCACGCAAGTAAAATCCAAGAATGCCTGGGATGATAAAAGGTGGCTGGATTTGAGGGACGCTTGTGCCACAAATAATCCAAAGCAATTCTGGCACGTTTATAAATGGTCTACCGGGGGACAGGCTGAGCTGAGCGCCCTCAAAACCATGTCTCCGTATCTGACTGGGTAAACCACTTTAAGCCACAATATGCTTCAACCCCATATTCGGGTGATAATGAATTTATAAGTGTGTTGTACTCGGAGGAAACTTTCCCCAAAGCCGAAGTAGAGTCTGCACTGAAATCAATATTGCCGGGAAAAGCACCTGGGCCTGATGGCATCCCTGGCGAACTTTTTCTACATGATAAAGCCAGATGGTGCAGATATATCCTCTTGCTATCAAATGCGATTGCACAAGGTGCCCCGATACCCGCTTCTTCGAAAAGTGCGGAAATCATCCCTGTCTACAAGAAAGGGGACAAAGCAAGCCCGGGGAACTATAGGCCTATCAGCCTAATCGACTGCCTTCAGAAAATAGTTGGTAGGATGGTGCTTAATAGATTACAGGGGTGGATCGAGGAGTCCGGAGTTTTATCTCCATTGCAGGCTGGATTCCGAGCGTTCTTAAGTACCATCGACCAGGTGTTTAGAATTATCTTAATACACTGGAAGATTGGGACGATAGGCAAGGGTAGTCTTTATGCCGCCTTTGTAGATCTTAAGGCGGCATTTGACCTAGTTCCCCGTTGGAAGTTATGGCCAGTTCTGAAACAGCATGGGCTCCCTTTAGACCTCTTGACTCTGATTATAAGGCTCCACGAAGATAAAAGCACCCTAATTAGAAGGGGGACAGGGAGAAGTCACTGAATTGTTCCCTGTTGAACGTGGTGTGAGACAGGGATGGGTGATGGCCCCTACGCTATTCCCGTTATATATTAACGGGACAGTTGATTGTATGAGTGCAACACCGGCTGATTCCCTCACACTAGCAGGAGAAAAAACACCGATATTGATGTTTGCCGACGACACATTGATCTTGTCCAAGACCCCTAGTGGGCTCCAGAAAGCCCTAAAAATCTTTGAGGAATTTTGCTCACAGAGGGGCTTGGAGGTCAATGTGTCCAAGCCAAAGATAATTTCATTCAATGCGCATAAGGCTAACTTGAGGGGCCTCAGTATGAAGGATGGATCTCTGAATCAGTTAATGAGTTACCCTATCTAGGGGTGAACTTCCAAGGAAACATGAAATTGGATCGCCAAATTGAATTAGCATCTCTTAAACTCAGGCAGATCTCAGGGATTCTCTGTAAGGAACACAATCTTTCTTATTCTAAGCCCATTAGCCCAGCCCTAGAAATGTACAACTTGAAAGCTGTTAGTCCAGCACTATATTGCTCGGAAGTCTGGGGTTGTGAGAATCTTGTAACTCTTACCATCTCAAAAAATAGGTTCTTAAGAAAAATCACCAGACTACCCCAGAGTACTCCAATGAGCCCATTATTAATTGATCTAGGCAAAAAACCTATCGCAGCAGTTGCCAAATTGCGTCCCCTCTTGTATTGGAGGAAACTATGGATTACACCAGAACATGCAGGCTATGCGATAGGTTTTCTGGAACTAATAAGTGCCGATACCTTACATCGCATCAAATGGTTATGGGCGGTTACACATCTTTTGGCGGATGTAGGCCTGATCTCGTTGTGGGTAGACCCTGTAAACTCCCATTTTCCAACAAAAGAGGCGCTGAAGGCTAAGTATTGGGAATGGTTTCAGGAAGAAAACGCCAGACAACTAGTGTCATCTTCCCTTACCAGCCGCTTTTTGGACCATAAAGCCGCCCCAAAGCTGAAATCTTACTGGGACGTTATCATTATACCACTGGACCCGAAATTGTACTTCCAGTTCAGGGTGGGAACGCTCCCGGTGAGATCTTTTACCGTTAAATGGTCAGCTCAAGCTATATCTAAGTGCCCGGGTGCAGATCCCACAACGAATCCCTGGCCCATATCCTTTTTGCCTGTGTTGCTTATGTGGCCCCGCATCGGGCCTGACTGTTACCAATTTGTAAGCTTTTGGGCACAAGGCAGGTAGCTGAAGCGGAACGCATTCTGCAGACTGACACATCATCGCCCATTGTAATAGCTAGGGTAACATTTTTAGGGTTGTCATGGACTTCAAGGGTTCGCCTAATAACCCAGAGTTAGTGTAAAAATTGAGACGCCCCAATGTAAGGCTCATTCTATCGAGCTCCTTATAGGGGGGCAGAGTGTGTGTCCCACTTATGCTCTATATGATAATATACCAAGAAGTATATTAGTTACAATGGTATTTTACCTAACAATGAGATTTGCATATATTTTAATTGTTTTTATTTCGTACTCTAACGTGTTTTTAATTGATTTTAATTAATTAATTTTACATATTGGGGATGCGAAGTAGTTTTACTTATATGATCTATGTATGACTTACTAATCCTTCATGTTTTTGTATAATTAATTCCATTTGCATTATTGTGAATCACTTTTATGACTGTAAATTGTCAAATAAAGCTGTTGAAATGGAAATAGAAAATGTAATAAAATCAAAACAAATCGAGACACTTAGTCATGTGTCAATGATAAATATTTGTTGAAATTCAAATTTCACAAATTTGTTGTGCACTATGGTTTCATCAATAAAACTGAATGAGAGAGTACAAATTGTGTGACCATTTCAGTGGAAAATGTGCTGACAGGTAAAGTAATAGATTAGTGACTGTATACTCCAAAAAGCACAACTGACTACATACCACACTCATACCACTCTCCTCCTGAATGGGCGAGTCTAATTTTTGCTACCCTTGGATTTTTAACAATCCCTATGACCTCAGTGATGTAACATTGTTGGCACAATAGATACTCTGAAAACTGTTCTAATACCACTGAGGTGTACAAGTAGTTTTTAGGTCTCGCCTAGACGAAAGCAAAAGCGAAGCTTTTGCCGTCTAGGGCGAGACAACTTATGTTGTTACTTTTGGGGGAATGTGGACAGCAGAGTGCCACGCGCTTTTTCGGGCCGAGATTTTACCTCGTGGGCGCGCACGTCGCCGTGCCCCTCTCGTGCCTCATATTCCCATGCGCAAACAAAGCCACACTCATGCATGCGCACATACACAGCCATACACAGGCACACACACACTGCATACACACACGCACCCCCCCTTTAACAGACACACGCGCACACAGACAGACAGACGCACGCACAGACACACTCAAACAGACACACGCGCGTACACCCCCCACCCTCACCCCCACTCACCGGGCTCCTCTCCCCTTACGCATGTTCGCCCCTTTCCGATGTTCTTCACGACAGGAGCTGTCGGACCTAGTAGAGCGGGGGCTGCCTGCGCATGCGCGGCATTTCTAACCGGGGCTCTCAGAATGAAAGTTAGAAATGCCGCGTTTGCGCTGGCATCCCGTACCATGGCTGGCGTGCCCTTTAAGCAGGTGATACTAGTCGCTGCAGCAGTCTCACCTGAACCGGTCGGGACGCCGGTATCCTGCAGGGAATATTCTAAGTGAAAAGCTGCGGAGTGGGGGGCCGCAGCACACAAAGCGGGTGCGACGGAAAGATGCTCTTAAGAGGCCGGTAGCTGCAGTAGGAAAGGAAGGCGAAAATGACACGCCTGTGATGCCAGTACAGGCCGGGTGGGCTGTAAACCAGCACACTGCCCGCACAGAAGTTAACTGGCATGCCGCCATCCAATCGTACGGCTGTGTTTCGTCTTCCGGGATCCCTCAACCAATAATACATTGGCAGACCTCTCTCAGCCAATCCACAACAACCGTGTAGTTTAAGAGCACTGTTGTCCAATGAACAGTTGACAATAGCTTCCCAGCCAGTCACATGACAAAAGTTCAACAAACCAATCCCTGATTGTCACAGTACTGCCCTATCTAAACAGGATATGTTTTCTTACACCTGATTGAGTGTTTATGGTTGGAGCCGCTGGTTCGGTCCTCGTGCGCAGTGAATACAGTGTTTACCATTGATAAAGCGCAAACTTGGTAGGACTTGCACGTTTAATGCTTGTCGTAAAGAGGCCCTGGGGCATTTGTGTGGCGCCCGCGCGTACAGAGAAGGCATCTGGTTGCTGTTCTCCGCGGGAACCGGCATGTTGTGCGAAAGGTGGAGCATGGTGGCAGAGATCGTGCTGCATATAGATGATCCCTGTGAGGACAGTGATATTGTCTGCCTTTGCTCAAGAGCCTTTTCAAAGTAAGCGCATGTACAATTCTTTTTTTTTCACGTGCATTTATTATACCGAGCTGATGTTGTTTGGCGCACTTTTTTTTGCAATGGCACATTTTATAGAGCTTTCTTCTTAGATTGTCTTAAGCTCTGTATTTTGAAGAGGGTGACTTTAGAGACCCTTTTCTCACTTTCTACCCTGTCCTGTACACCTCTCACCTCTCTGACAAGGTAACAAACCCTCTAATCCTTTACATTGAATACTGTCGCATTTGGAAATAGAAAGGTACCTGTACATTGGGTAAGAGGAGCACTTAGCATGTCTTGGGATTCCTTGGCAACTCGATGGAAAAGATGGCTATTTCTATAATATTGATACATTTTAAATGAAGATGGCAAACATTTTGAGCCTTTCTGAATAGAAAAAATAGCCATGAAGTGTCAGTGCATCAAACCACGCGAAACACGTGTAGGTTGCTTTTTCATTAGTTATGTAGCCTGTTCTTTTCTTCTCTAATGTTATTAGATTAATTATGACTCATAAGAGCACTAACCAATAATTGGGTAAATAATCTGTTGTGGAATAACGACTATGGCCAATAAACTACAAACTGGTTATCAGTTTTCTGTGAAAGGACAATTAGGCCTGATACATGATTTGTGGTAAATAGTGCAATATATTCATTTAGCAGTGTATTGCTTTTACAACATTTATGTCTGTGTAATAAAATATCTTCATTGTAATTTTATTTCATTGTTGCCTCTCCTCCCGACCCCCCAAATTGCAATGCCTTTTTGATGTTACAGTTGAAATACATGTACAAATGGATAGTGTTTCTCTCTGAGAGCGTTCCTTACCAAAAGCACATTAAGTGGATAGTAAATTACCTTGCTAATAGAAGTACTATTGTTCAGCAGAGGCCTATAAAAAGTAGATGGCACTCAAAAGCAGCAAACCTGTAGTGGGCCAAATTGTCAACATAGATAGAGGACATGTAGATTTCCCCCAACTTTGCCTTGACATAAAGTGTATGTCTTTTGTTCTATCTTTCTATGTATAGGACTCAAGTGACGCTTGTCAAGTTATGTCATGTAACCTAGCATTTGTGTAGTGTGCATCTACCAATGGTGGCAACATGGTGCTAACTGTTCAGAACGATTACAGGTAGTGCCATTAAGCTATTGCCATTATAAATTACAATCACTTTTATTAAAGTATTAATTATTTAAAAAAATTAAAAGCCATTGTTATTTGTAATATCAATACATCCAAGTCAATAAATACAAAACATGTTGCATTACAAATGCTATAGGTGTCACATTTGCGAAAGTTATAACTATTGGCATTGTAAATGACAAAGCTATTAATTTAGCAATTTTCAAAACCAACGCATTAATTAAAAAAAAGTCAATTGCAAGACCAATATCTCAAACTTTCCTAATGCGAGACCTATTGCATTGCAAATGCTTGTTTCTTTGGCAAGCAAATTCTCTTATAATGTCTTGGGTATCTCCTTATTTTGCAACTCCAGTTGGTATGAAGAGAACAACTTGAGCTAATGATCAGCTGCCCTATCTGTTTCCAGTTGTCTTAATTATTCCTGGTACATCTCTTGATCCCAAATGTGACTCATTTCCTCCTCAATCTATTGTTGAAGAAGCGGTAAGCAGATTTCACATGGAACTCCTAAACCCATCCAAGTAATAGTGAGAATAAAACAAAATACTGAATAAAATGTTTTAAGGGTTCTTACTACTTTTTCTTCAGTAGATCCCTTTTATTGTTCCAGATTTACGCAAGGCTGAACACATGCAACAGTGATAGGGAGGTAACCCCACAGAAAATATAGAGGTAAAGCAACAAGTATTTGGTAATTTTCGCTTCATAATAACCAGCTACCTTAAGGGTGCAGAAAAAAGAAGAAAGTGAAGAAATGTTGGCAGACACAAGTATTATAATCTTGCGAAACAGAAGTGCAACAGAAATCCTGAATTTAAAAAAAGAAACCCTTTATAGGTATCATACCTGTATGGGTTTCCTTGTTCTTTGGTACTTCACTCTGCTTTTTCCACTGTTGAGTCCGGCCAGAGTGCAAGCTTTTCGGAGCATTATCTTGAATTGGATATTTTCTTCCTGAGAGCTTGTCAGCATCAGCCATCCGTTGTGAATGAGCTCTATTGTCAGTGTCGGAAACTCTGTGAGAATATGACTGAGGGTCAGTTTCGGGGACCCTATGAGTGTGAGCTCGGCCTTCAACATCAGACACCCTATGAGTGGGAGCTCTAGCATCAACATCAGACACCCGATGAGTGTGAGCTCTAGTATCAACATCAGTCATCCTATACGAGTGAGCTCTAGGTTCTGTATCAGATGCTCTATGAGTGTGAGCTCTTGATTCTGTGTCAATGGTCCTATAAGAGTGAGATCTATGTTCAGTCTCAGAGGCTCTATGAGAGTGAGCTCTTATTTCTGCGTCGATGGCCCTGTACGAGTGAGCTCTAGTTTCACTGTCAGCCGATTTATGAGCTCTTGAATCAGCATCAGACACCTTCTGTGCTTGAACTGTTGGCACTGGCTCTCGGTCACAGGTACTAGGTGGGGAGTGTTTTCTCCGTTCATCTTTTTTTTCTTTGGTAAGGAAGGATTCTGGGCGGCTCTTAGTTACCTTCATACTTCTACTCCGTTGAAGCTCACCAGTTTTCCAGATCTCATCATCTGACTGGGGCTTATTCCACAATACAGACTCCCTGGGGTATTTCTTGTTTGCAAAGGGATACCTCTTCTGGTCACTGCTAATGCCAGGGCTTCCATCAAAGTTCCCTTTTCCCAGAGATCCATCCAAAGGTGCAGGTTTTGCCAAATCTACAGGTGGGATGTTTTCAAACATTTCCTCATCTTTCTGCTTTGGGATTGGTCTTTTACTACGATCATAAAAGAGTTTTGTTTTATCTCTGGGCCCTCTCACAGAACCCCCAGCCACATGCATCAATTTCTTTGGCTTTGCACCTCGGCTGTCAGCATTCATTACCTCCTTCTCGCTCTCAGAGGAGCACAAATCACCGTGTTCCCTAAACTTTGCACGCCAGTCTGCCAGTGCAGAGGACTCCCTGAAGTCCAGCCTTGTTGCACCATCCCCAGGGGGCTGCCTTGCATGGTTTCGGTTGTGCAATCTTTCACTCTTGGACCTCTGCCATCGCTGGTTTTGAAAACTGTGGTTCCTTGCAGGCTTGCTGGTACTGCCAGCATCTGTAGCAGCTGGTTGATTTCTGCCAAGATTTGTTCCGGGCATATTATAAGTTTGTCTTTTTTGTAAACAGCTTTCATGATCAAGGTCTCTGGAAATTGGCTGTTGGCGGGCTGGAGGTAAGTTGTTGCTTCTGGTTTGATTTCTCGGATGCTCCCCTCTTCCTGGATTCCTCCAGTTTGACGGGTGACTTTGCCCCTCTCTTGGAATGAAATCTGGAGCTTCTGGATTGTAGTTTATTGTGCCTAGAATATAAATTGAAAGTATACATTAAAATCAAACACTGTATGCCTAGCAGTCATTGCAATCCTGTTCCTCACTAAGAGTTTCACAGGCCTATCCTCATCCACATTTCCTGTGCAAGCTTTAATTTACCTACATTTTATTAAATACTGAACAGAGCATGGAATAATGAGGTAACATACACACTCGGTGTTAGGCACCGTATCCCGTAATATGGAAGTGTTTCTAAACTATAGTCTGTTATGATCGCCTAATTTGATCTTCCACTGAATAAGAAATTGGATATTCTCTCAAATTTACTGAATATTTGACTATGCACAAACCCTCATCCACAGCGGCCTACTAAAGTTTTATATCATAGTTTATCTCCCCCAACAGCACACTGGTTCCTTTATCCAGAAGTCATTGAACTTAAAATGTATATCTAAATTTCTCAAAGCATTACTTTTTGCATAAAGGACTTTTGATCTTCCAAAAGAGTTCTCGTCCACATATTTCAGTTCAAATAATTCTTATATTTAGGAAATGTCTTTATTCGTAATGCCTTTCAAAGCTCCCTGATCGGTATGTAGTCCATTTTAATAAATGTATAAACAATTATACATAGCACGTCTACTGCTCTGAGACTGCTAGTGTGTGCTGTGTTCCGAAAACACAAAAGCGGCACTGGCAAACACAACATGTCTTGCCTTTTGATGGCCAATACAGATCTATTGGCTTTGTCAATACTTTTTGTCACTACTATTTAGCTTCAGCAACAAGAACAAAAATTAAAAAGAGGAGAGGACCTTGTATGAGTGAATGCTTCACCAGAGGTGTGTACATATAGCTTGACATGGCTGGCTTTTTGGTTTTTTTAATTTTCCCATTCCAAGATGGCGGACGCCAAGCTTGGATGGTAAATGAAAAAAACACTTAAATGTGCATGAAAGTACATTCTGAAAGAAAGCAAAGACGCCAGTAAGTTCTATACGTGCAGTCTACCCAATTTTTTTTAAAGAACGCGAAGACCAACAACCTAGCTAAAAAGAAGTGGCTAGGTATATCTCCTATGAACAGAACACAAACTTAATTGCAGTAAATGTAAAAATGAGATTGCCATTTGATATGGAAGCTAAACTTGACAATAAGCAAGTTTTGTATTATTTTATATGTTATTGTTTTCGAAGAATGCAATCAGTGGGGTGGATAGAGGAGACAACTAGGTGTGGGAGGGGAAGGAGTAGCGGTGGACAGAAGAGAAGTGAAGGAGCTTGAGCCGAGGGAGAAGATAAAAACCTGGGAATTGGGGGTGGGGGTGAGGTATAGGAGGGCAGGGATCAGGAGGAGAACGCAAAATAGAGCATGTGGTGGGACAGGCAATTGGGGATTATGAAATTAGTGAAGCAGCACACAAGGGAGAGAGCAAGAAAACACATGCACTCACACGGATGTGCAGAAAGAAAAAGTAAAAATGTGTACTTTGATTGGATGGATGACCTGTGTCCTTCCAAAGCTCGCATTCAAAGGATGGTACAGAACTTATGCTCTGCTTGGGAAAAACAGAAGAGGAAAGAAAACCACTTAATAAGAAGCAATCAATTGTGATTGCTAAGAAAGCCAACTAATAGTAAACAATGGGCTGGCCAAGATCCCGCTGTAAGTAGTGGTATTGTTGACAGTAGGTCTTCAGCAACAGACAGCTGTCGGTAAGTGAGACCCAAACAGAAACTAATAGTCACATCATCTTGCCGTAGGGATTCTGTCAAACCTTAAAGACTGGCCAAAGAACTCAAAGGAAAATAGAACATTTGTCACTGATAGAAAACAAGTTAAAGTATTGTCAACAGTAACCAACCCACAAGTGTGTTCTGCCTAGATGTTATAAGGTGGTTTCTATAGTGTGTAATGTAAAATACACAGATGGCTGAAAATATATTAATAACTATCTGCTGCCAGTTGCCCCCCCCCCGGTTGCCCTATTCGTATGGTCTAGGACTCATCTGCTCAAATTGAGAGATAGGTGCTGCACTGCCCCAACATTATGTATGTTCTCTGGGCCCCCGGCTCAATTCAAATGTCCCTCTTGTCTATTTACATTTAAGCTAGACTCCACAGCCCCACCCATGGTATCCCTGATTTTCCCTGGCCTCTTAAAGGAGCAAGCTTTTCTTTTCCCCTCCATCAAAGCTTATCTACTTAACTGTAGATCTCTCCCTCGCCATTCTGATGATATTTGGCTCTCCCTGGAAACCCATGCCTGGGATATAATGTTTCTCACCGAAACGTGAGTTAGGGATTTCTCTAATCCCGACCTCAATCTAGCTACCCCCACTGACTATCGTTTTGTGTAAGCCGGGCTAACAACAAGGTGTGGGATTGTAGTGATCCTATGTTCTAGTTGAGAAATTTCTTCTGGGAAACTCTCTAACATTGGTCCCTTAGAAGCAATGTGTTTTAGCATTTCTGTTGCATCTAACATAGCTATGGCTGGACTTCTCATTTACAGACCCCCTAGTTCCCCGCCTCAGCAGCTATTAGAATTTTATAATATTGCTGCTGACCTGTCGCTTAAAAATCCACATTTTATGATCCTTGGCGAGTTTAACTTGCATATGTTTGACATTCAATGCACTAAAGCAGGCCAGCTCCTAGAAACTCTGGAAGGCCTTAATTTGACCCAGAGGGTTAGCGGCCCCACCCATCGGGCCAGCCATACGTTGGACCTGCTGTTCACTAACAATTCCAATTTGACCACAGCACTGCCTATACCCCTTACGTGGTCAGACCATTTCCTAATCCCATTTAGTCTGGATATACCCTCATGTCCGAAGAATTCTTCAATGGCCCGGGATTCTAATAGGAAATGGTTTAAAATTACTTGTAATGCCATGGCCCCTGCCCTCTCCTGTACCCCTCTGCAGGTGGCTGGTGACTCGGAACTAGATGTATCTAACTTTAATAGTTGGCTCATCTCAGCCCTTGATACAATTGCCCCAGGCAAGCCATTGTCTCCTCTAGACAAAAACCATCAGCCCCCTGGTTGACCCTGGTCTTGCATGCTGAAAATGCTGTTGTAAGAAACTTGAGCGGAGCTGGAGATTATCTTCTGATCCAGGGGTTAAATTATTCTATAAAGCTGCCATTAAGAATTTCCATAAACTTAAGCGCTCGGCAATGAGGGAGTATTTTATCAATAAAGTCACACCCCTGGCAATTCCTAAAATACCCTTTTTAAAATAGTGAAAGACTTTACTAAGCCCCCTGCCTTATCAAGCACGATCCCTCTCACCCAGGAGCTCTGTAATGGGCCCTTGGATTTCTTTCATGATAAAATCCTAGACATATACTCAACGTTTGTCACCACCCCTTACATCCTGGTCCAAGAACCTGTGGTAGCGAATACTGATGCATTCACGTCCTTTCATTCGATCCCTATTGACACATCACTCCCAAAAACTTCTTGCTTGCAAATCAGGCTCTCCAAAGGAACCCTGCCCAGCACAACTATTTAGTTCTTTAGCCCCCCTTATCATTTCTCCTTTGAATTTGGTCTGGAATTCGTCCCTACGCACTGGGATTTTCCCTTCGACCTGGAAACAAGTCATGTTAATACCCATTTCAAAATAATCTGACGCTGATCCTTCGGTTTTTAAAAATTACCGCCATATTTCTATCCTATCAAAACCAGCCAAAGTCCTGGAAAAGTAGTTCAGGAGCAACTATCTAGCGATCTCGAGACCAGCCAGTCATCTTTTCTATGACTCGCAGTCCGGGTTTAAATCCGGTTATAGCACGGAGACTGCTCTTCATGAGATCTCTGAGACCATTTGCGAATGCTTGGACGCAGGCGAGGCAGTGATGTTAGTGTTCCACGACTTGTCCGCGGCATTCGATACAACACGGGATTCAGGGCATCCCTCTATCCTGGCTGAGCCCACTATTTTTTAACGTATATCTCTCTCTCCTCTGGCCACATTGGTAGAATACTGTGGAGTCAGAGTGATCTCTTATGCTGACGACACACAATTGGTGTTTTCATTTAAAGATCACTCTGAAGCAGATTTTTCTAATTTCAAAAGCGGTCTGTGTAACATCTCTACGTGGATGTCATTAAACACGCTTAGGCTCTACTCAGACAAAACTGAGGTGCTGTTTTTTAATTGGAAAAAAAAACCCTCTGGCACTTTTGTGGTGGCCATCTGAGTTGAATCCTCCTCCAGAACCTGTGGACTCAGCTAGGAATCTTGGATTCCGGTTTGACAACGAGTTATTTGCAAATCTCAAATAAACGAGGTCTCCTCGGCTTGTTTTGGCAAATTACCCATGCTCCGTAAAAATTTTCCTTTTCTCCCTCTGGAGTCTCGCCGGATCATTATTCATGCCCTGATCACCTCACACATAGACTATGCAAATAGTCTGCATGCAGGGGCTCCAGCCTACCTAATCAAACGCTTCCAGATTGTCAAGAATGTGGCTGCAAGGCTGATTTGTAACATCCCATATCGCCCTCTATCTCACCCCACCTGAAGATACTCCACTAGCTTCCAGTGATTCAAGTTATTCAGTTCATGTCTGTGGTTTTGGCTTTTAGAGCAATTCAGAGTCGGGGTCCAGCTTACCTCAGTTTGACTTAAGCATTCCCAGTCCAACCGCTCACTTAGATCGAATCATCTCCGCCTCTGGATGACTCCCAGTTTTTGCCGTTCTAGAATGGGTGGCAGAACTTTTGCAGTAATTACTGCCAAATCCTGGAATAGCCTGCCACTGTCCCTGCGTATGGCTGAATCTGAAACCATTTTCCTACGTGTCCTGAAGACGTGTCCTGAAGACCTGGCTGTTTTCCAACCCGTAGCCTTTTATTGGTACCTGCAACTGCTGTCTGTCCTTGCACCGGGACACCCCTGTTGGGGGTAGCTGGGCGCTGTATAAGTTTCATAAATAAATAAATAAATCAATAAAATAACTATGAACAGTGATATTATATATCTCGTATAGGGAGATTGTGAATCTCAAAGTATTCTTTTTGTTGGGTGTATAGACTAAAACATTTTTACGTTAAAGAGATGGAGAACATAATTACCTATTGGCAGGTGTGGTGTATTAGGCTTGAAGACTGGTTGTATTGAATCTAATGACATTCTCCAATGGGATCTTGTTATTGAGACCCCATTTGTAGGTGTCCAAAGTAAAGATCTAGAACACTAAATATCTTTTTCTAGCCTCTATTCGGAGTGGTTCTTGGGTTATTTCACTTTCTTCCAAAACTAACCATCATATTTCATCTGGTGTATGGTGTTTCTCTCGATAATATTTAACTAGAGGGGCTGAGGCTTTGGCTGTACATACAGCTGATCGATGTCCTGTTAATCAAGTTGCAATGGTACGGGCTGTCTCATCGACGTAACCTAAATTGCAAGGACAGACACAGATGTTAAATTTTCTAGACTTTACTGTACAGCCATTATGCACAAATTTGTCCATTTCAATTACTGACTCACATGCTTTGCATTATGCACACTTGTGTGTACCCACTGGTGAAATATTGCCATCAACAGTTTTTTGTATGAAGGGCACAGCTACCTTGATTTGTGAATGTACCACAATATCTTTGACATTTTTATTGCATCGATGGGCAAACATTGATTTTAGAAGTTTAGAGTCTTGGGTGGCCTTGCTGTTTAAAATGCGCCAGTTTGAATTAATTATCCGTCTTACCTTCTCACTCATGGTCAAATGTTTGGTGACACAGACTTAATTTGGTGCGGACTCTCTTTGAAATTCTCGCTATAGATGGTCTCTGTCAAAGAATCTAGCTTTTTTTAACAATTCTCTTACAAGACATCTTGGATATCCTCTTAAGTAAAACTTTTCTTTCATGTCAATGGCTTGAGTGTTGAAATCCTGTAAATTCGAACAATTTCTATGGAGTCTTAAGAACCGCAAGAAAGGGACGCTTTGTTTTTGAGGGTAAGGATGATAACTTGCATAATGTAGTAGGGTGTTTCTAGCTGTCAGTTTAACATATAGATCTTCAAGACTTTCTCTACTGTTATAATTTAAAATATCAAAATATTGTACTGGGTGATGACTTGTATGGCCTGTGAACTTTAAGTCATGATCACAATGGTTCAGTCAAAATAGATATTCTGTCAATTGTTCAGTAGTGTCGGCCCAGATGAAGAAAATGTCATTGATGTATTGTGACTGGTGTGGAACCGATTTGAAGAACGGAGCCACTTCATTGTCAATATTTCTCTTCTCAAAACGAGCCATGTATATGTTGGCCACTGATGGAACATGAGATGGCTCCATGCGGACGCCTTTAGTTTGTTTGAATAGGTTGCTTCCAAATTCAATTTTTTTCGATAATACTAATTTGAGGCATTCAAGGAAGAATGTCCGTGTTTTGGCGATATTCTGTATATCGATAAACCACTCTACTGCCTCTAGGACTCTCTCCCGAGGTATATTACTATAGAGAGCTTCTACATCTAGCGTTACTAGAGTTTCTGATTTGAATTGAATGATACATTTTCAACTACATTGAAGATGTCCCTGGTATCTTTAATATAAGACTTAATCTTTGGGACATGTAGTTGTAAAATACATTCTATGAATTAAGATAATGTTTTGGTGATTAAACCTATGGCGATTACAATAGGGCGAGAGGGCAATAAGGAGGGTCTACCATGCTCTTGTGTGTTTTTGGATTACCATAAATACTGGCCACGGGTTGGAATTATGGTACTGAAATATTTAAATTCTTATTTGCATAGATCACCAGCATGAAAGGCGTTAGAGGTTAGACGTTAGTATCATCCAAAAGAACAAGCATTGTGGATTCATAGTGTGTCAAATACCACAATCCATCTGCCTTTGTCACAGTTCTTTATCGTTAGTCTTGTCTTTCTTTAAATTTTGTAATGCCAAGTGTTCTTCTAGGTCAAGGTTATATAAAGGACCGTGTAGCTTGATTGAAGGGCTTTTAAGACAGTATGTGTGAAAACTGCCACTTCAAGACTCACTTTTTCTAAAGTGGGTGTGAAAGTGGAGGGAAGGGCAAGAGATTTAATAGTCCATCATTGTAAGGACCTGCCTCCTGGAAATATTTGAGACGTACCTTACGAAAGAAGGTTCTAATATCTTGATAAGAATCAAAGACATTAGTTTGAGTATGTTGTACCTAGGATAAACCTTTGGCTAGTAAGGAGATCACTGACAGATCTAGATCTTTCTGGGACAGATTATAGATGGGTATTAAATTTCCTGCCTTCAATATTGGCAGTTTCTGGTCTCCAAAACATGGTAGTTGTGTGGTTGATAGCGATTGGGTTGGTAACTGCCTCTGTAGTTGGATTAGAAACAGCTTTTCGGTCTGCCTCTCTGGCCTCCATGCCGGGTTAAAAAAAGGTTGCATCCTTCCCTGGTTACGTTCAAAGGGAATCGGTCTACATTTCTGATCAAAGTGATGTGAACTACCTTTGTTATCAGAGGTACAGGAAACAGCCAAGACATTATGACTGGATGAACTGTTATAGTCCTGGTACTGTCCTTGTTTGTAAAACTGTTCCGACAGGTATTGAAAGGTTTGTTCACAAATGTTGAAACAGATATCTTTGTTTAACATGTCCGATGTGTGCCCCTTTCATGATAGCTGTAAATAACACAAGTAAGCACTCCAGATGCCTATCTCACTCAGAAATAAGCCACAAGAGATTTTATCTAACCTAGTGGCTTTGTTAAGGACAATCCCCCTGATTGCCGTACTTAATTCTTCCACATTGTTTTCCTAGACATCCAATTCTTGTGTGCATATAAACCCTGGGGTGTCAGCCTTGAGGGTCACGGCCTCCTCCCCAGAGCGCACCTGCTGAAGATCTCCAAGAAGGTGATGTTATTGACAATTATTACACCATAAAATGGCCTCTGCATTGTACCAGTTATCGGAAGATCTCTAATGATCATTGCTGACATCAAGATCCTGGCTAAAGGACTGGCAAATATAAATGTTACCTACTCTCATTAATGAGACATAAGTGTTTTTCCCCCAGGACTATCTTCGCGGAACCACTAGCAAACACTTTCACCAAGGCTCACCAAGGGCTCCCCTGTGGATGCCACTGTTCTCTCACTAGATGCAGAGAATGCCTTTGACTGCATTAAGTTGTGGCCCCTGTTTAGGACCCCTAAGCAGGTATTGTAATACCCTCAACTGTCTAATAGAAAGCCTTATTGTAAGTTTATCTTTTTGTTTTCTAGGTAGGGATGCTCAACATCCTGTGATTCTGGGCAAATCACGTCATCTCGCCATGCCTAACAAAATGAATGCGTTAGTCTGTAACGCAACTCGTGCTCATGTAAAGCGCTCCGATACCTTCAGGTCGAGTTCGCACAATTTAAAACTCCCTCGTGACCTAAAAAATGGGGGCTGCATAAGGTAAAATGAAAGAGGAAACCAATGGCATATTGCTGAGAATACTAGTGATTCATTAGACGGATGCCTGCACAATTAATGATACTGCTGCTATTCTTACCCAATTGCCTCCATTCTACTCTAAGCCCCTATTTAGCCTGAATTACAACTTTTGGATCAGTGGTCATTTGACAGATCAGAGAAGTCTGAAAATGTCCAATGCAAATTGCCTTCCCTTTTTTAACCCATAAAACAACAGCTGGTACGTACATTTCATGTGTTGATACAAGGTTAGAGTAAACATACAGAAAAGGTGCAGCATGGGGTTTGATTCAGGAGCTGGCACAGTACTAAAACAATCACCTGTCTGAATAACTAAAAACAGCACTTAAACAGGAGAAATTGGCTCCCTGCACATCAAGGCTCACCACAATGAACATTATACAGCAGAAAATTGTTAAAAAGTCACCCCATTAAAAAGAAAAACGCATAAAAACAACAGCAACTGCATTACATGCAGTAATCCAAAATCAGTGCAAATATGAAGAAAAAGTGCAACGTGGAGTGAAAACTATATATTCAAGGTGGAGAGCCCCAAAAAAGACAAACTGACTTACTCAAGGTAACAGTTCACATAAAGGTCAAGGATTACATGCTGTCCTCCCTCAATAACCTGTTGCAGGGATTCTGCTCATGCACTGAACTATGCACAGGAAACCAGGACCTCAGTGAATTGTGGTGTACCAAACAACTCACCTCAGTACCCAGAACCCCTAACCGACTAGCATCTGTGTCTCATTGGCTCTACTTCCAACATCGAAGCTACCAATGATTAGACAACCCAGAACATGCGACTTAGGGTACTCTCAGGAATGGAGGGAATCAAGAACACTCTTTCGTTTTTGTTCTCAAACCCGTCCATAACTTGAGTAATCCGAGACACAGAAAAGTTTAAAATGTTTATTTTTAACTATGTGCTCTAAGATGCAGTATTTTGGCTAACATAAGCAGGCATATGATTAGAAATAAAACAATCAGCATGGTTACAATTCATTAAAACACAAAGGGAAAAATCATGTTACAATGATAGTAGAAACAGGTCTTATAGCGCCTTGTGAACCACCCTCCCCTGCTAGGAACTAGGTTTTATAATAATCTTAGGCTTGAATGGGGAACTCCGTACCTCAAAGATCAGCAGAGGTGAATCACATCTCCGGATCAGCAAAGCTCTCTGTCTCTGGAAAGGTTTTTTCTACATGTGCCCAAATCATGCATGCAGTGCGATATTAAAGGCACATGCATTTCAGTTGGTTGAAGTTGTGTGCGTGTTGTGTCTACAGCGTGGGTCGATCAACCTGAATAACAGCATACATTGTAATTATGACCTTGAAGGCTTCTGGACGCAGTGTACAGACTAAGGTTGCGGTGTAAGTCTAGGGATGTGAAAAACAGACCGTTCTCATACGAAGAATATCAAGCACTTTGCACTTTACACTACATGTAACTGTTGTTGTAAGTTAAAGTGGCAAAAGGGCGTTTAAACTTCTAATACACTTATGCCAACATAGCAATGTGAGCAAGCAGAACCCTGTCTTCACTACACCCTCCCTTGATCGGACCATGAACAAAAAGGGAAGCAAGTTAGGAACGCAGAGTTCAAGTTCAAGTGAGACAGAACCAAGTTCATAATTTGCCAAACTGGATAATTCGAAGTGATAAATTAGAATTTGGAAGGAAAACGTAAAAAAACAGGAAGGGGTGGTATGCTGCCTATCATGGAAAGAAAGAAATAGTAAAAAAAACAAACTTATGTGGGCATAAATATGAAGGACTAGTACATGGGACGGTCCTGTCTGAACCCGATGAAATAATAAGAAATATTGTCACTTGCCTAAAAATTAAAGCAGCAACCATAAATATCACACAAAAGAAACTTAGATCCACGAAGCAGGCCAGAAACAGTTGGTTTGATAAAGAATGTAGAACCTTAAAAAGTAATATTCAAAAGCTCGAAAGACACACTAGATATTCAAGAAATAAAGTTGGGGGTTCCGTCTGCTCAGTTTAACGAAAGATTTTAAAAGTGTGGTCGCTAAGAAGAAGAGGGAAGCAAACGCAAAATGTTGGGAAGCAATGATGGAGACTATAGAGACTAAAAATATAAGGATATTCTGGAAATTGGTAGAGTGGGATGGAAATTTGGACAGGGACAAACAACCGGCTCCCTGAGTGAAGGCGCATGGGGCCATTTTTAGAAGATACTTATAATAACAATGTTACAACTGTCCAGAACCCCCAAAACATTTCTTATCAAGGAGGAGACAGAAAATGAATTCAGAGCCAGAAATTATGAAAATAATTGAAACACTACAAACTTACACGGGCTGCAGGTCCCGACAATCTACCTGCTGTAAAAATAAAATGAAATACTGTATGGAGGACCAGCCTGTTTAATACCCTCTTCCAGGAAATACTTGTGAAAGGAATATTCACTGTAGTGAAAAGGGAGCAGTGATCAAATCAATATGTAAAAAGGGCAAGTATGCACTCCCTGGAAACTACCAGCAAATAAACATGCTGGACGCAAGTGGAAAGGTCATCTCCAAAATTATTTTGGGTAGGTTAAAGGAGTAGGCTGAAGTAAGTTCTATTATTCCACAGGAACAGGGTGGTTTTAAGGGGAACCGCTCGACAATTGAGTACTGCTTTAGTCTATGGGGCATTGCCAAAAAGTCTATAGAGCAGTGTGGAGTCCTGTATTGTTGTTTCATCACCTTCAGCTCCACATTTCATTCTGTCGATCAAACTCTGCTTTAGGAAGCAATATCAACATATGAGATCTCAAAAGATTTGCTTTTAATTTTGCAGGAACTTCATTAGAGATATTGGGGCTCATGTGAAACTGGCTAGTGAAGGATCCCTTACCAAAAAAATAAATATAAAAAATGGTTTGAGACAAGGGTGCTTATTGGACCAACACTATTTTCCCTGTTTCTGGCTGACCTTTCCAAAACCCTCAGTCATACAAAAGTGATTAGCCCTAAAATGAATAGTAAGCACATTAGCTGTTTTTTATATGTTGACAATTCAGTGGTTTTGATCTGACACGAATTGGGCGTCCAGAGAAAATTAGATATATTCGCAGATTACTGTAAGGAATAAATAAATAAATAAATATAGCAATATGGAAAAGACCAAAGTGCTTCCGATAGGGAAAGCAAGGCACAGCTTGTGTTGGGCAAGAAATTAAGTAAAAATCGAATGTGTTAAAAAGTACAAATACTTAGGGATGTGGTTCTCTCACGAGTTAGGATGAAAGGATCACCTCACTTTGACACAAGCCAAAGAGCTTTCATCTGGAGGGGGATTGAAGAAATGTGATCATCGTTATGGGGTCCCTCTCTGTGGCCAGTGTTGGTGGCATATAAGGCAATGATAATGCCTCAGTTTCAGTATGGTGGTGAGGTGATTTGCGTAGGGGGCAAAAAGAGGGGAGGCCTCGAAGAAGGGAGATGCCTGAAATGATTACTTTCTTTCCCATCGTTATCTATGGTACAGGAAGATAGAATGGAAAGAGGCCTGATGGGTTGGAAGCATCTAGCACATGCAGAGGTTATAACATTTTTGCTATGAATAGTGTCTAATCCTCAAATATTTCCCTGTTATGCAAAAAGAATATAATGCAAAACAAGCTCTTCTGGACCCATGAAGTTAGAGGGAGGATACTAATTTATTCTAGGAAACTAAAAACAGAATTAACAAATTGGATTAACCCAATAGCCGTGAGTAAGGAGGGATTGAGAAGAATTATAAAGCTGGTCTCATGGGAGGAGGAGCTCATATTTCTGAGGAAGAAAAAAAATCTGTCTCCCACTTGATAAATTCATGGTTGGGAGGTGAACACCTTTCCTTATCTGGAGTGACTTCCAAATATTAAGATGCGTGGAAGTCCTCTGAGATTTAGATGTGGGGTAAATCATGTGTTGTTGTCCGAAAGATATGGTGCCTTGCGAAGTGAGGGAAAAATGTGTAATTGGGGTCTCAACTCGAAAGGGGATCTAATTCATACCCTTGTTGATTGTAAATGGTTTTTAGCTCAACTTATTTTTATTAAATAGGATATTAAGAATAGGGGCAAGGAATTAATTTATTGGTTGAAATGAGATTTCTTGACATGACATGTGCCACAGGGCGATTTTTATTGTCTGTGGATACCGTCTTAGTTAAACTGAGGCATTTTTATTTAAACATATGGAGCTTTCAGATTATTTCTTGAGATGCTTTTAGATATCATAGCATTTTAATGACAGGATGGAATGTGTTTTAAATGCATTTTTACGGTGGCCAAGATGGCGACCTGAGCGGACACTGACTTGCATGGCTCATCGGCCCTGAACCCCATCTAGCCTTGATATTCGCCTGCAAAACCCCTGGTCGCGCTGGCAAGTAGCGCTACTGACCTGCACCCCCTGTTGATCCTTTTCTGGGCAGCCGGGGGCTGCCGGAGGCCCCCCTGCGGGTGACGCACTGCCAGAGGCCGACCCGGACTGGGCCAGATGGCGAAATGGCGGCCGCACGTTGAGGGGGCGGCCGTTCCTCCTGAGCTGCGGAGACCCCATCGCAAGCCGGAGACGAAACAAGGAGGGCCTGGGTGACAACCGGGGCCTGGAGGTGGACAGGGGACCCCGGCGAGCAGCAAGCGGCTCATCGGCACCTGGGAGCAGAGGCAGCGTTCGCCTGAGGTCGCCCAGCGACGAGCACGAAAATCGGAGCCCAGGCTCTGGGCCCACACAGCGACTCGCCAGGAGCCGAAGCCGGACACTGAGCAGGGACGAGGAGCAGGACAAGAACATTTTTTTCACCAAATTCTTAGTGAGACTGCCACGTCCCCCGACAGACATATTGTGATAGGGGGGGATTTTTAATTTGGTCTTTGATAACCTCCAGGACAGATCAGGGCAGCGCTATTCACAGTCAGGCACTCTGTCAGAGGGAGGACATTGCAGGAAGAGAGAGCGGAGGTTGACCGATCTTTGGCGGAGCTTTCACCCGGGTACCAGGGATTACACGTACTAATCCAATGCTCACAAGACCTATGCTCGCCTAGACTACCTGTTGACATCCACCTCACTTACAGCGTTGGCATCCCAGACTGACATTGGGGCGATGGTACTGTCAGATCATGCGCCACTCACGGCAGTGTTCTCTTTCCCGGCCCTCGCCCGTGCTCCGCGCTGTTGGAGACTGCGCAATACGTTACTCCATCGGAAAGAGGTTATAGACAAAATTAAGGGGGCCATAAAAGAGTACATGACACATAATCAGCCTTCTGACACTTCACAGGCCACACACTGGGCGGCGCTTAAGGCGGTGCTAAGAGGCAAATTTATAGCGCTCTCGGCTGCGGAAAAAGTGGAGCGGGCGCGTAAACGAGAGGAGCTGTCGGCTCCTACTCGCGAGTTAGAGAAGATTCATCAACGAACAGGGGCACCGAGAATTTGGAGGCAGCTCCGTCTGGCACGTCAACAGCTGGCAGCGCTTGACCAAGATCGCACCGAATATGCGGCTTTGAGGGTCCGTCATATGTATTACACAGGCGGGGACCGATGCAGGCGTCTGCTGGGAAGGGCGCTCAGGGAGCGGGTGCAGGGCCACACGGTACAAGAGATAACCACACAGGCGGGCGATAGAGTTACCGGGGATAGAGACATAGCAAATGCCTTTAGTGATTTTTATTATTCCTCGTTATATACCGGAGCCAGACTTGACCCGCCAGATAGTGAAGCATTCTTACGGGCTGTCGTTCTGCCCAGTCGGAGGCACTGGAGAGGGCGATCCAGCAGGAGGAGGTGATTTCTAAGATCTCACGACTCAAATTAGCTATGGCGCCGGGCCCAGATGGTTACACAGCGATTTTTTACAAGACCTTCTGCCTCCAACTGGCTCCGCTGCTCACCGCTATTTTTAACTCATTTTCAGAACCAGGTGCTATTCCGAGGGATCTGATGGAGGCCACCATCTCGTTCATCACAAAACCTGGCAAAGACTGCACGCAATGTGGAGCCTATAGACCCATCTCCCTCCTCAACGTTGACCTCAAGCTTTATACTAGCATCCTCGCTTCCCGGCTGGCGCCCCTTATGCAGGGGTTGGTTGACCCGGATCAGGCAGGATTTATCCCCGAACGACAGACGGCCGACAATACCAAGAGAGCGCTCCACCTGATAGAACGGGCCACAAGATTGCCCGGAGAATTCATGATGCTGGCGATTGACGCCGAGAAGGCATTTGATTGGGTTCATTGGCCATATCTGGAAAAAGTGTTGATAAAGGCGGGACTGGGTGCCAAATTCTGCACTTGGGTGCTGAATTGTTATACCTTTCCCACGGCGACTGTACGTGTCAATGGTGGTTAGTCATCCCGCTTCCCTATAGAACGCGGGACCCGGCAGGGGTGCCCACTCTCCCCCCTACTTTTTGCATTATACATGGAACCGCTGGACCAGGCCCGGAGGACGGATCCTAGAGTTAAAGGGATCAAATTTGGAGCCTACATTCACACAATCAGTTTATATGCTGATGATGTGCTCCTTTCTTTGGCTACCCCGAAGGAATCCCTGCCGGCCAGTGTCGGGATTCTCGATGCATTTGCGGGGGCCTCTGGCTTTAAAGTAAATATGGCAAAATCGCAGGCCCAGTATCTCTCCCTGGAACACCAGACTCGCTCCTCCTTGGAGGAGTGCTTTCCCTTCTGCTAGTCTTCGGAGGCGGTCCCTTATTTGGGGATTCAATTGGCGGCAACTTTGCAGGACACGGTGCGTATCAGCTATGCCACCCTCCGCCGTACCATCCGCGCGGAACTGGGACGTTGGCGGCATTTGCCACTCTCCTGGCTAGGACAGGTGTCAGCAGTAAAGATGACCATCTTGCCACAGGCTTTGTATATCTTCCGGGCTATCCCACTCTGACCGCCTGAGGGATGGATTCGCCAAACTCAAATCGGAACTTGTGCAGTTTATCTGGAACGGAAGGCGCCCGAGGATGAAACTGCGGCTGGCGATGCTCCCTCCAGAGAAAGGAGGACTGGGGCTGCCTGATCTGATGCTATACTACCAGGCGACGCAGGTCCGCACCCTAGTGGAGTGGAGTAGGTGGGAGTCGGAGCGGCACTGGCTCTTTCAGGACTAGGCGGTGGCAGGCCGCCCACTGCAGAAGTCCCCTTCCTCCGTAGACAACACCGACCCCCTAATCTATACGCCTCTTTCATCACCAGAGTGCCTCTAGAGGTGTGGGACCAGACTAACGCTCGACATGGTCTGACGACGTTTCCCTCGCCCATGACGCCGCTGCTGGAAAATCCAGACTTCGGGCCCGGTAGGGATGTGCGGGCGTTTGCTCGGTGGCTGTCGGGTCTTATTCCAAATGTACTCAGGTGGAGGAGTGGCACCTTTTGAGCGCCTACGTCAGGATTATGGCCTTCCAGAATCGGAACGCCTCCGTTATTTCCAGGTGCGTCACTGGGCGCTTGACCCTCGAGTACGAGAGGGGGCTGACCGAAAACTCAGCCAATACGAGTACTGGCTTCTCTCCCGGACGACGGACAAATGACCGAATGTTACTGGAGCGGTATTCCCGAGTTTATAATGCGGGGAGGGCACGCTGGGAGAGGGAGCTGGGAAGAGACCTGAGCAATAAGGAGTGGGAAGACATTTGCTATCGGGCCCGACACTCTGCTTACCACATGGGCCTGACGGACACTTTTACCAAGCTGGTGTCATACTGGTATTACACGCCTGAAAGGTTGCATGAGATGGATCAGACCAGGGATGCGTGCTGTTGGAGGGGCTGCGCAGAGACAGGTATATTGACACACCTCTTGTGGGACTGCACACACATTCAGGGATACTAAAAGGTGGTCCTCGATGAGATAGATACTCACTTTGATAAGGATATTCCAGGATTTCCGGCCTATGTTCTCTTAGGGCTTCCCAATGCCATTACTTTCCCCCTGAGGGCTCGAAGAGGGAGGTTAATCGCAATAGCGCTGGGCTCCGCCGTTCAGACTATTCTGGCCTTATGGCGCACGTCACAGGTACCCACCATGCAGGGATGGCTGGGCAGACTTTGGTCAGTCTTGGGCATGGAGAAACTGTCCCTGGTGAAAGCGGGAGAGGGGGCTAAATATGCAGAGTTATGGCAACCCTTCTTTTCCCTATTGGCCACAGAATTCAGGGAGGTGACCTGCCCCAGTTACCTACGGCTGTTGCGGCGGTCTCAGCCCGATGCTGGATCTAAGGTTGAGTGACTGGATGTGTGTTTGGTGTGAGGAATTGGACCAGGAACGAGGGTGGTGGGTGGGTAGGCTAAGAGGGGGTTGGGGTCTTGGTGGTGGGGAACGTTCTCTCCTGGCATTTTCACTTTCGCTACTGATTCAGCCGCCTTTCAGTTTGGAACAGGGGTCCTTTTTGCTGTGTAAGCCTTCTAATAAGCCTTGCCCTGATGTTCTTATTTCATATATAGCACTTGTCGCATATACA
This sequence comes from Lissotriton vulgaris, assembly GCF_964263255.1. Lineage (NCBI taxonomy): Eukaryota > Metazoa > Chordata > Amphibia > Caudata > Salamandridae > Lissotriton > Lissotriton vulgaris. The sequence continues at coordinate 1,210,461,160 of NC_141691.1, forward strand.
CTGTCTGCTGTATGTTTGCTGCATTATATGAGAGTCTTTTGTTCAATAAAAAGATTTAATACTAAATGCATTTTTACCCAGAGTTTTATTGAGTGTCATTGTCAGTTTTGATCGGTTTACTGTATATTTTAAATATGTTTTTTGTTTAAAGACCAAGGTCTAAATAAACATATGTTTTGACTGACTGATTGACCTAAAACTTCTTGTTTTGACTCCTATTTGCCACAGCACTCCTACTCTGATATAATCTGTGTGTTAGCCAGTAAATGGGTTAAAAGGGTATTGACTTCAGTTAGGAGGAGCTGATATGTTGGCAAGTATTGAGGAAGGCAGTAGGAGGTAATCAACTTGCCCTTTATTTTATCCCCGTCATCTCTTGACATATATACCCGATATCCCTTCTCAATGACATAGAGCGTTTCAAAGGTAGACCTGTAGGTAGTGCTTGTTCCAATGAACCTTCACAGGACATAAAGGGGGTAGAGGAAGTAGCAGGTAGAATGTCAAACCCTGTTAACTGGAAGGGGCTGTGCAGTCTGAACACTGGCAAATCTCATACAACCCCACCAGTGCCACAACCCCAGCCCTCTGCTGAAATGCAGGCTGCCAGGAATCAAATCTGTCAGCATGAGCCAAGGCAGCAGGGGCGCCAACTCACTGCTGGCAGAGCTGCCTCAGCTCTGTCAATCTCCTGCTTGATCTGCCCATCAGGAATGCCACAATACCGCGCACACCTTCTGCTGCCCTGGGAGCAAGTAGGGAGCTGCCCTGTGGTCCCGGGGTCCTGGCTGTAAGCTGTACGGTGCATGGCTCTGATGGGGGTTCCACCACTGGGCTAGCAGGCTCTGTCTTGGGTACCCATTCTCTTCTTGACTAAATTTCCAATAGGCACCTCGAGTAGGGCCACAGCAGGGTTTAATCTGTGACATTTGGGGAGTGTGGCCAAGATGGCGGAGTGAGCGGACGCGTTGTGCCTTAGCTGTGCTCCTGCCAGTCCTACAGCATGGACTATGGCACTTCCAGCTCCCGGATTACCCATTTGAGGCTCTGCAGCGGCGAAGCGCCAGGGGCGGTGAACGGTGAGCGGCGGCACGTCTTGATCACCCAAAAACGTTGGACTGATCAACCTACGGCCGTTCCTCAGCTCTGACGCAGAGGGCGGGGAGACGCCGGGCCTGCTGTGTGGGCTGCGGGAAGGCCTTCTGTGTGCTGCAGACCTCTGCCGTTCTTGTTGGCGGACCCATGGAGGGTGCCTCAACACCACCGCCGCTTTAAAGACTCGGGGTGACCCCCAGTTATTGCACACCCCCCCCCGACGTCCATCGGCGGGTGAGTACTTCGGCTCGACATCGGGCCTGCAGCATGGCCTGTGACTAGAACTCATCTGTTGGCTCTCTGCCACTCTGTGAAGGAAGACCCCATCAGGGTAGTGGCTGCCTTTGGCATCCCCATTGGTTCAATCCAGGGACCCTATTGCTGACATCAACAACGCACGGACCATGTGGGCCTACTACCCACGGCCTTCCGGACAGAATTTCATGCGAGCCCGCGTGCCCGTTGGGAACACTCGTTCATAGAGTATGAAAAGTGACATGGGTAAACTAGAGCAGGTAAACAAAGATAGGCTTTGGGAGAGAGGAATATGGAGCAGGCATAGGAGGATGGGTATATGGAACAGGTGTAGACAGACCGGTAATCCACAGCAAGAGCAACTGACTAGTAATCCAGAGCAGGCATACCCATACAGGTAACATAGACCGTATAGAGAAAGATGTGTGACCCATGACAGGATTATGAAATCGGCTAACATGGAGAAGCTATAGGAAATAGAGTAATTAAATTAGGTGCAGGAAGACTAGTCAACGGACCTGGTATAGGAACACATTTTTCCTACTGGAAGTCTGTGACAAAAAAAGAAGTATGAAGACTGGCAACCCTAGCATGTATAGGAAGGCTGGCAAACTGGACTATCTAGAGAGTGGACAGCATGTTTTTTTAACTATGCAAAGCGTGTGTTTTTCTAAAAAAATCTGCTCTACATAACTAAGTTTTATCTTTATTTTTATTGCTGAAAATAGTATGGTCCCGTACATCTCATTTTCCTGTTTTAAAAAAACACACCTTCTTCAAACCACCTAACACAAAATAAAAGAAATATGAACCATACTAAATAAGTAAAATGTGATATGGGGCCATATGTATCAAGCCTTTTGTGATTCGCAAAGGCCGAAATTCGCAGAATTTCGGCCTTTACGAATCGCAAAAGGCTAATTAGCATGAATTGAAATGTATCAAACAATCGCATCTTAAGGAATCGCAAATACTTGCGATTCCTTAATTTGCCATAGCATTTAAGGAATCGCAATTTTGCAATTCCTTAAATGCTATGTATAAAGCATTTTCCTGTTGCAAATTCAGCTTAAGGAATCGCAATTTACCATCAACTTCCAGTTGGTGGTAAATTGCGCTTTCTGTTCAAAATACACTAATTTGTATTTTTGATTGTGGCATGTGACGCACATACATGCCCATAGGGCATGTATGTGCACCATATGCACACACAAGTAATTTACAGGGGTGCAGCAGGGTGTCCTTGAGACACCCCTGCACCCTTGCAGTAATTCTCAAATTGGGATTAGCAAATTGCGTATTCGCAATTTGAGGATTATTTTGAAATCATTCCTATGGGCCTCCTGGCCCATAGGAATGCATTGGAAATTATTCCTTAATTGGGAATTCGCAAAATGGAAGATTAAGGAATCGCTAATTAAAAGCGATTTTCTTCATACATACCATTTTGCGATTCCTAAATAGCGATTCCTTAAAAATCCCTTGCTTACCTGCAGTGGAATGACGACTTCTATAACAAAGTCGACGATTCCATCTATAGAGCGGTCACGGAGCTTATGACTCCTATGGAACAGCGCCTGGCGGACAAAATAGAACAATTCTGTGCCAAGGTCGCCCCTCCCAAGGTAACGGACCCCCCTGAAGGGGCAGGAGGATCAGGTCAGGGGGACAAGGAGGCTTCCCCCCCTCCCAAGAAGAAGTGCACGGAGGAGGTTGATTCGAACGCATTCGAACGCCTGAAACAGGCTTTTCTTGAGCATACTGCCCCTATTGTGGTGCCTCAGCCTACCCCTCAGTCGGAGGTTCCCCCACCAGCCTCTCCTTCCCAGCACAGGGGTACTCCGGACGACTCTGAGGATGAGGCGGCCTCTTCACGGTCTTGGAGACCTTCGGGATCTTCGGATCCCCCGGTGAGAGGTATTTCGGTTAGCTGGACCCAGATGACATAGTTCATCCTAGGTCGGCGGAATGGGGCCCTGCTGAGAAGGCGGCGTTGTACGTGACGTCTCGCCTTAGAGAGCCCCTTGAAAACAAAGCACGGAGTAGATTGCGGGCTGAAGACCAAGTCCCACCCTGGCCAGTAAGGTGTCCCCAACGCCGGAAATAGAGGCCAAGACGGCCACGTTCCTGGCGAAATTTATCAAGGACCCGAAGAAAGGGATAGATAGGTCCTGGCGGGCATGCCAGGAAAAGTTGCTGGATGCTGTGGGTCCAATGACAAAGATCTTGGACATGGCCGAAGAGGCCCGTAGCTCGGGTTCTCTTATTGATCCTGAGGTGCTCTCGGCTTGGGCGCAACGCTCCATCTGTTTTATGGGAAATGCAAACTGCGCTTTGTCGACAGAAAGGCGTAGGTTGTTGATAAAGGTGGATCCTAAGTTGGGCGACTTGGCCTGTTCGGAGGCAGGAGCATCGGCCCAGAGTTTGTTTATACGGCGAACCTTTTAAGGAGATGGGTAAATTCACACATTCACCTCCCTGGTCAAAGCGCAGGCAAACATCAAGAGGGTCTTCGGCACTCGGGTTTTCCACTGGACCGGTTGGGGCAGGAGCCGCCCGCCTAGCCGAGGTCAGCACCAACAGCCCCAGGGAAGGGGGCAAGGCTCCGGCCGTGGCCAGTTTCAGACGGACCAGCGGTTTACTAACTTCTACCCCACAAGAGGGCAACTCTTCTGGGGCCGAGGAAACTACAGAGGTCAAGATGGAGGTGCCAACGGTAAGTGTCTTGCCAGCGGCGCAGTTGCGTGTGGGTTGCAGGTTGGCGCTGTTTTTCCCGCTTGGGAAGCTCTTACCGGAGACGCTTGAGTGCTTCAGACGGTAAGGGGTTTCCAAATAGAGTTCTTTGGGACTCCCCGACAACGTCTTCGGCCGATAGTGTTTGGCGCGGCAGACGCGGTTTTGGTGGAGGAAGAGGTGGCAAGCTTGCTCCGGAAGGGAGCAGTGTGCCGGACAGAGATTCATCCTGCAGGATTTCTCAGCAACCTCTTTTTAGTGGACAAGACGGATGGCGGTCGGAGACCGGTCATCAATTTGAGGCAGTTCAACGAGTGGCTGGTGTACAGGCACTTCAAGATGGAAGGCATTTATCTACTCCGGGATGATCTCCAGCCACTCGATTGGATGGTGCGGTTGGACTTGAAGGACGCGTACTTGGTGGTACCGATCTTTCCCCTGCACAGGAGGTTCCTCCAGTTTCTTTGGAAGGGTCAAGCGTACCAGTTTTGTTGTCTTCCGTTCGGCCTTTCCTCCGCCCCTTGGTGTTTCACCAAGGTTCTCAAACCGGTAATAGAGTTCTTGAGAGCCCGGGGAGTCCGCCTCATAGTGTACCTGGACGACATCCTCATTATGGCCCAGTGTACGGTACGGTTGCAGGTGCATCTGCGGATGGCGGTGTCCTTGCTTCAGTCGCTGGGGTTCGTTATCAACGAGTAGAAGTCTAACTTGTCTCTGACGTAGAGGGCGTCTTTCCTGGGTTTCGTGATAGACTCGGTTTCGGCCACGGTCAGTTTGCCTTCCAAGAAAGTGGCAAAAATTTGTCACGAGATCCATCAAACCCGGTCCAAGCAGAGGACTTCCCTGCGGCAAATCGCTCGCCTATTAGGCCTCTTCTCGGCCTCTATTCAGGCCAACTTCCCGGGGCCCCTTCATTACAGGGCCCTGCAACGTCTGAAGGCGCATCACCTGCAGAAGGGACTGACCTACTCTCAAGTAGTTCCGCTTACGGACGAGGTGCGAGAGGAGTTGGAGTGGTGGTTGTCCCACATGGAGGCTTGGAACGGAAGGGCAATCTTCGGTTCTGCCCCCGACCTATTGATAGATTCGGACGCAAGTCGGTCCGGCTGGGGGGCACGGTGTGGGCAGTTCTCCACAGGAGGAAGCTGGTCTCTTCAAGAACAACTGCTGCATATCAACTGTCTAGAGCTCCTGGCGGGCTCTTTAGCGGTTCGGTGTTGGACCAGGGACAGGGTCCATGCTTCGGTACTCTTCAAGATGGACAATGTGTCGGCTGTCAGGTGTATCAACCACCTGGGCAGCACACGGTCCAAGCCCCTGGCAACTTTAGCGAAGCAGTTCTGGGAGTTTTGCCTTGCCAATCAGGTTTCTGTCACGGCGGAGTATCTTCCGGGAAAGGACAATTCGGTGGCAGACTGGCACGCCCGACATTTCCGAGACGCCAGTGTGTGGAAACTGGATCCGGAGATTTTTCAGTTTTTGCAGGATCTTTGGGGTCCTTTTTCAGTTGACCTTTTTGCCTGTCGGCTGGGCCGCCAGCTTCCCCGGTTCTTCAGTTGGAGGCCGGATACGTTGGCGGCAGCAACGGATGCATTCAGTCAGGATTGGAATCAGGAGAACGGTTATGCGTTCCCACCTTTCTCCATGATAACACAGGTGGCGGCTCAGGGTCGCAGACAGAGGGCCTCATTGGTCCTGATAACACCGTGTTGGAGATCGCAAGTTTGGTTTCCAGTTCTTCTGGAACTTTCTTGGGATTTTCCAATCCCACTCCGCCCGACTCCCCACCTCCTTTTGAGTCCAGAGGGGACACCTCACCACCTAGTGGTGGAGGGCTCACTCCAGTTGATGGCGTGGCGGATTACAGGCAACGTTGGAGTCTGCCGGGCCTGTCGAGCCACGCTGAGCTCCTGCTGTCCAGGGCTTGGGCAGACAGCACGTCCAAACGATATAGGTCAGCCTGGACACGATGGGTATGTTGGTGTATGTGACGGGAGGTGGCAGACCGAATTGTTTTCTCTCCAGGAAGGAGTGATCAGCAAACTTGGCGATGCTGTTGTGTTTGATTTCCTGTAGGAGAGTTTCAGATGTTAGGGCTCTAGATGTTACAGCGAGGGTTTACTCTCTGGGTGGAGTTACGTTCACGGTGAGTAGGCGAACCAAATCTAATACCCGCACAATCTCTTACCCTGCTTTTGTGGAGTAACCTAAGCTCTGTGTGGTGCATTGCTTAAAAGCTTATGAGGAGGCTACGGAGGAAGTTCGACCCCCGGGCGAACGACAACTCCTGATAGCCCTTAAAAAGCCTTTCAGAGCGATGTCCTCCCCCACTATAGCCGGTTGGGTTTGATGGATTATGCAGGAAGCGGGCATCAACATGAGAGCTTTTGGTGCGCATTCGGCTAGAGGAGCGAAGGCCTCAAAGGCTTTTAGCCTTGGAGTTTGGCTGGAAGACCTCATGAGGGCGGCGGATTGGTCCTCTGACTCCACCTTTAAAAAGTTTTATTTTAAGCCTCTGTTGAATATGGCTCAGGTGGTGATCGATAAGCTTTGAAGGAGCATAATCCTCGCCTCCGGTTCTGACATAGAATAGAAATTTGCCTAGCCTACGCAAAGGTAAGTTTCAATTCTATTAAGAACGCGGAGGCGAGGATTATCCCTCCCAGCAAGCGCGTAGGTTGCTGTCCCGCCCCATATGATTGCAAGTAATCTCTTTTGACTTTCTTTGAGACAAATATTGGTGGCTCTTCATTCTATGTTACACTCGGGGCTCGAAAATTCCACTCGACCGCTAGCATAGTCGAGCTAAATTTAACAAGGTCGAGCTGTTTTTAGGTCCTACTCGCCCTTTCTGGCGAGTAGGAAAACAAACCAACTTTTGTCCTCTGTCTGTGAAAACGGAACAAATGTGACAAGATAACAAGATTTAAAGGCATTTTTATTGCTCACAAAGTTAATGAGCAATAAAGATGACTTTAAATCTTGTTATCTTGTCACATTTGCTCCGCTTTCAGAGACGGAGGTCAAGTAGGTTGCATTTAGGTCGAGGACATTTTTTAAGGTACTAGTCCTGTAGAACTAGTACCATTTTTTTGATTTTTCGAGCCCTGACACTATTTACTGTCGATTGACATTTTACGGTTATTGCAAGTTTGCATTTATGTTGTTATGCCTCTACTCCTGTTGGGGATCCTTGGCCGATTGTTATGTTTCTTTCAGGGAATGAAAATGCGAAGCAGTCTGGTTGATCATGCGAGAGATCCTCCACCGAAGAAAGAGGAGGGACAGGAAATGACAACACGATTTATTGCCTGAAGGATACTGACAGCGTTAAAGGACTATATAGAGACTGTTAATGTTTTTTCTCTTTTCCCTGCTTATGGGAAATGTAGTTTGGTTAGAAAAAAAAAAGAAGGTTAATGAGCTGCTGTGAAAATTTGTGAATAAAAAGCGAAGAGAGAATGAGCATAATCCCCGCCTCCGCGTCCTTAATAGAATTGAAACTTACCTTTGCGTAGGCTAGGCAAATTTCTATTCTCCTCTCAAAGTAAAAACCTAGTTCCTTTGAGGGCTACAACCCCCTCTATGAGAGGGAGGAGCTCAGGGATGTTTTTAGACTCAATTAGGGTATTCTAAATCCTCATGTGATGAGCAGAATAGTGTGAGCGAGGGCGCAGCGCAAAGAAAACGCGAAATGTGAGGGAAGTGTAGATAAAACAAGCTAGGGGGCGTCAGATATATGTTTTATTCGAGACACCCTCTGCCGGGATTAAAAGCAGTGCACCAGCGACATGGATTTAAGTCGCCATGGTGTGGTGAAAAATACTGGTCGACATGTTTCAGCCTGGATTGCCCCTGGATCAGGCAAGGCTTTCTTCTGGTTGCAGGCTCAACTAGAGCTTGGGGTATCGACGGATAGAGCGGTGCCCCCATCCCGAGCTGTCGCCAGGTTGAGGAGGAGTTCTTTACCCAGCAATAGCGGGTAATTTCACCCTTTTTTTGAATAATTGGAAACCGGAACACGTCTGGTTCTTGTATCCTTTTTGTTTGTTCACTTGAGCACCATAGCAGCAGCATCTTGTTAGGTCCTGAAGAAAGCCTTGCCTGAACCAGGGGCAATCCAGGCTGAAACATGTCGACCAGTATCTTTCACCACACCATGGCGACTTAAATCCATGTCGCTGGTGCACTGCTTTTAAGCCCTACCGTTGACCACCACCTAGGCCAGCGGTTGCTCATACAGGAGTCTAACCCACCCGATGAAACTGGGGACAAACCCAACTTTTGCAAGGGCCGCCCACAAGTACGGCCATTTCACCGTGTCGAAGGCCATCGAGGCATCCAAGGAAACCAAGATGGCCGGCTCACGAAGCGACCCCACCCTTGCCAATACGCCAGGTAGACGGCGAAGGTTGAGTGCGGTATTTCGATGGGGAATGAACCCCGACTGATCTGGGTGTATCAAGTCGCTGATCACCTTTATCAGCCGATTTGCCAAAAGTTTTGCCAAAATCTTTGGCTCGGCGTTCAGAAGCGATATCGGCCTATACGATGTACATTGGTCACGGGGCTTCCAGTCTTTGTGGATGACAACAATGGACGCCAGTCTCTGATCTCGGGGAAGAGATCCGATACCTCGCGATTCCAGAAACATTTGACGAAGATGCGGCGCCATTTTGTCGGGACACAACTTATACAGCTCGATCGGGATGCCGTTCGGGCCTGAGGCCTTCCCCGAGCGAATGGAGCGGATAGCGAGCGCTATTTCATCGGTGGAAAATTCCAACTCCATAAGCTTCTTGTCCGACTCCGACAGGCTAGGCAGCGCGATATCTCTGAGTAGCAAATGTGAGTCTTCCTCCGGTCTGTCCGAAACCGGCGCGTAAACCTTCTGAAAGTGCTGGGCAAAGACTCCAACTATCTCAACCGGGTCCACAACCCGCACCCCATCCGCTCTTTCAACAACAGGCACCACACAATTCAATCTTTCTCTTTTATCCAACCAAGCAATCAATTTTCCCATTTTATCACCAACATCATACAGACGCCCCTGTTGCTCACGACTCATTACTTTGGCCGCATCAGTCACCAGAGCCCTGTAGTCAGACTGTTTAAGGGCTAAAACATGCAACCCCTCAGGTGTAACCCCAGATTTATAATTCTACTTCCAAAGCAGTCATTTCATTCTCCAGACGTACCACCTCCTCATTTTTGCTTTTCTTCGCACTGGCGATCAAGGACAAGGTCTGACCACGAATCACAGTCTCATAGGCCTCCCATAGTGAGATGGAAGAGGACACAGGCCCCACGTTCTCAGCAAAGTAATAGTCTATGCATTTTACCACCTCGGCTCTAGTTTTAGGATTACGAAGGTGCCAGGGGTTAATCTGAGCCACCCGGCCCTCAGCTCCCAGCTCCACATCAATAGTAAGCCAGAGTGGGGAGTGGTCTTAGATTCCCCTGGCCAAGTGTCGAATTTCCCTCACAGAGACCACCTGCACCGCTGGTATTAGGATATAATCAAGCCTCCAGAGACTCCCATGTGCTCCCGAATAGAAGGTATATTGTGCCTGTCCGGGGTGCAGTTGCCTCCAACAATCCACTAGACCCAGTGCGTCCAGGAAGTTGCCCAGCCATGTTTGTGATTTGGGAGAACCCTGGGGGGGACTACGATCCTCACTACCACAGACAACCGAGTTAAAGTCACCACCGACAACTAGCATACCTTCGGGGAGACCCAGAACCACCCTTCCCAGATCAGAAAATGTCGTGGACTGCAAGCCTGGCGGGACATATACAGAAAGTACGGAGATAGTCTTTCCCTCCCAGCGGCCCGTAATAGCCGCATATCGGCCCCTATCGTCCAGCACAGTGTCATCTATCTCCAGGGGGAGGGAGCTCCTGATAAGAACGCCCGCCCCCCTCGACCCAGTAGTGAATCCGGAGTGTGCCACAAGACAATAGCCCCGTCTATTCAATGCATGGCATGTGTTCCCTATCAGATGCGTTTCCTGCAACAACACTATATCCGGGGAAAGACGCTTCAAGAATTGCAATACTATCCCCCGCTTTATCCTATCACCCAGACCATTGACATTCCAACTCAGCACCCTCAGCCCCCTACCCCCCATCCCAGAAATGAGAACAATGCCCCCCTCCACGAAGAAACAGGCACAAAAAACGAAATATGCAGCAAAGCGTGACCTCGAAATAAACAAAGAAACAAGTACCCCCCCCACCACCCCCAGAGAAATCCCAAAAAACACCCCCCCCACCCTGCACCCCTGCGGTAAACTAAAAACCACCCCAACTTGCAGTGTGCCTGTCGCCCCATTAAACTAATCTACAAAAAGAGAGAAGAAACCCCTAGAGGGGTAGTCACCAATATATGCACACAAGAGTCATCGAACCACTGCTATAAGTCTATAGAGCTTGCACGCCGGTGAAGCCTTACTCCTCCTGTTCCTCCAGGCCACCTTCAGCGCCCCTTGATTGTTCCGGGCGATCTCGCTGTGTCGGTAAGGTATCGAGCCAGTCACTGACAACCTCAGGGCGGTCAAAGAAGAGCGCACGTTCCTCATATTCAATCCTCAAGCGGGCCGGGAAAAGCTTGGCGTACTTCAGTCCCATGTCTCTAAGTCGCCGTTTCACCCCCAGGAAACCGATGCGTTGCTTCTGCACAGCCTGTGTTAAATCCGGGTAAAAACTGATCGATGCATTTTCGAATTTTGTGGGACCATTAGTTTGTGATGCTTGAAGAATAGCGTCTCTGTCCCGAAAATTGAAAATCCTGGCTATGATAGGCCGCGGGGCAGCACCCAATTTAGGCTTCCCACCGGGGACTCTGTGAGCACGCTCCACTGTGAAGAAGTTACTGAGGCCCTTGGGTGTTAAGTGATTCAAAACGAGGTCCTCCACAAGTAGATCTGTAGATAATTCAGTGGGCTTCTCCGGAACACCGATGATGCGGACGTTGTTGCGCCTAGCCCGGCTCTCGAAATCATCCAGTCGACGGGCAAACAAGTCGTTAGATGATCGCGAATTTCGGTCTGAAGATCAGAAACATCAGTAGTGAGACTTGCAGTCTTACTATCCAGGGACTTGACCCGCTCATTGGTCTTCACGAGGTCAGTCCTGATTAAGTTAACTTCGATCGCCACCGTGTCAATCTTCGAAGCCAGTGTCTCGTACTGCTGGCCCATAGATGTCTTCACACAAGCAATGGAGCCCATGACGTCCCTCAATGTCAGTTCTTCAGTCGCGGGAGAGCCATCTCCAGTCTCGTCCAGAACCTTACCCACACCACTAGGGGATCCTTTCGGGCGAGTGAAGCGATCCATAGTATTAAATTGGGTGGTACCCCCTCGGTACGTGCCTTTGGTGACCCGCTTCTCGCTCTCCGACTTGCCCGCCATATTGAGCAGCGAGCCCTGGCGGGCCTTTTGGGACCTGGTTAGAATGGCTCTCCACAAAGCTGACCTGTAGAGTCCGGGGACGAGGGTGAAAGACAAGCTTATAGTCGATAGCAAGGCATAGGCCAGCAGTGTCAACAGGCAGCAAGTCTCAGTAGAAAGGCCAAAAACGAAACCGAAAGTACCACAGGGGCAGCGGCCGACTCTCACTGGCCGTTGTTGTTCAATTGCCACCTCGGTACCTCAGGGACTCAAGTCCCTGGATGGTAATCGATGTAGGCCGCGAAGTTTCGAGGGTAGCAAGTCTGGGTCCCAGCGGCCAAAACAATTTTTGGAAAGAGATCCAGTGTCAGCTAGAAGTACCCTTCGTCTATATCAGGATTCGTGACAGGATCGATGCGGGAGGCGGAGAGGGTCTCGGGAGCCCTGTGCTCACGCGTCCATCTTGGATGCGCGCGAAGCTCCTCCCCGCTACTTGCATTCTCGCTGGTTTTGCGGGGGCGACTGAACCCTCCTCTTGGTCTCACGATGGACCCCAACTTGTTGACTGACCAGTCGTCCCGGGACAGCGGACTATTTTTGTTAATTGTACTTGTTTGAACTGTTCTCAGTTTAGGGTGGGTTTGGGTTTTTTTTTCCTCATTGGTTTTTAGGGGTTTTTTTTGGGCTGGTCCCCCTCGTCCATTTTCCCCTTCTCTCCACTGGCGCGGATCACCTGAGAGCGCGCCACGACCTCCTCCTCCTAGCGCTGCACATTTGGATCACTTCTATTGCGCACGACATGGCCTACATCTTTGCCACATAGTCCGCTTAAGATCTTAACACTCAATGTACGAGGCCTCAATAACCCAATCAAACGCAGGGCCATCCTCAACTTTCTGTAACACTCCACCGCTGATATTTGCCTACTACAGGAGACACATTTACTACCCAAAGATCATCATAGGATGAAATCCTGCGCCTTCCCCACACAGATGTTCTCCTCCAACTCCACAAAATCAGCATGGGTTGCCAAATTATTTTCCCGCTCCTTCCAGGGTAAAGTACTCCAAAAGGACGCCGAGATCAGGGGCCGTTTGCTTGCATACCAGTTTCAGTATACGCCCCAATGAAGGTCAGAACAAATTCCTTCCCGACACTCTCACTGAGGCAACAGCTAACACAGACCATCACCTTCTATTGGGGGGAGACCTGAACTTAGTCTTTAACAATCTTACTGATAGCTCTTGCCAACGCACAAGCCAGTTTGGGGCTCTCTCTCAGTCAGGGCTGGACCGTGTCCGGGAGCTGGGCCTAGTTGATTTATGGGCCACTTCCATCCCCACAGCCGAGCTTACACCTATTACTCAGGGGCCCATAAAACCTACGTCAGACTGGACTACTTCCTCTGCTCTGCTCCGCTCCGCGGAAGGCGCTAGCCACTGACACCGAAATACTCACCGCATCCTTATCTAACCACTTCCCAGTCATAGCCTCCTTCCAGTTTCCACACACACACAGCATCCAATGCGACACTCGTGCTTGCGCAACTCACTACTACACCAGGCCTCCACAATCGACCAAACTAAAACTGCAATCTTGAATTACCTCGCCCGTAATGCCAACCGGGACATCTCACTAGCGACGCAGTGGACTGCCCTTAAGGCTGTCCTCCGGGGAGAATTCATAGCCATCTCCACAGCCACCAACAAAGAACGCAGCCAGAAAAGGGCTGAGCTCACTAAGCGGGTCGCAGAACTAGAACAGATGCATCAACGCACTGGGGCGGCCAGGGCCTGGCGTCAACTCTGCACAGAGCGGAAACAACTCGCTGCGCTAGATCAGGATAGAGCCGAATATGCGGCTGTCTCTGCCACTCCTACTACACCAGAGGAGACAGGTGCGGCCATCTCCTAGCCCACAAATTGCGGGAAGCAAGGCAACGACAAGGTGTCCAAGCCATCCGACCCTTGGGGGGTGAACCTACCTCGGACGATGTAGCCATTGCGGAAGCCTTTCAAGACTTCTATACTAAACGTTACTCGGGCGATTCCCTTGATGCACTACACAGCTTTGAATATTTAGAGGCTGCACGAATACCCGCTCTTAACCCAGCGCAGGCCGCCCACTTAGATAGAGATATAGGGATAGAAGAAGTTATCGCGGCGATCTCCCGCCTTCAACTCAGTAAATCGCGTGGGCCCGATGGCTATTCAGCAGCCGTTAACAAAACCTTTTGCACCCAGGTGGACCCCCTGCTACGGGACTTGTTTAATACTTTTCCTCAGGGATAGCTCCGGTTTGTGTAAATGCTGGAAGCGTCGACTGTAGTCATCCCGAAGCCCGGAAAGGACAAAACTCTTTGCAGCTTGTATAGACCAATCTCCCTCCTAAGCATAGATATTAAACTCTAAACGAGCATACTTGCGACCCAACTGGCGCCCTACATGTTCCAATTGGTGGAACCAGACCAGGCGGGCTTCATATCACAACGGCAAACAAGTGACAACACAAAGAGTCCTGCACCTCATTGAAAAAGCGTCTCGCACACAAGGGGAATTTATGTTACTGGCCATCGACGCAGAGAAAGCCTTTGATAGGGTGCACTGGCCCCATCTGGAACCAGTCCTGTAGAGATTTGGCTTCGGAGAGAAATTGCGCACCCGAATCCTGAATTGCTATCGCTCACCTCAAAACACAGTCCGAGTAAATGGTCAGACTTCATCCCGATTCCCCATACTCGGCAGGGGTGCCCCCTCTCACCCCTCCTTTTTGCGTTCTATATGGAGCAGCTGAGAGTCAGACACCACCCCCTCATAACCGTGATCAAATTTGGTGGGGATGAACACCCTATCAGCTTATATGCAGATGACATCCTGCTCTCCCTCATTAGCCCGATCTAGGCACTACGGGCGCTCTTTGCGAATTACACTGTTTTGCACAGGCCTCCGGTTTTAAAATTAACATGGACAAATCGACTGCCCTTAACATCTCTCTCTCTTCGACCAAGTTAGCCTGCATACAGGAACAACATCCTATACAGTTGTCCACCACCACGATCCCATACTTGGGGGTGCAATTAGGTCCCACCATAAAAGCCACTACCACCGCTCACTATGAAAGGCTCCGCACCCACGTCCGGAAAGAATTGGGCAAATGGAAACACCATACCCTCTCCTGGTTGGGCAGAATAGCGGCCACTAAAATGACAATACTCCCCCAGATCCTCTACTTCTTCCAGACCCTCCCTCTATGCCCCCTGCTGGCTGGATTCAGCAAACTCAGTCGGACCTGGCACAATTCATATGGCAAGGCCGCAAGCCGCGGTTCAAGCATGCAATTGCGATCCTGCCCCCGGAGCGGGGAGGCGTGGGAATTCCCGACCTACAGCTCTATTTCTACACTGCGCAGCTGCGCTACTTGGTGGAATGGAACCGCCTAGAACCAGAAAAGCACTGCTATTTGAAGACTAAGCGGTCGAGGCCATGCCCCTGCAGGGCATTCCCTTCCTCCAGAAGATGCACAGACCACCCAATCTTTACACGTCATATACCACAAGCGCAATTAAGGAGGCCTGGGACCGCACTGCTACCACCCACGAGCTGACATCATTTCCCTCCCCTCTAACACCACTGTTTAATAACCCTGATTTCCACCCAGGCGTGAACCCTAAGGCCTTTACAAACTGACGCCCCACCCCATGTCGTTCCCTGGGACACCTGTTTGACTTAGATGAAATCATCCCGTTTCCACAACTCAAAACAGACTACGGTATCCCAGAAACGGACGACTGCCCTATTTACAGCTCAGGCATTGGGCACTTCAGTCGCAAGTTAAACCTGGCGCTCAGCGTCTCTTAACCCCATTCAAGAAATGGCTGATTACGTTGTCCTCCGATAAAAAACTAATTTCTGACCTCTATAAACACTTACTAACAACACTACACTTACATATAACGAGGGCGTGCACACTGGGAGCGGGAGTTGGGCAGGACTCTATCCCACAAAGAATGGGATGACATCTACTATACGGTCCAATACTCCGCGTACCACGCAGGCCTCACTGGGAGACTGAGCAAGGTGGCCACCTACTGGTACTATACGCCAGAACGCCTTCACCATTTTGATTCCCATCTAAGCGCTCTGTGCTGGAGAGGCTGCAGGGAAGTAGGCACTCTAGAGCACCTTTCGAGGAGTTGTGACCGCATCCAACCATACTGGACCACAATCCTCGATGAAATAGATTCTCATCTCGACACACAACTCCTGGGCTTCTCAGCGTGCATCCTTCTGGGTCTACCCAATCCGATAACATATCCTTTGAAATCCCGGAGTGCAGCCTAATCGCCATCGCCCTGGGAGCGGCCACTCAGAACATACTGGCGCATTGGCGCTCTCCCCAGCCCCCATCACACTCAGGATGGCTGCAGAGAGTCTGGATGGTGCTGGAAATGGAGAAACTATCCCTCACATTGGCAGGCAAAGGGGCTGAATTCTCAGAGTTGTGGCCTCCCTTCCTGACCCTGCTTATAACTGAATTCCGGGAGCTGATGTGCCCTCGATACCTCAGGCTTCTCCGCCTCGCTGACACGCATAATCCACAGGAGCGTAAGTCCAAACGGCCACGATAACTCCCCACGCATCTTGCATTTCCATTTTCCCTTTATTCCTGTTTTTTTCAGTTTTGTGGACGAGGGGGGGGGGGGGGCTGGGTTGTATATGTTATTCTGTTTCTTTCGCTCCTTCTAAATGTTTCTTCTGCAGACCCACTCCATGCATGTTACTCAGTAATGCTATCATTAGCGACACTTGGTGTCCGTACTGCATTGTCTATAGGGAGCAGGTGGTCTTGTTATCCTTTTCTCTGTTTTAAAATCAATAAAAGATTTAAACCATAAGAATCAGCCCAAGGTGGACTACAAATGCTTTGCCATGCAATCCCTCTGACCTTGCCCAGAAGCAAGTCGTGACAGCTAATGACACCAGGACCCCCACACTAAGACCAACTGAGTGGCATGATTCTATTCTAGATAGGCAGTGGGAACAAGCAGCTACAGCACATGACTTGACACTTCTGCCAACTACATCAGGGTGAGAAGAGGTGAACTGCTTATGCATTTAAATTTGTGGGGAACGTAATCAGCAACTAAGCCGAATGTATGCTTCTGCCACAGCTTACTGTGGGACTACCATAAATAGGGTTGCGTGGGTGACAGCGGACAAAGAGAGATGGAGTTGTAGTGCCCATGGGGAATCGTGAATAGGAGTCTCACCCTGTAATTGCATATGGACTGTATATTATTTAGTATTGTTGTGTGACTAAAAGTAACTTATTGTTCAGAGAGAAACACTGAGTTGGACATCAATTTATTTCGCTTGTTGGTCAGTTGTTGAGTTCGGAGTTTCAGCCCCTATCCTACTGTGCAGACAGAAGTATGTGACTGCTTGCCCTCACTACCATGAGAGTCAAGTTGTACTTGAGAGGGAGTTTGCGGTCTTGAAGGCAGCCTGTGGTATTTGTCTCCGTTAATGAACCCACAGCCCTGTGAAATTAGACACAATTGTCCAGACAAAGTGAGCTCAAGGTTCCTGCTACATCTGCATTCCAAAATGTTTTAACGTCAAGGGCACTTGAGCCAGTTCAAAAGGGTCTCTAGTGAGAGGGGCTGCAATGAGATATGACCGTGGCAACCGTATCCTTTGGTGGTGTGCCGACCGCTTTTGACGTTTGGCAACTTAATCCCGGCATTGTAACGGTGGAACTCAACACAGAATTATCAATATAGACGAGTCGTTTTCTTTCCACCACTTTCACGTGCTCGCTCAGCCATTTAGATTAGGCAAAGGATCAATTGTCCTGAAGATGAACTCTTAATTAATTGAAGTTCGAAACGTCGTCGACAGCATACACAAATGTCACTAATGTATTGAGAATTTATGTGTGCATATGTGTAGTTCATGATTAGTCTGTGTATAATTTATGCCAATCAGACTGCCCCTTGTTTTGCCTACAATTTCTGTTGTATGTTTCCTCTTGTGGAGTATGTTTAGTCGGGCACCGGCTGGTGTCCCACTTACATTTTTTAGATTTTGATATAATCAATCATCCCTTTTATTAAAACTGTCCGGCTGGACATTAATATAGAACTATCTTGTCTATATTCATTGAATCAATCTGTTTGTTTAGGGACCATTGTCTCTGTTTAAGATCATAAATTTGCATCACGGAAAAGGCAAAATCAGCTTTCCATTATTCAGGGGTTAGTATGTTATTTATCATTAAATTAGGTAAGTGCAACACCGATTATTTGCACTGATTAAAAAACTCCTGAAGTACAATTAGATATACTAATAAATATATTGGTGTAACATTACACAATAACCGCTCAATAAAATCATGTCCTTTCTGCCACCATTTTGGAAAACATGATTCTTACAATCCAGTATTAAAAAACGTGCAGAGAACTGTGGGGGGATTATTTAGCTTATTTGTTATACGTAGCACCCCAGAGTACCTTTTTCCAATGTACAGCACATATACTGTATGTGGGTAATTAGCTCTACAACGGTGTGTAGTGGTTGTTTTTCTAGATTTCTGCCTAAATGTATATACAGGCTAAGTGGATCACGTTTAACCAATTACTGTTTTCACAGAGCTTTTTTAATGCTACAGCACACCTCTAATGGTACTGCTTAATCTTGTTTTTCTTTTATTTTTCCTTGCAGGTTTTACATTCTGAAACGCAAAAAAAATGTGTTACCTGTTTTATATTCAACACACAGAGTGGATCTCAAAATAGATCACCTGACTCACTCCACTAAATCAAGCAACAACAAAAAAAGTCCAAAGAGCTTACAGTCTCCAGCCGAGTGGGTTGGTGCAAGGTTCTTGGACAGTCAATCAAGCACATCAAGGGTCAACACTATTTACTTGCATTTTCTTTGAGGTTGGCAACATTTTGCTATTACCTTGAAACATTTTTAGGAAGAGTGTAGGGTCTTGCATGAAAAACCATGTCACAGAGATTTATAGTAAAATTGAGATCAAGGCATGCCTTTCCTACGGACAATGCTGATCTTGAAGACAGCCATTATAATTTCCAGCAAATACATTTTAGCTTGACTTAATAATATTTTATCAGTTGTTCTTTCTCTTACTCATGCAACAGTGGAATATCATAAGCACCACAGATGCGCTGTACCTTGAAATATGCAATACTGTTTCAGCACAATGTACATAAACTACACTGAACAGGGGAATACAAAACAGATGCACATGCATATCATTATAGATCACAGCATATGGCAATAGCATTTTACAGTTAGACATTGTAGACTTATGAAGGGGAAGGGAGTTTGAGAATTGGAATTGAAAACCTGGCTAAAGGAACAGCTAACAAAATATTCTAAAAAGAAATCCATTCCTTTACTTTTTAGGAGGTTTAAGAGTAAGCAATGTGTAACAGAGTTCAGCGGGGGTCCATTTTAAACAGTGAGTCTGAGCATTTCCATCTTGAGGAGTTCTCCGACCCAGGTGTAGTTCAGTTCTGATCCTGAAAAGTTGAGGGCATTCTATGATCTTTGGCCTTCAACTCTTCAGGACTTGCTTCAACGACTACTGCTGCAGGATCGACTGATGATTAGCAAACGCTTCGGGCTTGGGTACATTGTGGAGTAGAGTTTTAAGAGTATTTTGCATTAAATATTTGTGTGATGTTTGTTTATTAACAAGGTGAGAGACTGTTAGCGAGTTCGCAGCTCATTTCAAAAGAGTATACCGTAGGGGGTCGGAGTGGCTGGAGGAGGAATCCTCTGCGCTTTTGGCCAACATTAAGTTTCCCACTCTTTCTGACGACGACCGGGAGACTCTGGATGGTGAACTCACCGCAGAGGAGCTCGCCAGGGCAATCAGTGACCTTCGACCTGGGAAAGCCCTGGGGTCCAATGGTCTCCCTATCGAACTGTACAAACTCAAACCTGATTGCCTGGGTCATCACCTTAAAAATATGTTCGAAGACAGTAGGGTTCTTGGGATGCTCCCGAGAGACCAACGCATCGCCACACTGGTGGCCATCCAGGGAAACCCAGAGAGCTGTGCACCTCTTATAGGCAAACATCATTATTAAATGCTGAACCCAAAATCCTTGTGACACTCCTCGCAAATAGGATAAAGCTGATAATTACCAAACTGATCCACCCGGACCAATCGGGCTTTATGCCGCACAAAAACACTGCGCTCAACTTGCGTCAACTCCACGGAGTATTAGGACGCTGCCACACGATCCAGGAAGAGGCAGTGGTGGTTTAGTTGGTTGGCGCTATGGTATTCGACAAGCTTAATTGGCCTTATATGATAGCGGTTCTCAAGAAGATGGGCTTTGGTCCTAACTTTATTGGGTGGATGAGCCTCCTCTACACTGAGCCATTAGCCGAGGTGGTTGTTAACAACAAGATCTCAGAGATATTTACACTAGAAAGAGGGATGTGACAGGGCTTCCCACTCTCCCGCCTGCTGTTCGCCCTCTCCCTGGAGCCTCTCACGGCCTGGATACGTGTTGTACATTGATTCTTCATGTAATATGGTTGTCTGTAGTCTTAGTCCTTTCTTAGTGTTCTCTCATTCTCTGTCTACCACAATGCCTATGTATGTTCTTACTTCTACCTGAGAATTCTACTAGTGTCAGTTGATGGTCTGGTCAGCTAGCGAGCTTGTGTACTCAGCTGTGTCTTACAATAAATCTACATGAAATCAACTAGAAGTATCCTGTCATCTATGACCATCCTATCTACAACAATACGTCAGGACCTTTCATTACAGGGGCTCAGATGGGCAGATGGATGGGAGGACCGGATTCCTCTATATGCGGTGATATCCTCTTGTACCTCGCCTCCAACTCCAAATCCCTCAGAGTTGTGCTAGACATTTTCACCAGTTTTGTGAAAAACTCAGGTTACAGTGTCAACTGGGGGAAATCACTACTATATGTCCTACACGGCGCCCCTGGTCATTACCGCGTGACTACCCGATCAAGATGGCCACTGAGGGGTTCAAGTATCTTGGAATCTTTATCTTAAGGGACAAGATGATTCGGTACGAGAGGAATCTCATACCACCTCTGCAGAGATTCAAACGAGACACCCCCGTTTGGAAAAGGCTCCCGCTGTCCCTACTGGGTCGGGCAGCTCTATTTGAGATGATGGCGCTCCCACGGTTTTTGTATGCCCTCCAAAACTACCCAGACTTAGTCCCACACAAATATTTTACAGAGATTGAAGCAACTCAGAGAGACCTGTTGTGGGAAGGAACACCGCGCATATCGCTCCAGAAACGTACACTAGGGTGGTACGATGGGGGTATAGCACTTCCAGACATCCGAAAGTACTACTGGGCAGCACACCTCTCGGCCATTATTCAGGGCACGTACAGTGGTGGGGACGATCCCGGGTATGGGATGGACAGGTAGCTCCTCCCGGGAGGGAACTTCGAGGTTGCACTCTATTATAAACCTAACAAATATCCCCTCACAGGACCTACAAGGAACTCTGTCCAACTCTGGCATAATGTCAACCGCACACTGGGGTGGGCAGATAAACTCACGTTAGCTACCCCCCTCTGGGTTTCTGAAAGGCTGGGCAAACTGGGTCGTACAAAGGGGTTTCGTAAGTGGGATTTGATAGGGATCTCCCGTATAAAAGACCTATGGGAACCAAAGGGAATGGTGACATTTGCCTCACTACAGCAAACGTACGACTTAGCGCAAACTGAGTACTTTTGTTATATACAGATCAGGCACTCACTCCAGTCCAACATTTCGCCTGGAATGACACTCCCGGAGGCCTCCCCTCTAGAAGACAGACTGCTTGATGTCCATTTGCCGGAGAGGGCTATCTCCCTCACATATAAAAAACTCATACATCACACCCCTGACCATTTGCTCACACTTAGGAGAAAATGGGAGACTGACGGTCTGGAGATTGACGATGAGGAATGGAGGGAGGAGCTTTCCTCCCCCCAGGAAGTAGCGATATCAGCAAAACTGAGGCTGAAACAGCTTAAAATATTACACAGGACTTACATATCGGGGACACGGCTAGTACTGATGGGTAGGAGCAAGGACAGACTTTGTAGGAGGAGGTGTGGGGAGGTGGGGACATTCCTTCACATACTATGGGAATGCCCTCTGATACAAGACTACTGGAAGTGGGTACATAACTGTATGCTTCCTGTCTGGGGGCGGGTCGACTTGCGACTCGAAGTTAAAAGGTGTCTCTTGAACATCTGGGAGGCCACAGACTTGTCCGCAAAAGGCAGAATATGGCCGACGCTTGGACTGGTAATTGTTAAACGCAATATAGCACGCCTATGATGAGCGGCAGCACCTCCAAAGATAAGCGCATGGAAGAACGACATGGACTGGTGCATGTTGCGAGAGAAGACAGACTATGTGGCCCGAAGGTGTCCTAGGAAATGGGTGGCAATCTGGTCAAAATGGAATGAATACCATGGGAACCCGTGTGAAACCCCCGAGATCCACTCCCTTGACGAAACTTTAACGCTGTAAAGATCCATGTACCATTACCACCTTGTGTATGATGATATCTGGAGAAGTATACTTGTATAAGAATCTTTGAATGCAACACTGTAATGACTGTGAATCTATAGGTGTAATGACCAACGTTTTCTTTTTGCAAATAAAAAGAGTTATACAATAAAAATAAAACAACGTGAGAGACTGATCTCAAAATTTCTTCATCACCTCAAGCAACCCAACTAAGTTTATTCATAATTATATCATGCTATCAATGGACAAAACAGTAACCAGAAGCATTAAAAGTAAGTACAGTAAGCAACTGTAAATATTCTAAGGTTTGAAAATCTGCCTAACCCCAACTGTAGTAACCACTGTAAACCCTGTGGCGTTTGCTACTGTTTTATCAAATTTTGATCTAAGTCATTGTAACTTGCATGCCTCAACACATTATTTCTTCTACCATGCATTATAAAAATGTTTTGCTCACTTTGGAGCCTTGCCTGTGCTGGAGAAATACCCAGATTAAAATAAATAAAAAAAATAACTGGCCTCCCATTAACAGCACCTGATGGGTGGTTGATCGAGTAAATGCACAATTTCAGACTCAGAGATGGGCCTGGGCCAGCAATACATATAGGGTGCAATGGTCCTGCACCGTTGGGCACATTCGAATGGGTGCACCATGACACACACTGGGACAGTGAGCCCTATTACAACAAGGTATTGTACACAGTGAAGCTGTGAACTCACGTCTCCCCTTGAGGCAGCTCATTGATTAAAGATAGCCCAGATGTTCGAAGCCACAGGTCTGTCTACCATTTTGAAGACTGCGCCATACCCACTTCTGTAATACTGCACCTCCATACAAATGGGGGGACATTTCCTCGAGCAGGTGCAAAATGTGCACAGTAGATCAATATTATAGAGGGGGCCTGTTGCTCCCCTGTGGCAACTTTGGGAAATGGCCCCTGGTCATGTAGTTATGTTAGCCAACTACAAGCACAATCAACTGGACGGCTTCCATTGGCTGTTAATTTAACATTGTTAAATAATGAAATACAAAAAGAAAAGAACATGAACCATACAACAGTAGATACTATTATAAATGCAAAACTTAATTGCAAGGAATATTTTAACCTCATCGCTGCTGTTGATATTTTCCCCCTGTGCTGGGCCCTAATAATAATGGGTGTGGTTGTGACGGAACCATTCCTTCATCAGCACAGCTCAACCGTGTCTGATGACGGAATGGTTCCGTCACCAGCATCGAAGGGGTTAAGCACAAGTAGGTGAGACAAACGTCCCCATACCTGATATGGCAGAATTATCATCCTCACTTCCATTGAGCGGTGCATTAAAATACAGGACGGTGTCTTTAATAAAGTAGCTGCCCTCACAACACTAACTCAAAAAAAAACTTGCTATCTAAAGACAGCCTTTTCCCTTGCTCTGAACTAAGGTCTGTTGTTTTTTCCCTTTGAGGCCCACTCGACCATAAGAATGCTAAAGCTGCCCATTCTATGCAAAAAAGATGAGTTAGCATAACACCCCACATCAAAGGTTCTGCTTGAACTGGTCAAGTACTACACTGCAGCTAGGCATGGTTGCCGTGGTTGCTGCGTCTGGCCAAACTTTTTGAAAAGTTCAACATCATCAAATCCAGACTGATCATTTGAATAATCAGTTAATCCATCTGGCTGCAGAAGGAGAAAGATGGAGTCTGCACGTAATGACATCTAGAATGGTCACTTGTTGATGGTCTACACAATCTTAATCATTTTCACTTTGCAATGCAAATCTCCTCTGAGGAGTAAATGCAAACTGCATCTCTTTCAGCCAATGTAAAGTGGAGCCACTAAATTAATAAGAAAGAAAAAAAGAACACCAAAGGTACATACTATACATCCTCTCTAATAGGACAAGTTTGGATAGATGTTCCTTCCAGTTCAAGACTGCGAACATATCCAGAATGTCATGTAAGCGACAATTTTGTGAAAAGAACCAAGAAATGCGATTTCTTTTATCATTCTCAACTAAGTCTTAACATTGTAAAAGCTTTTGTATTCATAGCTCTCCTCACTCCAGTGTAGCAAACTCCTCTAAAATATGATGTGCCTAGAATCAACGTTGTGTATCTCACACAACGTAAAAATGCCTCATAAGAGAGACTAGTATATAGAAAGGAAAAGCAAACTCCTACAAACCTTAAAAAACCCACCACTGCAGATAAAAAAAAAAGCATGCCAGAGTCAGCATTCCTCGCACAGTGCCTTGTTATAGGACATCTTTCTTTGAACGCTGAATGGTATCATTCAAAATACGCTTGGAAATTCAAATGATCAACCCTACAAATAGACAACGACATGTGTTGAGTTCATGACTCACTAAAGAATATTTCTGCTCAACAATTTTTTATTTATCTTTGGGAAGTCTCTATCACCCCATTACTTCAAGCAGTGGGCTCTTTCCTTTAGTTCCTAGGTGTCTGCTGGTGGTGAATGCTCATAGGTTGCCTCACGCAGAAAGGGGATGTTCCTATTCTGCAGCATAGAGGATGTTTACTGATTTCAGATAAGGTGTGTTCAATGTCTCACTCCTAAATAAAACGAGTATTGGCAAAGCCAATAGTTCAAGTCTCGGCACGTATGCAATATGATTAATTTGTTCTACAAAAGTGCAATATACGTAGAAAATTGTAAATGTATGAAAACTATACAAACAAAATAGTGGCACAGCACCCCAGGAATACTACCATGGGCCCTGAAGGTAGCCTGTGCTTCTTTTTTTTTTTGTTTTTTCGGTGGGAGCTGTGGATCCAGTACGAGTGCTGCAGAAAAATAAATACTTTTTTTGCTCCAGGCTTGGTACCCCCTACCCCCTGAAGCTGAGAGTGTGGATGACTCCAAAAACTTCCTGGTTGAAGTGCTGGCAGCTAATCGGATTTCACACAGGGACTGTCGGATCCTCTGAGGATCCGCGTCCTGATACATACAAATTTGGTTTCTCCTTAACCTTTTCCATGCTCATGACGAGCTGAGCTCGTCATGAGGCACGGTACTCCGGTGCTCATGACGAGCTCAGCTCGTCATGGGCCGTGGAACGCTTAGGTGCGGGGAGAATTCCCCTGCTGTGCTGAGCGTTCCACGGGAACCAATGCACCTGTGACGAGCTCAGCTCGTCATGAGCATGCGAGCGCTTTGCGCGTCCCCCTCCCCCCCAGCACAGCGGGGGGAATTACACCCGCAGCGAAGGGGTTAATATCTCAAAAACTACTGAATGGACTACCCCAAATAACAAAAGGGGTTCGTTTTGCACCAAGAGCTACTTTTCTTCCACATTTGGTGTAATTTCGTCTAGTGGTTCCGGCTATAGTTGTGTCTAAAATCTCTAAGGAAGTTAACATGATAAAAACACTTTTTTTGCGCCCCCCCCCCCACCCCGACCTCCCCCACCCCGACCTCCCATTTTTCTCAGCCCCCGCTTGATGGATTACACCAAAACTTTCCATGCACAACATGAATCACTGGAAAAGTTATTTTTCAAAAATATTGTGAAAGTTTGTCAAAGATATAAGCAAGTCAAAAACGCTTTTCCTATGTAAACATGGTCCTAACTATAACTACCTACTGGCGACCACCAGTAGCTAATATAACAACAAGCATTGGAAATGCAATGGGTCTCGCATTAGAAAAGTTTGAGCTATTGGTATTGTAAATGACACTTTTTTTATTTATGTGTTGGTTTTGAAAGTAGCAAAATTAATAGCTTTGTCAGTTACAATGTCAATAGTTTTAACTTTTGCAAATGTGACACCTATAGCATTTGTAATGCAATGTGTGTTGTATTTACGTGACTTATATGTCTTGATATTACAAATAACAATGGCTTTTAATTTTGTAAATAATTAATACTTAAATAAAAGTTATTGTAATTTATAATGGAAATAGCTTAAACGTTTGTAAATAACTTTTGTGAAGATTATGTTCAGTGCATTTTATTGTGACGAAAATCCAAGAACATTGCATTTGCACCTAAACACACACATATACATGTGGTGGTGGTGGATCTGGGGGATATGGTGGTGGTGGATGTGGTGGTGGATGTGGTGGATGTGTGGGTGGATGTGGTGGTGGATATGGTGGATGCGGTGGTGGATGTGGTGGTGATGTGGTGGATCCGGTGAAAGTGGTGGTGGAAGTGATGGTGGATGTGGTGGTGGTGGATGAGGTGGTGGATGAGGTGGTGGATGAGGTGGTGGATGAGGTGGTGGATGTGGTGGTGGATGATGTGGTGGAAGTGGTGGATGCGGTGGAAGTGGATGTGGTGGATGTGGTGGTGGTGGATGTGGTGGTGGTGGATGTCATGGTGGATGTGGAGGTGGTGGTGGAGGTGATGGTGGATGTGGTGGTGGTGGTGGATGTGGTGGTGATGGTGGATGTGGTGGTGGATGCGGTGGTGGTGGATGCGGTGGATGTGGTGGTGGATGCGGTGGTGGTGGTGGATGGGGTGGTGGTTGTGGTAGATGGGGTGGTGGTTGTGGTGGATGTAGTGGTGGTGGTGGTGGTGGTGGAAGTGGTGGTGGTGGTGGATGTGGCGGTGGTGGATGTGATGGTGGTGGATGTGGTGGTGGTGGTGGATGTGATGGTGGTGGATGTGATGGTGGTGGATGTGGTGAATGTGGTGGTGGATGTGGCGGTGGATGTCATGGTGGATGTGGAGGTGATGGTGGATGTGGTGGTGGTTGTGGTGGATGGGGTGGTGGTGGTGGTGGATGTGGTGGTGGTGGATGTGGATGTGGTGGTGGTGGATGCGGTGGTGGTGATGGATGCGGTGGTGGTGATGGATGCGGTGGTGATGGATGCGGTGGTGATGGATGCGGTGGTGATGGATGCGGTGGTGATGGATGCGGTGGTGGTGGATGTGGCGGTGGTGGATGTGGCGGTGGTGGATGTGGCGGTGGTGGATGTGGCGGTGGTGGATGTGGCGGTGGTGGATGTGGCGGTGGATGTCATGGTGGATGTGGAGGTGATGGTGGATGTGGTGGTGGTGGATGTGGTGGTGGATGCGGTGGTGGTGGATGTGGTGGTGGTGGTGGTGGATGTGGTGGTGGTGGATGCGGTGGTGGTGGAAGTGGTGGTGGATGTGGTGGTGTTGGTGGATGTGGCGGTGGTGGATGTGATGGTGGTGGATGTGGCGGTGGATGTCATGGTGGATGTGGAGGTGATGGTGGATGTGGTGGTGGATGTGGTGGTGGATGCGGTGGTGTATGCGGTGGTAGTGGTGGTGGTCTACTTTGATCGCCGAGCCCCCAGAGTACTGGACATTCCAGCGGAATGGGGGGGGGGGGGGGGGCACGGCCCAAGAAAGGATACAAATAAAGCGTTCCGTAAATGTATAGTTTACTAAACCATAGCCATCATATTTGATTGCAAGTGAAGATACCATAGGGGGCCAGTTGAAAAATCCCACTACCAGGATTACCTATCCAGTCACGTGCAAACAGGAAGTAAAGTAACCAATCACCAGGTAAGCAGTTTTATTTTTAGACGCACATGCTTTCAACCGCCATCTGAGCGTAATTATACGGTTCGTGCAAAGCGCTCCCGCGGCTACGAATACGAACTAAAATAAAGGAACTCCGAAGTACATTTTCATTGTTTCAACAAAGTTAAAAAGCTGCTTTTTTTCTGCCTCCCATTTCCTGCTGGAGTCACAATCGCGAGGCACAGGAGTGTAGGCTGACGGAAAAAAAAAATCATCTCTGGAAGGAAGTGAAATGCTGAAGTCATGCTCCTGTTTCACAAATTCCAATCTAAGCATGAGTAAAAGTAATAAAAAAAAAAAAGACAGAAACACGGAATGGCGCAGTGGTAACAGCTCAGCGACATTAGCCAGTTTAATTTTTATTCGCCGTTTAGAGGCATTTATCTGTATAGTACCCTACTGGTGGAGTGCAATTTTCCTCAAAGTTTACTCTGACAATGAAAGGCTGTTTGCGCAGCAATTCTGGCCAGCTGAGTGCGTGAAAGGCACATTACAAATAGAGATCCCAGCTCGAAAGTGTGTTTATAATGTTTGCAGGACACATACACAGAAATGCGAGGCCAGTAGGCACAAAAGGCACCCAGTCAAACTTGGCTACACAACAATGCACGAACAATGTAGCGCACATCAATTTTCAGCACTGGTGAGAAATGTATGCAAGCCTGCCCTTATCTAAGTGAGCGAGCTTTGGGGTCAGGCAGTGCCGTCACACAGCCTGCTGTTCAAAAACCCATACACAGCGGCCAAGGAGCGCCATGCCACGTCCCTGGTTGGGAGTGCGTCAGTGGGAGCCAGCAAAAAAAGAGCCATTTCGCTCTTGTTGAAAAATGGCAGCTGCTTAGTGTGTCGAAACGAACTGCAAGGACGCTGGGAGTTACTGCGCACAATGGATCCCGGAATGAGCCATACCTGGGTGACACTGGGAAGCGCTACTGCACACCGATAGGATGGTGGGGATAGGCGCAAGTGGATGAAACGTTACACTACTTTACAGAATAAACAAAGGCCGATCACCGGTAAAGTAATGGCTGATCGGGATTAAATAATACGCTGATAATAGGAAAACACTGAAAATGTTGGACACAATTTTCAGGGTGAATTTGAATCAAGAAATCAATATAATTAAATTAAAGATGTGTCTCCAAAGAAAAAACATAAGACAGAAACAAATGAGGAATGAACTAAACAAGTCTAGACTTACAGGCTGTTTTTTTAAATGATTTTAGAAACGAGCAAAAAAGATGGCTAGCCAAAGACCGAGATGAAAGTCAGGAGTGGCGCGACAGGAGGTAAACAAGCAAGACGGAGGGAAGGCAGAGAAGGGGAGGGGGGAGGAGAAATGCGACACGGCGGGCAGGGGAGGGGGCGGAGCGGGGAGAGGGTGTGAAAGTGTGTTTATAATGTTTGCAGGACACATACACAGAAATGCGAGGCCAGTAGGCACAAAAGGCACCCAGACAAACTTGGCTACACAACAATGCACGAACAATGTAGCGCACATCAATTTTCAGCACTGGTGAGAAATGTATGCAAGCCTGCCCTTATCTAAGTGAGCGAGCTTTGGGGTCAGGCAGTGCCATCACACAGCCTGCTGTTCAAAAACCCATACACAGCGGCCAAGGAGCGCCATGCCACGTCCCTGGTTGGGAGTGCGTCAGTGGGAGCCAGCAAAAAAAGAGCCATTTCGCTCTTGTTGAAAAATGGCAGCTGCTTAGTGTGTCGAAACGAACTGCAAGGACGCTGGGAGTTACTGCGCACAATGGATCCCGGAATGAGCCATACCTGGGTGACACTGGGAAGCGCTACTGCACACCGATAGGATGGTGGGGATAGGCGCAAGTGGATGAAACGTTACACTACTTTACAAAATAAACAAAGGCCGATCACCGGTAAAGTAATGGCTGATCGGGATTAAATAATACGCTGATAATAGGAAAACACTGAAAATGTTGGACACAATTTTCAGGGTGAATTTGAATCAAGAAATCAATATAATTAAATTAAAGATGCGTCTCCAAAGAAAAAACATAAGACAGAAACAAATGAGGAATGAACTAAACAAGTCTAGACTTACAGGCTGTTTTTTTAAATGATTTTAGAAACGAGCAAAAAAGATGGCTAGCCAAAGACCGAGATGAAAGTCAGGAGTGGCGCGACCGGAGGTAAACAAGCAAGACGGAGGGAAGGCAGGGGAGGGGGGAGGAGAAATGCGACACGGCGGGCAGGGGAGGGGCGGAGCGGGGAGAGGGTGTGAAAGCAGCAGGGGCCTGGAGTGTGGCTGAGGGAACAGACGGCGATTTGGTGATGTGCACGCGCATTTTAGGTCAATGCGCTTGCGCATTGACCTAAAAGCCACGGGCACAGCACCAAATCGCCCAGTAAGTTAAAGTTTGTTTAAAGCCCTATATGCTCGCAAGCTCGATGCGCATGCGCATCGAATAGCTCGGCCTAAAAATGTGGGCCACCCAGATTATCCCAACTGGTCAATTGTTAATCCATAGGGACCAGAGTTAATTTGTTTTAATCGCCTTATGGCTATAAACACAAACTTCCAAATTCATGCAATAGATTATTTTTCTTCCAATCAAATGCCTGCAGCAGTAGTAATGGTTGAAGCAGATAAGACGTTATATCTGGTGAATTGAGAGACCTTGTTTCTTGGTCTAAGTAAATGTGGGTTCCCTTTACAGTTTATTGCCATGTTAATGAAATTATATCAGCTAACATAATCGTTAATTCCAGCATTGTAGGTACAGTGTCTATTAATAAGGGCACCTGGCAGGGATGCTCATTGTCCTTAATATAATTTACCTTTTTTTTAACCATTAGTGGTAAAGATTTGTAGTACGGGGGAGATTTGTGCACCAGTGGAGGGGATGTCTAAGTTAAATAAAGTTATTTGCAGACAATATTATTTTGCATCCGATACGGTAAACATACAGGGGGCTCTTGATTGGATAAAGGAATTCATGGGTTTTGGTGAATAGAAAGTTAATCAAAGTGAAACGGAGATGTTGCTTCTTGATGCATTGGTTTGAGATCTCCCCACCTGCTTACAGCAACAGGGTAGTGCACAAAGTCCAATACGATATTTAGGAACATACGTTACTGATATATTTTCACAGTTATACGACTATGCTAAGTAAGGTTTGAGAGGTGGTCTCTTCTTCTGACAGTGATGCGGACATTAATGCTCAAATAAACCAAAATGAGTGCATTCACTGTGCTGTGCAAGACAAATAAAAAGACATCATATGCAATTGGAGGAATGTTTACGTGAATGGTGGAGAGTTAGGCTAATGATGGCCTAGGAGGGCATGAGTTTATGTAAGTGTCCAAGACTGTTACAAGTTCTTAAATGTGTCAGCAATTGCTTGGCTGAGGCGAGCAAACTAAATGTAAGACTAATGGGGAAAAAACGAGAGAGGGTAGTTCTGCTAAAGTGTGAACATGTGTTAGTCTGTTGTCTAATATCAGTTTATTTTGTTGCACGGTTGTTCCTGTTAATTTGTTTACAATAGTACAATAACTCTTTTCGTGTTTACTTTTACCTCTATTTAGTCATGAGAATAAACAATATTTAATTGGGTTTGAGAGTCAGTGTGCTTTAGGTAATAAACAATCTGCACAATGACTTTCAAACCAAAAAAGCAGAACAAACAAGTGATTTTGTTTCTCAAAAGTAAGGTACAACTACACATAAAAAAATCTTTCCCAGAAAAGTATGCCGATGAGTTCAGACATGTTCGTTATGTTTGATTCAGAATTATTCTTAGAATTCGAAGATGAAGAGCCAAGTTAAAGAACCTCAAAGAAAAGTAAGATTATCCCGGGAGAATTTAATTTCGAGATGTAAACGATTGTCCTTTTGTGCTTCCCTTATCAAGTGTGGTCGAAGCACTCCTGCCCTTGATGTACTCATGTTATCTCCCAAAAAAAGCTCAAGCAAACATATCTGCCATGTAAATGAAGGCAACACCTGGCACAAAAAGCTGTCAATGTCTGAGCTGTATGGTTCTAAATTGCACTGAGGGGTAGATTGTCTTTTGATATATCTATCTATATATACATAAGTGTTTCCTGAATTTACACAAACAACAATCAAAGGATTCCACCCTATAAGACTCCCTGGTAAATACGTACTAATACTGTACTGTTAACAGTACCAGGTAGACATCATGCCTGCTACCTACCAGGGGCACTCTCCAGAATGAAGCATGAGGAGCTGCTTTTCACCCGGAAAGGTAAAAACACTGGCATCGGAAGAGATCATGATTGTGGTGACAGTTGGAGCAACTAGAACTACTTCCGTTTTTTATGAAAGGGCTTGAACAATTACATTAAAATTGCAATATCCCTCTTAATTACGTTTGGGGTCGTATTACAGGCGGATTCCACCCCAGTCATGTGGAATCCCAGACTGTCCGACCGCTGCAGTCACCGTTCACTTTCAAAGGAAGAGGATCTGCTGCTTGGATTTAACCAGGGGAACAGGTATACTCCTGAAAGCAATAACACCAGAACGCGAAGACCCACATAACAAATCACAGACATCTTTCATCATCAGATGTTCCCAAACAGATCCCCCCAACATCAAGCGAGTGTCAATGACACTTACCTGACGACTGAGCCTCCGCCATGCCCGGGCACTTAGCCAGTTCCCGGCGACAGTCAGCTCCAGCGCCTCGCTCTCCCCTCCTTGCCTCACGCACCCCCAGATGGCTTCCGAGTCTCGGCTCAATTTTCCCAGCAGCGAGTCAGTATCAGGAACGTCTAACTCCAGACGCATGCGCACAGCGGCGCTTCGCTGGCCGCAGCCCCCAGCGGACTGAGGGCTTACCAACCTTTCCTGAATCGGTGGAGGATTCCGCCCGGAAGTTCTACTGCGCATGCGCTCAGTATTGTTCGGCTCGTAAACATTTGACAAACAACTAGAATGCTCACCGAACTAAATGAACATGCGAGCATTGGCCGTCATGCCTAGGAAAATGACAGCTTTAGAATGCTGTTTGTAAATATCGTACTGCAGCATTTACTACCTCTAAGAGGGACACTGAGTAGTGGAAATTTACTTGTATAGTGAGGAGCGGCTTTCAAAGACAAGGAATGTTGGCAGTGTGTCTAAATCTAGTAGATCATATAAGTTACTTGGTTACTGTGTTATCAAGTTCTTTCAGCTCTTCACTGTGGAATGACCTAACTAGTGTTCTCAAATAGAACACACCAAGGTAGGGGATTGACGAGCAAAAACATTTCTAGCTGAGGAGTCAAATCATTTTCAATTCTTTAAAGGACACGGAGGCAAAGATTATGCTTCTCTATTCTTAACCGCTGATTCTAGCATTGGAATAAAACCGATTTTGGCAATAAAACTCTAATGTGCACTTTGCCCTTGTCTCGAAAAATAACTCTGAAACAGAGAAAGGTGAAGCACCAGCACTGAAAAATGTGCTTGAATTTGTAGAAATAGAATAATTATGAAAATGAAGAATCTAATATGCTTATCAATTGATTACTTTGTTATTTTAACAAAACCGTAATGAAAGAGTATTGATGAAAATGCATGATATGATGAAAAAGTAACAAATATTATTAAAATAGAACAGTATCAATCAATCAATCAAAGAATCTTTATTCGGTGATTAAAAACACCATAAAAGCACACACATATATACATAATAAAAAAATCATTAAACATTTCCAAGATCCTTTGTACAAATTATTAACAGAGCATAAAATACAGACAGTAAAACAGTGTATGACACTTAAAAGGGATAAATTTACAAACATTTCATTATTCTCCCCTAGTAAGCCTTAAACGGATCGCTACCTTAATAAAATTCATGATACTACACAATGTTAAGGGGTCCGAAGCTTTCTGTAGAAATACTAGTGCCTCCCTAGCGTGAACCAATTTGGCTTTTTTTAAGAGGTTTACAAGAAATCTGCGCCTGGGCATTGAGTAAAAGGGGCAGAGTACGACAAAGTGAAGGGAGTCCTGTTGTCGCAGCCGCAGGACCCCTTCTGTTCAATTGATGAAGCAAATCCTGCTGGTGATGCCAACATAAATGGAAGTAGGTTCAGTCTGAAACGGCACATCAAGAACCTATCCTGTGCGTTATACATGAGGTACAAGTATGGCTCCATACCCTCCACGCTCTTCACTAGGTTATGGGCCCTCACTGTCTTTTTACACCCTTCAGCCTCAGCTCTGCATAGGTTTTTCCGCTCTAGAAAAATTTTCCCTACTTGCAACTTATTCTGGGCTACAATTGTTGCAGGGTTAGTAAAGAGGTTCCCAAAGCCAAGTTCCTCTAGGGTGTTCTTCACATAATGGAGCCAGGGAATGCGCATACATTTGTCCCTCTCTAAACAATCCGATAAGATTTCTCTACTGAGTGACGCATCAGGATTGACCCAGATTTTTAACCAGGCTACAATGGGCCTCAGTTTTACCAGGTCTTCTATATATGGCCTCCCTAACTCCCTGTGGGCAATCAATCCAGCAGTACTTTGGGGTACCCTCAGGATTGATTTCAAATACTTTTTTTCTTCCCGTTGGATTCTTGTGGTATTGACAAAGCCCCATACTTCTGCCCCGTAAATTACTTTGGAGCATGATACAGAGCTGTACAAGTTCATCACCTGTTCCGGGGACCATCTTCCTAGCCTCCTGCCATAGCTAGCTATTGCCCCGTTAGATGCAATCCTTTTACCACAACGCTCCTCCACCAAGGAATCAAACTGTAAGGCGCCATCAAATGTTACCCCCAAATAGGGAAACGTTTTAACCTCTTCTACAATGTGACTCCCTATTGTATAAGTGAATTTAGAGGTAGTTTTTTTCCCCGCCAGGAGCACATAGGATGTGCCCAAATTAACAAAGAGGTCCAGTGCACCCATGAACTTGACGAATCCATCAATCAAGATTTGTAAGCTCCTGGGTGTACTTGCAATCAGCACCGCGTCATCTGCGTAAAGCAGAACAGGAATATGACGCGACCCGACCCTTGGGCAATCTGCCTTTAGACCTAACAGAAACTGCTCCAAATTATTAATGTAAAGGGAAAACAAAAAAGGGGCAAGAATACAGCCTTGTCGGACTCCACTCATACAGGGAAAAGAGTTAGTCAGTCCCCCCTCCCTATTGAAACAGACCTTAGCCGTGGTGTCGCTGTGCAATTCCCTCAATATATTAATTAGGCCACTCTCTATCCCCATACTAAACATCATGCCCCACAATTTCTCCCTGTTGACGTGATCAAATGCCGCTGCCAAATCCATGAAACCCATGTAAATGGATTCATCACTAGCCATGGTATATTTGGCAGTCAGCATGTAAAGGTTCAGGCATTGGTCACTAGTGGACCTCCCTGTCCTAAATCCATACTGAGTGTCCGAGAAGATGTTATTTTCTTCGGTCCACTCGGACAGTCTGTTAAGAATTGCCCTTCCCAAGAGTTTTGCTGACACATCAATCAGGGAAATCGGGCGGTAACACTTGGGGTCGTCCCTGTTGCCCTTCTTAAAAATCGGCACAATTACCGCTTTGGACCAGGACGAAGGCAGGCCACAGGTAATAGCAGTGTTAATGACCCTTGTCATTAGAGGGGCCCAAAGTTCAATGCTACTCAAAAACAGATCTGGGGGAATTCCGTTGGGCCCCGGGGCTTTATTTTTAGTCAGGCCCTCTATCCCTGCAGTGATCTCCTTGATGGTGAATTCAACCGGTGGAGCCTGAGTTAGGGTAGCCGATAACTCTACAGTAGTGCCAGGCTCATGGTTATAGAGACTCCTGTAGTGGGTAACCCACTGTTCTGGGAGGATATTAGCTCCTATCTCCGGGGTGTCTTTCTCCTGGAAAGTTGGGTTATTAATAATTTTCCTGAAACCCGCTAGATCCTTTCTTTCCCTGCTTCTCTTAAATCTGCCCACGCTTCTGCCTGCAAGGCAAGTTTCCTCCTCTTAATCTCTTTTTTATAATTTTCTCTACACGCCTTAACTTTATGGGGGACCCTTGGTTTGGATTTAAGGCAGCTTTTCAGCTCCCTCAAAGCTTTGGAGCAGTCTTTATCGAACCATCGAGGATTCTCGTGGTTCTTTAAGGGTACACTAGTCTTTAGTAGACCGTCGATCAGATTAGCAATCTGATCGAATGCCTCCAGTAGCCTCAATCCGTGAACTTCTGTGTCTAAACAGTCATTGATGGCAAGTTTGCCGGCGTCCACCAGGTCCTTATAAAACTTTTCCCCATCCATTTTGGACCACTTTAGTCTCCTGCCTTGATCTGTTGCCCTCTCAGTGATTGTGCGTTGGGCTCTATTTCTTGAGCCCACCCTGTACAACAACTCCAAGACAAGAGGGTTATGGTCACTGAAACCGCTCCATTCAATCCCTGCACTAGTTATCTTATTTATCAGAGATCTTGAAACCAGGATATAGTCTATGAAGGATGAGCATCCTCTACCCTTAAATGTGGCTGGGAGTGTACCATCCTCCTGCGTCCCCATTATGTTAATAGTGTGCTCAAGGTCATACTTGAGCCGGAGCGTACTGAAAGCTAGCCCTGTCGGTGTATGGGAAAAGTGCGGCCCCTTCTCCATGGGGCATTGGGACCAGTCTGTATTTATTTGAACCAGTGCCGGGCACAGATGGCAATTATAATCCCCCATAACCAACAGCACATGTGGCTGCCCCTTTTTTTGGCCCGTTGTTTCCTGACCCAACCTGTGATCCAATTCAGCGGCGAGAGGGGTGTGGGTTCCCGCTGTCTCATTGTTGTAGATATTAAAGGCTACAAATCTAAGCCCCTTCCCGGAGAACCTAACTGCCTGAATCCTATGGGAGTTCCCGTCTAGGCAAGAGCAACTGCCCGAAAGGCCCAGGTCTATGTAAATAGATAATCCTCCCATGGCTCTCCCTGATCTTGATTTTTCGGCGGGTACAAAATAACACTTATACCCTTGCAAGTGGAAGTTATTCTCAGATGCCCAAATCTCCTGCAGACAGATTACATGGAATTTCCTAATATAGTCGAGACACTCTTTATTATTAAATTTTCCAGCCAGACCAGCTATATTCCATGAGATAATTCTCAGTGCCTTGCCCCCCTGCTCCGCTCCCCCATGGTGCCCCCTTTGTAACTCACACCCTGACTTTTCCGTGTCTGGCCCATGTCCCCCTCCTATACATCCAGTATCTACAGCCCTAGGTACATCCAGTGCAGGCGTCATGCCACAACTCGATGGCATTTGCTTTGCCGCCGGACTGTGCTCCTCCGACTCTTCTTTCAAGACCCCTTTACCCCCTTCTCCCCGAGCACCATTATCCATTTGTCAATCTACCCCCTCTAGGCCATCAAGACAATGAAACCGGTTAAATATGTGAAGGGGTGGCTCTGGGCGGCTGAATACTGGCCTGGGGTTAAATTCGTGACGATCGCCCCTCCGACCAACCCTTTCCCAGCTGTCATAGGTTCGAAGCGTATGTGCAGGGGCAGGGATAGGGGGAAAGAAGAAAGACACATGAAGGGTTTGAATGGTTGACACCTGCGATCTATTCTTTCCCTGGCATATGTGAGAGACAGTTCCAGCGTCCCTGAAGCTCACCAATATGCAATCCCCTATAATGGATTTGCGTGTTCTCCCCACCCATGGAACCCTTCTGACCATTATAATTTCGTTATTTAAATGTACTGGTAAGGGTCTATTCAAGTTTAGCCACTTAATTACCCTGCTTTTTAGGGCACAAAAATCCTCAGCTTCACCCACCTCTAGCGGGGGAACGCCCGCCATTACTACAGTAAAGTCATTTGCCTCTGGTGGTAAGTTAGGTCTGCGTGGCCTGGGGGGAAGCTTCATTAGTGGTGTTAGTGAGGCACTATCTGTAGGCTGTGCTGGAGGAACAGAATCTACAGGGGGGGTAGGCCCGATGGGATTAGATGACTTCGTTGGAGCAGGGTTATTCCTCTGGGGTTGTGGTGGGGCAGCCGCAGTCGCAACCTGCGTCGGGGCTAAACTCATAGCGCTTTTTGGGGGCTGTTTAGGGGCTGTTGAAGTGACGATGAGCTCAGGGGGCCTTCCTTGAGAGTTGGCCGGGTTTTTCATGCTACTTAGTGTAGCCTCCAGGATGGTTAATCTGATTTCCACCTTTTTAATGCTTTCACTAATTGGTAACAATAGTGACCTGAGCAGAAATTCCAAGTTACCTAGCGGGGCGACAGAAAGGGGGGCATTAGCAATGTTATTTGCTATATCTTTAATCAAAACAGGGGCCAAACCGTCCGGTGCAGAAGGTTTAGGATGTGAATCATCCGCTGTTGTCACAGTCGGTATGGGGGGTTTAGATGACTTCCCAAACTCGGAATGAGGGGTTTGGGGTTTATTTTTCCCTTGGGCACACCTCGTCTTCCTCCTGCGTTTGTTTGGGGGGGGCCCAAATACTCCTTGTGCTGCAGCTGGCTTAGGTTTAGCTTTCCTAGATTTCGGGTCTGGGGGAGGTTGAGAAATTAGATCAATAGTCACCCTGCTTGGGCTTATGCTGCTCGCTGGAGTTGAGCTCGTGGGTGACGCTAGGGGGGTTTTTGTACGATCCCTCAGCAAGATTGGGACATCATCTATTGGGGTCAACTCTTCACTAGGCGTAGTGGGATATTCTCCAAGAGGTCTATTTTTCAGGTTGTCTATAGAGCGTCTCCGCTCAGCCCTGAGCCGGTGTAAAGTGCTCTCCTTGTCCCCGTCCCCCACAGCCCGAGGGAAGTAATTCTCTAATGTCTTATTTTTAACTCCTCCCTGCTTCATGGGGGTGCTTTCCCTTGCCGGGGACGGCATGGCGTCTAGGGTTTAATAAGACTATGGGGCACTATATCAGTTAATTGGACCAGAAGCCAGGAGACAAAACCAAGAGAATAGGCCCAGCCCAGCCAGCTCCGGCCTGGGACGGCCTAAGACGGTCCCGCCCTTGTCCCGGGCTTCTCCCGGCGCGCTCCCGCGAGGCGGTGTCACTAATCGCTTTTAACTCTAACAATGGGCTCTAAGGCTATAGGGCGGGGGGGGCGTGGCCAGCAGGGAGAGCAGCCCAGGTGATGCTGATTGGGCGCGCAGGGACTACTGGACACTGGAGTCCCTGCCTGTGTTACTCGCAGCCCCGCCGACACACTTGCCTGCCCTGCGCTCCTCTCAGGGTGCTCCACGCAGTCACCAGTCCTTAGTTTCCACAATCCAAAGCGCTGCGGGACCCGCGAAGCGGGTCCGGCGAGGCGCTGTGCGGGACCACAACAAACAGCACTAGGAATCCGGCGGGAAGCCAAAGGTCCGTTTCACAGGTACGAAGAGAGTCCCAGGAAGCTATGGGCAGTGGTCGTTTAAGTTCCGTGGGCGGGGGGGCGTGGCCAGCGGGGAGAGCAGCCCAGGTGATGCTGATTGGGCGCGCAGGGACTCCTGGACACTGGAGTCCCTGCCTGTGTTACTCGCAGCCCCGCCGACACACTTGCCTGCCCCGCGCTCCTCTCAGGGTGCTCCACGCAGTCACCAGTCCTTAGTTTCCACAATCCAAAGCGCTGCGCGGGACCACAACAAACAGCACTAGGAATCCGGCGGGAGGCCAAAGGTCCGTTTCACAGGTACGAAGAAAATCCCAGGAAGCTATGGGCAGTGGTCGTTTAAGTTCCGTGGGCGGGGGGGCGTGGCCAGCGGGGAGAGCAGCCCAGGTGATGCTGATTGGGCGCGCAGGGACTTCCGGACACTGGAGTCCCTGCCTGTGTTACTCGCAGCCCCGCCGACACACTTGCCTGCCCCGCGCTCCTCTCAGGGTGCTCCACGCAGTCACCAGTCCTTAGTTTCCACAATCCAAAGCGCTGCGGGACCCGCGAAGCGGGTCCGGCGAGGCGCTGTGCGGGACCACAACAAACAGCACTAGGAATCTGGCGGGAGGCCAAAGGTCCGTTTCACAGGTACGAAGGAAGTCCCAGGAAGCTATGGGCAGTGGTCGTTTAAGTTCCGTGGGCGGGGGGGCGTGGCCAGCGGGGAGAGCAGCCCAGGTGATGCTGATTGGGCGCGCAGGGACTCCTGGACACTGGAGTCCCTGCCTGTGTTACTCGCAGCCCCGCCGACACACTTGCCTGCCCCGCGCTCCTCTCAGGGTGCTCCACGCAGTCACCAGTCCTTAGTTTCCACAATCCAAAGCGCTGCGGGACCCGCGAAGCGGGTCCGGCGAGGCGCTGTGCGGGACCACAACAAACAGCACTAGGAATCCGGCGGGAGGCCAAAGGTCCGTTTCACAGGTACGAAGAAAGTCCTGTAATAAGTCTTACACACACTTGTGCAAATATTTATGGAAATAAGCATCTTTAGCTTCTTCACTGTAATGCACCATAGCAAACGAAAACTCGGTGCTTTTGGATTATACTTTCAGATATATAAATAAAACACCAGAAAATCTTTGCATTCTTAGAGTCTTAGATTTCCGAGAACAACAATTTTAAATTGACCTTTAAGAATAGTTTGCATGTATGTACTTTCAAAATGTTAGTAGTAGGTCAGTTAAACATTTTTATGCAAATAACCGTTGATAAAGGTAAAATTCTTTCCTTTTGTGACATGCTTTATTGAATTTCGTTATGCTTCAACTTTATTATGAGCTCATATATCAAATGATAAATGTTGACTTAAGTTGCATTAAATTGCCCTTTTCCTTAGGCATGGACTGTCTCATAGCTTGGTGAGAAGGACTCTTGCTACCTTCTCTCCAAAAGTAACTTTATTTGTACTATTCACATGACATTCCAAAAGAAACAGATACTTTTCTTGACACTAGTTGTGAGTGAAATCATTAGAACCCAGACACTTAAACCGTGTGGACGGCCCCGGGAGAGCTGGAGAGACGGCAGGGGGGCACCCGCTGCCATCTGCGGACCGCCAGGGGGTCCGCTGGGCCTCCGGCCAAACGACACACTGAAGGATTGGGCCTGCCATGACTGGTGGAGCTGGGCTGGAGGCCGTCTTTGGGGAGTCATAGGACTGGAGCCGGGTTGCAGCTTGTGAGCACCGAGGACCATTTGCGACGAGGGCCCGGTAGAGGGGTGAGGGTCGGCTCCTCGTGGTCTGGATCATCGGGGCTCCCTTGGTCACACGGCCACCCTGCTGAGCTGCAGGGGAGAGATGGCGGCACCTGGGGCTAGCGGACGGACCTGGCCTGCCTGAAGAGTTGACGCGGCCCCCATTCACCTGGAAGGTCCACCACGATTGCGCAGGGACTGGCCCCGATTGAGGTTTCGACATTGTGCCCCCGCACCGAGAGCATAACTTGCATGGAACGTGACGTATGGAAATGACACTGCGGTGAGTTGGTGCGGACATTTTGGGGGACTGCGATGGGAGGGTAGGTTGTGAGTCACCTACATCCACGCAGGCCTTTGTGTGAGACTGTTAGAGACTTCTTGGCCATCTAGAAGCCCAGAGGTGGCTCCATTTGATGTCTGCAATGCGTAAGGATAGGATGCCCCATGCCTCGAAGCCAAACACCATAACGCAATACACCACTCAGCGACACCCCTCGCAGTGGATCACGTGCCAGTCGGGGCAAGACGAGCGGGGTGAGACTCCCGACGAACCCTCCCGGGCGGAGTTGCTGAAGGCCATCCAGGGGTCCCATTCTGCCCTGGAGCAACAAATCGAAACGGTGTCCATAGATGTGAACTTACTACGGACAGATCTGCGAAAGGTGGCAGATAAGGTTTCTGATGCGGAGCGGAATATCGTCCAGTTGCAAGGAGAGGTGGCGTCCCTCAAAAAAACAGTCTCACAACTTACTGCCACGACGGGGGCACTGGAGCGGAGGGCAGAAGATGCGGAAGGGAGAGCATGCCGCAGTGACATCAGGGTTCTCGGTATTCCGGAACGGGCGGAGGCGGGCAACGCGGAGTGCTTTCTGGAGCACTGGATTCGTACAACACTATGCCCCGCGGGTCTGTCGGAGGTCTTTGTGATTGAACGGGTGTCGCTCGCAGTTGAACTGTTGAGGATCCTTTTCTTGCCCTGAAGCCTGCCTAATAGTGACTTGCCTGTGACTTGGGAGCCCGTGTGCTCAGTCACCTTCTGAAACAAGGAAACAACGTCCAGCGACCGGGAGCGGGACTGCGAGGACCAGGAGCGCTTGCAGCAACATCATTCCGCGCACCTGGTGCCTCTTCCCGCCCCCTCCTCCCTGTGAGCTCAAAACGACTCGCGGCCCCCGCTTTGCGGGAGCCGCTCGCAGTCGAACTGTTGAGGATCCTTTTCTTGCCCTGAAGCCTGCCTAATAGTGACTTGCCTGTGACTTGGGAGCCCGTGTGCTCAGTCACCTTCTGAAACAAGGAAACAACGTCCAGCGACCGGGAGCGGGACTGCGAGGACCAGGAGCGCTTGCAGCAACATCATTCCACGCACCTGGTGCCTATTCCCGCCCCCTCCTCCCTGTGAGCTCAAAACAACTCGCGCCCCCGCTTTGCGGGAGCCGCTCGCAGTCGAACTGTTGAGGATCCTTTTCTTGCCCTGAAGCCTGCCTAATAGTGACTTGCCTGTGACTTGGGAGCCCGTGTGCTCAGTCACCTTCTGAAACAAGGAAACAACGTCCAGCGACCGGGAGCGGGACTGCGAGGACCAGGAGCGCTTGCAGCAACATCATTCCGCGCACCTGGTGCCTCTTCTCGCCCCTCCTCCCTGTGAGCTCAAAACGACTCACGGCCCCCGCTTCGCGGGGGCCGCTCGCAGTCGAACTGTTGAGGATCCTTTTCTTGCCCTGAAGCCTGCCTAATAGTGACTTGCCTGTGACTTGGGAGCCGTGTGCTCAGTCACCTTCTGAAACAAGGAAACAACGTCCAGCGACCGGGAGCGGGACTGCGAGGACCAGGAGCGCTTGCAGCAACATCATTCCGCGCACCTGGTGCCTCTTCCCGCCCCCTCCTCCCTGTGAGCTCAAAACGACTCGCGGCCCCCGCTTCGCGGGAGCCGCTCGCAGTCGAACTGTTGAGGATCCTTTTCTTGCCCTGAAGCCCGCCTAATAGTGACTTGCCTGTGACTTGGGAGCCCGTGTGCTCAGTCACCTTCTGAAACAAGGAAACAACGTCCAGCGACCGGGAGCGGGACTGCAAGGACCAGGAGCGCTTGCAGCAACATCATTCCGCGCACCTGGTGCCTCTTCCCGCCCCCTCCTCCCTGTGAGCTCAAAACGACTCGCGCCCCCGCTTCGTGGGAGCCGCTCGCAGTCGAACTGTTGAGGATCCTTTTCTTGGCCTGAAGCCTGCCTAATAGTGACTTGCCTGTGACTTGGGAGCCCGTGTGCTCAGTCACCTTCTGAAACAAGGAAACAACATCCAGCGACCGGGAGCGGGACTGCGAGGACCAGGAGCGCTTGCAGGAACGTCATTCCGTGCACCTGGTGCCTCTTCCCGCCCCCCTCCTCCTACTTAGCCCAGCCTCCTTACGCGAACGCGGGACGCGCGCGGGCGAAGACCGGGCAAAGAGCGGGCCGTTTGAGGCCGTTCGAGTACGGCAGAGTCCGGTCCGGGCCCCCCCCTTTTCATTGCTATATTCAGGACTTCTGACTATCAGAGCAATGAGCACTAGAGAAACTAGAACCAAAACTTCTTTAGCTGCGGCTGGAGCAGTAAAGGGTTCCATTGACACTTATTTTGCCAAAGCTGGATCCCTTCTGATTGAGGAAATCGAGGTGCTGGAGAGAAGAATCTTTCAGGAAATAGACTGGGTCAGGAGATCCTCAATGGGCCCAATGGCCCAAGCCAGAACTCCAGAAGGCAGACCCGAAGTGTCAAACAGAGAAAGGACTGACTTAGTACCGCGTCCACTCCCATGTATCACAAAAACTGACCCTGAGTTTACTATCGAAGTTCCGAGTGATTTTGAGGACATGAGCCTAATGGCCCTACCTAATACCCAAATCCCTCAAACACCAGCAGTAATCCCCCAAATAACACTAGTTAACAACACAGAGGCAGCCAACGATAAAGAGTCTAGCTTAGATAGAGATAGGGGGGTGAGGGAAGGGGCAATACAAAAAAAGAAGAGGGGGGTCCAAAATAAAGAAGATAATAGGATAAAGTCGCCAAAACCCAAACAGCCGAGAGGTAAAGGGGGGAAAGGAGCTATCACTGTTACCACCCTAGAGAAGTCGGGAATAATAACTCCCCCTAGAATCCACAATACAATGCCACTACCACCGCCTACTAACATCGCTTTAGTGGATAACTCCTCCGATGAAATCACACTGGAGGACATAGGCACACTTCTTAGGTCCCTATTGAGCCCCCTCGAAGCTAGATTGATTAAGATTGAAGCTAGATTAGTCATCATTGAGAAATCTACTGTGCAACTCGCTGATTCGAGGAAACTCGACATCAGTGGAGCTAAAGCAGCAAAAGGGGGACCGGAACCAAAGTCCAATAAGGGCAACGGACCCCCCATAGCTACAAAGAACAAGCTACCCCCACAAACCTCAAAACTCCACAAGCCATTCCAAACAAAACACTGCAACCCCCGAACGCCAATAATGCCCCAACTACAATTCAGCACACAGTAACTGCCACTC
This sequence comes from Lissotriton vulgaris, assembly GCF_964263255.1. Lineage (NCBI taxonomy): Eukaryota > Metazoa > Chordata > Amphibia > Caudata > Salamandridae > Lissotriton > Lissotriton vulgaris. Next base: position 1,210,505,290 of record NC_141691.1, read on the forward strand.
CAAAAACAATCCCCCCCCCCCAAAGATACTGCTTTGACTCTGATTGATACTAAGGGCGATCCACCATCTACGGGAGAGAAATCTAACCCTACCCGTAAACAAAAACCCGTTAATCTCCCCCCAGAAGCAGCCCCTTACACCTTGGTCCTGGCGGGGGTGCCGGAATTAAAACCCTTGTCATTTGAATCAACAACTTCACTTAGGAATAAAGTTATTAGCTGGCTCTCCATAAATAGACCACTCCCGAGAGGAATAACCAGCGATATCTCCATGGTCAGGCGGGCCACGTGGGTGGGTTATACCAGAAAATCTATAAGGGGAGACTGCATTCTGGTTACCTTTAGAGAGCAGAACACAGCTGCATATATTTGCACCTGGGCTTCTGATGATTTCGGCAGTAACATCCAATCACTTCCTCTTTCATTTTTCTATCCATCAAGCCTTTACAACTTAGAGAACCAGAGATGGGGGCACCACCAAGAGCTGCTGGAGGATTGGGAAAGTTGCCATAGGGAGAGAAATGTCCTTCCTCACCATAGGGGACGACCTACAGACCATTTCTTACCGTATGGGGAGGAGGCTGGCTGGGAAACTGTCACAAGGAGGAGGGGTGGTGGTGGAGGATACATGAGAGGAATTCCGGGGCCCCACAGAATACATTATCCAGCCTATTTACCTACTTACAACAGATATAGTAGTTTGGAAATGGTAGACTGACAATCGGATGAAGAGGGGGGAGAATTCCCAGTATCTCCTAGGACTGAGATTAGTGTACTCCCACCACCCGATATACAAACATGGGTAAAAAATATAGTGGTACCAAATATAGTGGTACCAAATCTAGCTCCAGAACCTAGCATGGCCCCCTATGTGACCCCTATTAATACAATATCCGACATGAGTCATTCCCCCATAAGTCAATTGGTGTCCATGGACCATAACGTTAACAATTCCTCCACTTCAGGACCAGCCACTACCAAACTGCACCCTATAACCGTGATTTCATGGAACGTGGCAGGCCTAGCTAATAAAATTGACTCCACAGAGTGGGGCTTTTACATCAGCTCCAAAAACATATTACTTTTCCAGGAGACCTGGGCGCGTGAGGAAATATCATTCCAGGGTTACGCAGCCTTTTCCAAACCCCCTAAGTGGGGGGGAAGGGGCAGGCCATCGGGAGGACTTGCGACTTGGGTAGCAACGGACCTAGGCTGCCACGCTACCTGTCTAGAGACCGCCTCAGACGACATATTGGCTGTCCTACTAGAGTGGCCAAACTCCTCGAAGTTGGTAGTTGTTAACATATATTCAAGGCCGGAATCCATGTCAAAAGAATCCAGTACCATAGTTGAACTTTCTGCGTTCCTAGAAGGCATTCCATGGGAACTTGCATGCCTGGTGGGAGGCGATTTAAATTCACAGTACGAACCACTACCTGGCCTACGTGATGGCCCCTCTTTCGAGGAAGATTCATGCTGGCTTATTCCAGAGACGGTGGCCCCTCCCCCAAGGGCCTGGACCCCCCTGGCCTTGCAGATAACTGCCCTCACTTTAAACCAAGGTCTAAGGGCCTGCAATGGCCGCTGTAAATCGGACATTCCTAGCACTTATACCTATAACAAAATAGGTAGTGAATCGAGACTGGATTATATCCTCGTTAAATTGTTTATGTGGCCACAAATAGTTGACTTCAAAGTCACCGAAAGAAAGGATAGCGACCACAACGCCTTGGAATTGTCCTATTCCATACTGGGGCATGAGGCCACTTCCTATGGAACGGACAAAGACAAGTCGGGACTACTACTTGAAAACAATCGGAGAAAAGTTAAGTGGGAGAAATTGGCCAATAGCGTAGACAGAATACCACAGCTATATGCAAGGATTATCCCGCTTCTGGAGAGAGCCTTTCAGATAGGGAAGGAGGTGAAAGGTGCTGATAACAGAGAAAAGCTTGCACAAACACATGCAGATATAATTAGTACCTTAGAGCTGGATTTGTTCTCATCGACAGGGAAAAGAAAAGCCCCCCGGTTAAGACGACCTGGTATAATGCCACCTGCAGGGAAGCCAAGGCCAAATTGCTACTTGCAATAAAAGGACGCCATAGTAAGGAAGAAATTCAAGCCAGGAGAAGATCTTACAAAAAGCTCCTGGAGAACGCGAGGGCGGAATGGGACCAAGATTATTGGGAAAACCTCGTTAGATCACTAACCAACAGAGACTCGCGCAAATTTTGGCGCATAGTCTCTAATGGCACAGAGGATTTATCTTCAGCAATCGAGCCCAACATAGCCCCTATGATATGGCAGAGTCATTTTCAGGCGCTGTATTCTGAAGAAGAAGGGTTTCCCAATATAGCAGGCAGTACAATGGCTCTTGATCCAACTGGGGTTCCTTTTACTGAAAAAGAGGTGAGGGAGGCTATTACTGGTCTAGCCGCAGGGAAAGCCCCTGGCCTCGATGGGGTGCCTGGGGACCTGTTTAAGCAGGAACCAGGGATATGGGCTCCATATCTCACATTGATATTCAACGCCATTTTGGGGGGAATGGAGGTTCCGGATACTTGGATGGGAGCAGAGGTGGTCCCAATTTATAAAAAGGGGTCCCCTCTGCTCCCTGCCAACTATCGTCCAATCAGTCTTATCGATATATCCCAAAAGCTTTTTGGAAGACTGATTTTGGACCGGCTACAGGCCTGGATAGACGAGATGGGTATTTTGTCCCCCTACCAGGCGGGCTTTAGACAATAGACCAAATTTTTAGGCTGAATCTCCTTTATTGGAGAACAGCTGTAATTGAGGGCAGCACTTTGTATACTGTCTTCGTAGACTTACGTGCCGCCTTTGATTTGGTACCTAGAGCGAAATTGTGGAGAGTCATGGAGGAGTTGAATGTCCCTGGAGACATCTTGGCAATCCTGATGAGATTACATCATAACAACTATGCCCGCGTGAGGTGTGGCAGAGGTGGCAAATTAACTGAAAGGTTCCCCGTTCGCAGAGGGGTAAGACAGGGTTGTGTGCTTGCACCGACCCTGTTTTGCCTCTTTGTGAACGGGGTCGTTGCCCACCTGAACAGGATTGCCAACACTGATGCCCCAAAATTGACCGGCAGCAGGGTGCCTGCAATTATGTTTGCAGATGACACCCTGCTGCTGTTCAAATCCCCCATGGGCATTCAACGTGTCCTGGACGGATTTTTGCAGTTCTGCTCAGAGCGGGGACTTGAAATCAACCCACAGAAAACTAAATACATGATTCTTAATCTTAACCCCCATAACCGAGTTCCACCTAGGCTAGGCACAGTCCAATTAGAACGAGTGCATACAAATCTCCCTATCGGCCACTTACCCCCATTATTCATATTTACAAAACTCAAGCCCGGGCGGGTGTCACATATGGGGGCGAGCTGTGGGGTCATATACAATCGTCTAAATTACAATCAACTGAAAATAAATTTCTGAGACAGATTGTTGCCCTCCCTCAGAGCACTCCACTACTCCCTCTTAGATTGGACTTGGGCATCCGACCAATAAAGGAGGAGCTGGGTCTCAAACCTCTGACATTTTGGAGGCGTCTATGGTGTAGCCCAGATCTTTTAAACTATAGAGCGGAGCTACAGGAATTCCTGCAGTTACACAACGCCAGGAGAATCCCGTGGATGACCTATATTAAGGGAATGCTGGAGGAAATTGGTTTCCCGGAACTATGGTTGGACCCTCTAAACACCTGTTCAAAGATCCCAAAAAAGGTACTTGTGAAAGCTTATCAAGAACTGAAGCTCACCAGAGCCATCGATGGTACACGAGAAGGATCTTTGACCTACCTGTTCATAAAAGCCAAAGACTCCTATCGTCTAGAAAGCGTTTTAGATGCCATGTCTCCTGTACTAACTAGGAAATTATTTTTCCAATGGAGATATGGAACTCTTCCCTTAGCATCATTCACTGTATCCTGGTCATGCCGCTCCTCCATAGAAACTTGTCCGGTATGCGCACATCCAAAGGAGAACGATGTTCATGTAGTCTTCTTCTGCAAGGGCTATGAGAGGAGCAGGAAATACTGGCTAGTCCCCTTACTCAGGAATTTGGGATTTAGATCTTTCCAAACCGCCTATAGAGTTTTAAAGACAGACTTATCCCCTACTGTAGTCTTTGCCCTGTCTAAATTTTTAACTTCTATGTGGTATGCTCGAAGTCGATGGGTAAAACGGCTTGTATAAAAAGATTCGTCGACTTGAGATAGACTGAAATCGCGGCACTTCATTTCATTTTATCATTGTTTTTATCATTGGATCACTACTGTTGTTTAATACGTTTTTAAATTTTGTATGAAATGTAATGCATCTTTTATGATCTTGTGATCGAAATAAAGATTTCTCGAATCGAATCGAATCGAATCAAATCGATTGAGCGGGCCAATAGAGGGTTGGTTCCACCGCCGAGGCCCGGAGCTCCTCCACGGGCCCTCATTGCCAAGTTCCACAATTATCGGGATAGGGACTGCATCCTGAGAGCGGCGAGGGAGACTGCAGATCTCACCTTTGAAAATGCAAGGGTCTCCATCTATCCGTATTACACCCAACAGGTACAGGAGCAGCGGGAGCCCTTCCTGGCAGTTAAACAGAAGCTCCGGGAGTTGCACCTACAGTATATGCTGCTCTACCCGGCTAAGCTTAAGGTTCTATCCCAGGTAAAGGCAAACTTTTTGAATCCCTGGAAGAAGTGTGGGAGTGGCTAGAGATCAGGGGGGATGCCCTCCCCCCAGGCGAACGGGGGGGAACCCGAAGTACTTGGGGGACATGACCACAGAGGAGGCGCACTAGCAGACGAAGACGTCGCTCAGATACGGTTGAGCGAGAGGAGAGGCGGCGCGTCACGGTGGGGGATGATGGGGCCCTCCGCCTAGAACCGACGGAGTCTGAAGGCTTGCCGGCGACATCGAGGACTCCCCCTCCGGGAGAAGTACTGGTCCCAGACAGCCTGCAGCCCACCACAGATATTATTTCACCTATCAGTACTACAATTCCTGAGACAGCGGGGGTCCAGTTGCTTGCCTCGGCGGCCCCAACTTAAGGGGAGGGTATGATCGTGTATTGTTTGTTTGACACCGGGTCTGGTGGCCGGCCTAACTGGGCCCTCTCCCAGGAGGGAGAATATACTCAGGTTATTGCATAGGGGGGACGTAGCTGCTCGTCAGGGAGCGGAGGGTCGGACAAATTGTGTGATTTTTAACTGTGATGGCCCAAGCTCTGTATTAATGCTGTGATAGCTGGCCTTGCCGGGAGCTGGGTGGGGGGGAGGGACGTTTTGCTTTTTTATCTCTTGGGTGGTTTAGTCCTGTTGGGCATATGGGGTGGCTGTGCACATCCTGGCACCAGCTGAGGAAGGGCATATTGGCAAGTTTTGTTAATGCAAGTATATTGCTCGAGGGTGGGGGGTGGGGGGTTTGGAAAGGGTTTTTGAAGGGCAATGTTTCAGGCATCGTATGTATTACATTTCGGGCACAGGGTTGGAGTGACACCATGGGTAGGGCACTATGGCAGGGTTGGCCACATCGTCAGAAATGGGGTATGAGTTTATAAGCTGGAACATGAGGGGGCTGGGCACATGCACTAAAAGATATAGGGTCCTTTCTTTCCTTCGTAGACATGAGGTCTCCATTGCGTGCCTCCAGGAGACCCACCTGGCAGATGAGGGAGCACAGAAATTGAGAAAAAAGTGACAGGGTCAAGTATTACACTCATCATTTTGCACGTATGCTAGAGGGGTACTGATTTGGGTGGCACCCGGTGTCCCGTTTGCTATCCAATATGTGGAGGCGGACATCCACGGCAGATACCTGCTTCTTCGTGCGAAACTGGATGGGAGGGACGTCGTTATACTAAACACATATGCACCCAACACGGATGACCCGGTCTTTTTCCAGACCCTCCAGGACGTCCTGATTCATGATCTACGGGCGCCAGTCCTTTGGTTCGGGGATTTTATTTGTGTTCTTGATCCTGTTCTGGATAGGTCTCCACCCCGAGAGGGCACAAAGCCCTGTATGACTGCACAGCTAAGGGAGGTCATGGAGAATATAGGAGCTGTTGATGTTTGGTGCCAGAGAAACCCGACACAGAGGTCTATACTTGTTTTTCCCCTACCCATAACACGCATAGTCGCCTAGATAGGGTCTTGGTGGCGAACTCAGAGCCCAATATGTTGCTTGAGGTTACCCACCAAGCTCGTTTCTTATCTGATCATTCCCCGGTAGCATGCATGGTACAATGGGGAGTCCCGGTTTCCCATCCTCGGACTTGGAAGTTCTCGGTTGATATCCTTCAGAACCAGGTCGGGAGGGCCCATGTGGAAACAGCTCTCGGGGACTATGTGGACCTTAACTGGGAGGAGGGGGGACTTTCCCTGGCCACCAGTTGGGAGGTCCTGAAGGCAGTGGTGAGGGAAGCCTGCATGGGTCTCACCTATGGGGTCCGGAAACAGCTCCACCAAGACTAACGGAAGGCGGAAGAAATTCTTTTAAATGTCCAAACCTCTACGCCCCTGACGCCCTGCAGCGGGAGGAGGAGCAGACCGCCCGGGCTCGGGTACATGACATTCTTGACTGGCTCGAAAAATATACGCTAGTCCAATATAGGCAGCGCCTTCACAGTGAGGGCGACAAGTCAGGGCGACTTTTGGCTTGGATCCTTCAGGAGGAGCAGGTCCGGAGCGTATTGTAGACTTGCTGGACCCAACCGGGGCCATGGTTCATTCGGAACAGGGCATCCTCGGGGTTCTCCAGTCCCATTTACAACGAGTATATACCGCAGACCCAGCTATCACCGAGGCCTCTTATCTTCCTTACTTCCAAGGACTGACCCTGCCGACCCTTCCTGAAGCGGCTCGAGAGGAACTGGATGAGGCCCTAATGCTGGGGGAGGTGCGTACAGCTCGGGCCGCCTGCCACGCGCCAAGTCACCCGGGAGCAATGGGTTCCCTCCGGAATTCTATCTAGAGTTCGGGGGTACACTTTCTCGCCTCCTCTTAAAGGTGTTTCTCGATGCTGGGGAGGTGCGTACAGCTCGGGCCGCCTGCCACGCGCCAAGTCACCCGGGAGCAATGGGTTCCCTCCGGAATTCTATCAAGAGTTCGGGGGTACACTTTCTCACCTCCTCTTAAAGGTGTTTCTCGAGGCATTTGAGAGCGGGTCTCTCCCACAGAGTATGACACAGTGGGAAATCTGTATGATCCTTAAACCGGGGGTGACAAGCACGACCCTTCCTCGTATCGCCCGATCACTTTGATTATTACTGACGTGAAGATCTTGACCAAGCTACTGGCCACCCGCCTGGGACCGTACATGACCCATCTGGTCGATTCCTGTGCGCAACACAGCCATGAACCTATGGCGCTTGAATCACATTAAACACGAGGTACAGGGTAGTGAGGAACAGATGGTTCTGGTATCCATCGACCTCGCTAAAGCGTTTGATAGGGTTGATTGGGGCTATCTACAGGAGGTCCTCCGAGTGATGGGCTTGGGCCCCAACGTTTGCCAATGGATTCGCATCCTGTATAAGTCCCCTCGTGCCGGGGTACGACTTGGAGCTGCGCGATCGGAGGAGTGGCAGCTGGGATGGTGTTCCCTCTCGCCACTCCTCTTTGCCCTGGCCATAGACCCCTTTGCTGTTCGGGTCCCCACTGAGATGTCACAATAGGGCATTCCGGTGGGAGACACATGCAATGTTATCTCTCTATATATGCAGACAACGCCTTATTTTATTTTGAAAACCCTGAGGGAGGTGCTTCTGATATTGTTGTACCACCTGGATCGGTTCGGCGAGGCGTCGGGACTAAGGCTCAACTGCAACAAGTCTCTGATCTTCCCGCTGTCGGGTCTTGAATCAGTGCCCCTGGAGTACTTGCCGGAGCTTGGGCTGCGCTGGGAACAGGAGGACTTTCGTTATCTCGGTATTCAAGTGGCCTCAACAGAGGCACAATTGCTGGCTTGCAATATTGATGGGGTGATTCAGTCCCTGCAGCAATCACTGTCCTTTTGGAATACCCTGCCGTTATCTTTAATGGATCGACTGGCCGTCGCCAAGATGGTAATGCTGCCCAAAACGCTATATGTCCTCCAAAATACGCTGTGTCCTCTTCCCCCTAGGGTCTTTTGTATCCTGATCATGCTACTCACATCCCTGATTTGGGCGGGCCGGCGCAGCAGAGTAGCTCTTCATACTGTCGTGCGCTCCTACGAGGAGGGAGGCCTAGAGGCCCCGCGCTTTATTACGCGGCGCAGCTGCAACCGGCGGCCAGATGGTTCACGGACGCGGATGTTTGGGAGACACGACTCTTGGCGGGCAGAGCGACGGTGCAGGAGTTACAGGTTGCATTGATGCAGGGAAGGGGGCCAAACGGAATTTTGCCCTACGTGGTGCGGCACACGGCGGGCGTTTGGCAACGATTTGTAGAGAGGGTCCTGCGAAAAGCGCCCTTCTATAGAGAACTCCCGGTCTGGATACTGGCCCCCCTGGTAGCAATTGAACAACATATGTCCCTCAATGACTGGCGGGAGGGGGGCTGTGAGGTTTTGGCCGATCTATACCCCACTGAGACCTTCTTGACATATGAACAGGAGGAAGAGACCTTTGGCCTCGGCAGAGGACAGTATCTGCACTGTCGGGGCCTGCACGATGTGGTGCGGACGATCTGGCCTCAGTGTCCGGATGCACCCCCAATGACTCACACCTTACATGTTCTTCTGTCCTGCGGCAGGGGGCGCAGACTAATCTCCCTGCTATATGCAGCTATGAAAAAATGACTCCGCCCCACCGGTGCCAACGGCCTGGGCGGCCTGGGAAGCAGATCTGGGCGAGCCGCTAGAACATGGGCAGCGCAAGCGAATAGGGACTCTTACGCGCAAGGTCTCATGCAATGCACGCTTTAAACTGATACACTTTAACTTCCTACACCGTACCTACCTCACCCGATCTCGTTGAGGCGTTTATCTGAAGACGGGGGGACAGCTGCCCCAGATGTAGTGCAGAGGGAGAGGGCTACCTACATTTAGCTTGGGACTGTCCGTTAATTTAGAGCTTTTGGGTGAGCATGGTAGATCACATAGTTGCCACTACAGGCCTCCAGATCGCACTGAAACCCTTGCATTGCCTACTGGCATTGGTCCCTCGGCCTAGGAAACGGAAACATTCCTATAGATTACTGCAACTGATGTTGGTGCTTGCCAGGCGCAGGGTAGCGATTACTTGGATGAGACAGAGGGCCCCAGAGATACCCACATGGCTTAGAGATGTGAGAGAATGGTCACTAACCGAAGAAATGCATATGCGGCGCACCAGGAGGGATGAGAAACTACAGGAAGACTTACTTGCCTGGCGAGCCATGTGTATTTCGGGATTGACAGAGAGAGGGCAGTCTTCCCAAAGCGACTCTGAAGGGACAAGTGGCGACTTATTCTCGCCGCAGGGATCGGGTTCTGATGGAGAGGCTGGGGGGGTTTCCTAAGGTCTATTTATTACAGGGCTTCATGAGAGGCCTGGTTGTTTCCTCACGATGCTATCTATTTATTTGTCTGTTATTCCTCATGGGTCCAAGTATATCCAGGTGAAGCCTATATCTAAAAGTGCCATAATGAGAATGTCGATTTGTATACATGTGTTGTTATGATGCCTTCTGGGCAGATTTTTTTTTTAAAATAGTGTCTTTGTCAACTAACCTGTGTGGACGGAATGGACAGTCATTTCACCTGACAGACTTGGGAAAATGCATCTTTTAGCAAAATTGTTTTTTTAAATTGTAGGTCTGAAAATGGCACTTATAGAAAGTTTTTTTTTTTTGTACAATAAGTGGAGTTAGGTCCTGGGACATGTGGTTGGTTGGACCATATATATCTAAGAAAAACGAACAAGTACCAACCACACACTTTTTTCAATCCTTATATGAAAGGAAGAAACCAAACCAATATTACTCTTGGGTTTGTTGGGTATTTCTTATTCTTACCCTTTTAATTTCTATTTTTTCAATTTTCAAAAAGTGTTTTATGTATGAAAAAGAACACAAAACATTTTTGACATTTACACATAAATACAAAACATTATTCACATATATATACACACTGTACAATATTTACTTATTTTTTGATTAATATACACAGATCCTTGTCTAAACTTGACAAAGTAACGCCCAATGTCAGTCTCAATTCAATACTTATAAATGCAGACAATCAAAGATTATTCAAAGAATATAAACCATATCTCAATTCATTGGTCTATAGATCAATTGATGTCTTATTTTATATGCCTACGCGTTTCGAACCAGTTGACTTGAGTTCATAGGTTCTCTTCAGGGCTCTGTCTTTTAGTAAGTATCGGAAAGATGTGTACAAAAAATTCGTTTTAGCTTTCTATTTTAATAGTTTATTGTCTCCATCTATTCAAACTGTTGCTTTTTTATACCTGTTTTTCCAGCAGCCGCCGGTCTACAGGTTTGGCGTTAATAACCGTAGTCTTGGTCCTGCACCCAAAGTGGAAAATACATTTGTCACTATTTGTGTAGGTTATCCCAGTCCAACATTGTCAAGCCTCATTTCTCCAGACATACCTTTCTTTATGTTTCAGTGCTCTTGGGTCTTATTGCAGTTTCTTCATGGGGAGACACTCATTCTGTACCTTAAAGGACGACCTAGAATTTGGAGAGGTGTCTTAGTGTATGTCAAGCCAGTCATTTAATTTCACCATTCTATTGCTTTTTTTAAAGTTTGTGAAGCATACCTGTTGTGATATCACAGTGTCGTCGGAACTTTCCGCTTTTCCAAGTTTCTATGTATGGAGGCGGTACTCCAATATTCCTTTGGACCTGAAATTTATGAACGGGTCTCTGTCAGATCTATTGGTGTAACTATCTTTTCATCCTTACTATCTTTAACACTCGAGGTGGCATACCTGTTGTCTTCTAGCGGTGCTCCGCGTATTTTCGGTTTTCCTTCGCGCACCTATTGTAAATTTCGGGGGCACTCGTTTCTTTTGACATATTTAGGAGACCTAAGGTTAGTTTGTATTTTTAAACTTTAAACCAGGACTTTCATTAAACTAGGTTGTTCTGCTCTCCCCTTACCTCTGCTCTCGGCGATCCGGTGACTGCAGAATCAATCTGTGGACGCCGTCGCCATCTTGGAACGGGTTATTATAGCAAAGGCCATGTGTTATGTGTCGGCCATTTTCGAAAGGGATAAACTTCTCGTACCACTTTTTAACCAACATTGTGGATTGATTTAAAATGAATATATACGTTAAAGCTTATATGTTTTGCGTTGAACGATTTGTTGTAAGTGGAAGCCCGGATTTTTCTCGTATTTACACCATGTAAACGTTTGCCGGGTGTTCGTTGTGCGGCGGCCATATTGTAATGGACTTCTTAACCGCAAAAAATGTAATTTTTTAACCAAGTACCAACTGCATCCACCTGTACCGAGTTGTCACTAAAGTATTTACAATCTTGAAATTTCAGACAATGAGTTCAGGCCTGAAAGCGCACTATTAAATTTCAATATTAGATACGCTTCTTTTTGCAGTAATACTCTTTCAGGGTCTACTGAAGATTTTTTGTTTTGGACACTGAACAGGACAGACCATTTAAAGTCACTTTCCCCATGACAATTTTCTACAAAGTGCTCGACCATTGGGGCAGTTAGAAATGTATTTTTTATTCTAGATCTGTGATGGGTCATGCGTGTATTTACTTGTTGACTAGTTTTTCCGATGTAAATTTTAGAGCAGGGACACACAATTACATATATGACATTTCGAGTTTTACAATTTGTGAAACACGGATGCCTCCATTTGACATTGCCATGGGAGAATTCTTCACCTTCCATTGTGTTGGCACATGCCACACAGTTGCCACATCTGCGATGTCCTACTATGGGTTTTAAACCCCACTTTGTCAGTAGATCATTCTTTGGTTTTGGTATCATTATATCTGCTCGTACAATCATTTGGCCAATGCTTCTGTTTTTCTTATATGCGAAGAGTGGCCGGGGGAAGGAACACTCTAGGTTCTTCAATAGGTGCCAGTTCTTTAAAACTGCTTGTCTGATCTTACTGGTATCTGGACCAAAAGTGGTCACACAAACCAGTCGATCCAATTCAGGTTTTTTGGTGGTCTGTAAGAGGCATTCTCTCGGTGTGAAACGTGCCCTCTTATTTGAATGTTTCAATAATTTACGAGGATAACCTCTGTATTTCATTTCTTCGCAGAATGTTTCGGCATGTTGTTCATAATCTGCAATGTCCGTACAGTTTCTTCGTATACGGAGTAGTTGTCCGTACGGCAGATTAGCTTTTAGGTTTCTTGGATGAGCGCTTTGGTGATGTAGCATCGTGTTCTTATCCGTCTTTTTCCTATACAGTGAAGATTTTAGTCTTCCTTCTGCACTTGTGATCTCTACATCAAGAAAAGTCATTTTGGTGGCACTAGAGTTTACTGAGAACTTAATATCCTGATGTTTGGTATTGAGCCACATATGGAACTGCATAAGCTCCGTCTAGCTCCTCTGCCACAGGAGCCACACGTCGTCGATGTAGCGGTACCATTGTTTTATATGTGCAATGTAGGGGTTGTTATGATCGATGACCTTCCTTTCATATTCTGCCATAAACAATACAGCCATTTCAGGGGCATAAGGCAACCCATAGCAGTTCCTTTGGTTTGCATAAAGAATTGCTCATTGAATCTAAAATAATTCTTTCTCAGGGCTACTTCAGCTAGTCGCAAAATGAATGAAGTTGGTACTTGGTGTGGTCTAACACGGGCCTCCAGGTACAATTCCATCACTTCCAGTGCCTCGTCCTGGGGAATCTGGGTATATAAGGACGTAACGTCCATTGTCACTAGTAGTTCTGAGGTTGAATCAAACTCAGTACCTTCCACCTTGATTAAAAAATCTGTGGTATCTTTCAGGTAGGACTTTACCTTGGAAATAAAGGGTTTTAAAAAGAAATCAACATATTTGGGCGTCCTGGGGGTCGTTCAAATGTTTGTGGATTCTCGGGAGAAAATATAGAATCGGGGTTCTTGGAAATTTTTTAATTAAAAAGTCTCCTTCTTTGGGGCCCACAAACCCGCTTTCCATCCCTAGTTTGATTATATCTGATATCATTCCCTGTATACTTTTAACAGGATCTTCCTCTAATAATCTGTACCACACTCTATTCTCCACCTGGGACCTAGCTTCTGTTATGTATTTATCCCTGAGCCAGACCACCACTGCACCGCCTTTATCGGCCTGTTTGATTACAATCGAGTTGTCGTCTTTCAGATTTTTCAGAGCTACTCTTTGGCCTTTACTTATGTTCTGTTTGATATACCCTTTATTCCTCTCCAATTTGTCTATAGAAGACAACAGAATCTGCTCAAAGGCATAAATTTGCTTTGGGATTTTTTGGGTTGGTACAAAAGTTGATTTATTCCGCAGTCTTGTGGTTTCCTTTTCTACTAAAGGTGGTTGATTAGCAAAAAAGGCTCTGAGCCTAATCTTCCGACAAAAATCTATTGCCTCAAGTTTGTTTTTTGTAAAGTCCGTATATTGACGGGCGACGAATTTAAGTCCTAAATTTAGGACCGATTCCTCATCCCTTGTCAATATTTTCTGGGAGAGATTTACTACACTGGTATTACTTGCTACGATTTGTAGGTGTTTTTCCTTGTCCGCATTTCCCACGGTACCTTGTACCTTGCTTTGGATTGTTGGCCCTTCTCTAAAAACCTCACTTGCTTTTTATTAGGGTTGCCACGTGTATCTGAACCTGATGATTCTGAGGATGAAGTCTCAGAGAAAGTCTTGAATCTGTTGCGGGATCTTCCTTGGTAATTATATAAAGCCCCTCGTGAATCAGCCTGTTTATAAAAGTCGTCTTTTAGAAAAGGGTATGCCTTCTCGAGTGTGAAAGATTTCTTCTTTCTCGTATTGCACTGTTTTATTATTGATGGTATTATCTTTGAATGTCAAAATCTCCTTCTCTTTCTTGTCTAGGAGAGCTTTGGCATCAGACACCGTTGGACTATTTTTTATAGCTTGGGTTAACTCTTCTATCTCTTGTAATTCCTTTGCACAGAGTCTTTGCGCCGTCTCTATTGTATGGACCATGAGGTCCCTACTACATTTTGTGTTAATGTAGCTAAATCCTTTTCTGTATTCTGCGTCCTCAGTGAAAATCACTGGGATGTTCTTTTCCTGTAGCCCCAGGGGATAGTACCTCCTATTAAGTGTTTCAAAAGAAAGTGACCATGGAGCTCAGTTCGAATTAGTTTTTTGCGCAATCTTATCAATTTATCAGACTCATTTTGCTGTTGGGCGGAAGTACTAAGGGCGACGTTTGCAAATGTGTGAGAAGGACACCTTATCATTTACGGAAAGTCATATTCAAAATTTAATAGCTTCTTCTCCATTTGCAAACGTCGCCCTTAGTACTTTAGTACTTTGGCTCTCCAAATTCTAGGTCGTCCTTTAAGGTACAGAATGAGTGTCTCCCTATGAAGAAACTGCAATAAGACCCAAGAGCACTGAAACATAAAGAAAGGTATGTCTGGAGAAATGAGGCTTGACAATGTTGGACTGGGATAACCTACACAAATAGTGATAAATGTATTTTCCACTTTGGGTGCAGGACCAAGACTACGGATATAAACGCCAAACCTGTAGACCGGCGGCTGCTGGAAAAACAGGTATAAAAAAGCGACAGTTTGAATAGATGGAGAAAATAAACTATTAAAATAGAAAGCTAAAACGAATTTTTTGTACACATCTTTCAGATACTTACTAAAAGACAGAGCCCTGAAGAGAACCTATGAACTCAAGTCAACTGGTTCGAAACGCGTAGGCATATAAAATAAGACATCAATTGATCTATAGACCAATGAATTGAGATATGGTTTATATTCTTTGAATAATCTTTGATTGTCTGCATTTATATGTATTGAATTGAGACTGACATTGAGCGTTACTTTGTCAAGTTTAGACAAGAATCTGTGTATATTAATCAAAAAATAAGTAAATATTGTACAGTGTGTATATATATGTGAATAATGTTTTGTATTTATGTGTAAATGTCAAAAATGTTTTGTGTTCTTTTTCATACATAAAAAACTTTTTGAAAATTGAAAAAATAGAAATTAAAAGGGTAAGAATAAGAAATACCCAACAAACCCAGGAGTAGTATTGGTTTGGTTTCTTCCTTTAATATAAGGATTAAAAAAAGTGTGTGGTTGGTACTTGTTCGTTTATCTTACTTATAGAAAGTTGGCATTGTCTTACTTTAACCATTTTGTGTCTCTGTCTGTCTGCTGAATATACGTTTGGGTTACGATGAAGGTTGGGCTTGATGGAGCATACATTTTATTTTATTTGCAAGGGTGCATTATAACTCTTGTAGAACGCATCCACATATAATCTTGCAAATTATCTCAACACGAAGTGTTAGAACTGTGAAAGTATTAAGGCAATTATGTGACGTGCTTTGGTTTAGGGATAAGTGTCAAGAAGCCCAAGGCAGACCCCAAGGACCTCAAGAACTTCCGGCTCATCTCCCTGCTCCCGTTCCCGGTGAAGGTCATAGAGAAAATCGTAAACATGCAACTGGCCCGCCTCCTGGAAGACAACAACATCTTGGACCCGTCCCAGTCTGGGTTCAGACGAAACCACAGCACAGAGACAGCCCTCATCGCCGCCACAGACAACATCAGGCGCCAACTAGACAATGGCGAAACATCAGCCCTCATCCTCCTGGACCTGTCAGCTGCCTTGGACACGGTCTGCCATCGCACTCTAAAGACACGCCTCCTAGAGGCCGGAATCCAAGAGAAGGCCCTTGACTTAACCACGTCCTTCCTCTCCGGCAGAACCCAGAGCGTCCGCCTCCCGCCTTTCCGATCCGATGCCACCGACATCATCTGCGGCGTCCCCCAGGGCTCATCCCTCAGCCCGACGCTGTTCAACGTCTACATGGCCCCCCTCGCACAAGTGGCCCGCCAACACGACCTCAACATCATCTCCTACGCTGACGACACCCAGCTCATCCTCTCCCTCACCAAGGACCCGCACACCGCCAAAACCAACCTCCGCGAGGGAATGAAGGCCGTCGCCAACTGAATGAGAAACAGTCGTCTGAAGCTGAACTCGGACAAGATGGAGGTACTCATCCTCGGACCCACCCCCCAGCCTGGGACAACTCCTGATGGCCGACCACACTGGGAACAGCACCGACACCCAACGACCATGCATGTAACCTAGGATTCATCCTCGACTCCCCCCTCTCCATGTCTAAACAGATCAACGCCGTCTCCTCCTCCTGCTACAACACCCTCCGCATGCTCTGCAGGATCTACAAGTGAATCCCGACCGAAACAAGAAGAACAGTGACACAGGCTCTCGTCAGCAGCAGACTGGACTACGGCAACGCACTCTACGCAGGAATCCCAGCCAAACACCTAAGACGACTACAACGAATCCAAAACGCCTCCGCCCGACTGATCATCACCATTCCCCGCCGCAGCCACATCACCCCCCACCTGAGAGACATACACTAGCTCCCCGTCGACAAGAGGATCACCTTCAAGCTCCTCACCCACGCACACAAAGGACTCCACAACGCCGGACCAACCTACCTGAACAGCAGACTCAGCTTCTACACCCCCACCCGCCAGCTCCACTCCGCCAGCCTTGCCCTCGCTGCTGCCCCCCGCATCCAACGAACAACCTCTGGTGGCAAATCTTTCTCCTACCTCGCCGCCAAGATCTGGAACACCCTCCCTACCCACTTACGGCAGACCCAAGACCTACTCGCCTTCAGAAGACTCCTCAAGACCTGGCTCGTCGAACAGTAGAGGGCACCCCCTCCCCTCAGCGCCTTGAGACCCTCACGGGTAAGTAGCGCGCTTTACAAGTACTCTGATTGATTGATTGATGGAGAATTAACGTAGGAAATAAATGTAACGTGCAGAAAACTTTAACATGTTAAACTTGTGCTGTGAAGTTGAACACAATACACTCAAATTAAATGTGTTTGGCAAAAGATAGTCCCTATTAGTGGGTAAATGTATTAATTGAAGTGATATATTGATTATGCTAATTGTATTGCTGGAAGTGGCACGTTCTTATGTTAACTAAAGTCGTAGGCCTGAAATGCAAGTCCCTGAAAACTCGCTCTTTAGAATTCACAGTTGCACTGCAGAATGTGTTCTTTCTCATGTTTCCATTGCAGGTGGAGAAGCGTGCCTTAGGAAAGGTAATGTCTTTGTTTTAGTAGCTAGGCGAGGAGAGAAGAAGTTACAATTACATGGTTTAGAGGTGATAAAGACAGAGAGAGTTTCACACTTGAGAAGACTAAGAAGGTACATGAACAACACCATGAAAAAGTACATTTGGAATTGCATCCAGAGTGGATGGCGTGATGTAAGGTGCATCATGGGAAGGTTACCTGTGGATTACTGATTGTTGAAATTAGGAACACTGCCCACTTCTTTCTTGCCTTCAGATAGAGATCATCCCAGAACAAGCACTGTCTAATGATAGTGGCGTTATGCTCCTTGACCCATTAATGGTGGAGAGACTTCTTAGGAAGACTCCACACATTGACACCTTTTTTCACTCTTCATTGAAAATGCTTATGTAGGGATGTCACCTTAGAGCTAGAGTAAGGATAGCTATAATGCTTGTACTTATCCATGCAGGGGGAACCTGATCTCATGCTTCTGATTTTCTGTATACTACTTCTTGAATAAATAGTTCTGTTCATGCTGCACTATCTAAATTGGATGCACAGATTTGGCTTCATGCTATTCTGTTGTATTTCTACACCTTCATATTGAGGTGTATTTATGCCCAGTTATATTTGGGTTTATAATAAACTAACTAACCGTATCTAGTGGTCTATGAGTTGCATGTATCAAGGAAAGTAACTCTGGGACAGTGATGTTTCGTGTTGGGCCAGAGGAGAGAGCATTGATTCAGGAAGACAAGGTCACAAAAAGGCATAAACCTTTAGCAGAACCATGGGCAGAAATCCTGAGGGCATGGTATAAACGTCATACGACTGACTTGGACTCGCGGACAGATAACTCTGACCAGAATATGACGCGAGAGGCAAATGATTGTTTAGTTCAGGCTTAACCTCTGTTGGGTATTCGTGTGACAGAGAAGCAGCACAGTGACGACAAGAACCAGGCACACTTCAGCGTTGGGATGCCCTGGTTGGCCCCTCTTCTTCTCCCCCCTCTTAGCCACACCGCCTTTCAGGGGCTCTTTCTTTGCCCCCTTCACCCCCCCTCTAAAGCCCCCTGGGCGGGGGGGCGTGGCCAAGATGGCGGCGTGAGCGGACGCGTCTTTCCGAGCTCCCGCCGCCGGCCTTCTACAGCGCGGGCTCCGACCTCACAAAGCCCCCTCACAGCGACCCCAGCAGCCAGCCTGGCATCCCCGGTGGCCTGAGAAGTCAGCGGCAGTCTGAAGGCGAGCAGACGAGGCAAGCATAGCGGCCGCAGCAGAGAGGCCTGCGGTGCGGCCTGCGGGCGCGATTTGCCCAAGGGGCGGAGCGGAGAAGCAGTGCGGTGGCAGCCGTCTCGGAGGCTTGAGATTCGGATCCGCCCTACGTGAGCATCGTTGTGGACACGGCGAGTCCGGCCCGCGCACACATCCAGCGCGAGGCATCGGCCGGGGCTCCGCCCGATTGCTTCTGCGGACCCGCCGCACTCCCACAGAGACGGCTTCTGGCCCAGAGGTGAGCAGAGGGGAGCGGCGATCGTGCGTGGCAAGCACCCCGAGTAGGAGGGCCTCATCTAGTAGCGGCGAGGCCTGCAGCGAGTCCAGAGGTCGGGAGCTGCCTTGGGGGCAGGCAGGAGGACTCCAAGTATAACGGCAGAGGGAGCCCAAAGTGCGAGGTAGTTTTAGGCGAGGACGGGCGCGCCTCGTCTGGAGGGCGGGGTCCAGCCGTTAGCCCCAGCGGTGCAAAGAGAGTCACGGAGCCCACCTGTGGGGGGCCGTGCACCCATTGCGGCCCTAAGCATTCGGAGGGTTGCTGCCCTCGAGGTCGGAGTGTCTGCAGAGGCCGTAGGCCCGAGGTGGCAGTAGTGAGGAGGAGTACAGAGCACCATAGTGACATTCGGACACCTTCGAAGGTGCAGGCCCGGGGGGACGTGAGGAGAGAGCTGTAGCAGGGAGCGGAAAGGGTGCGGTCCGCACCTTGAGCGGACAGAGCCAGGGGCTCGGATACAGCAGCCCTGCCACGTGGCCTGAGGAGAAGGTTTCAACAGGTGTCACCTCTGGAGGCCCTAAACGGAGGCACGCGGAGCTCAGGTCAGCGACCTTTATACCATATCTGCGGCCCACACACGGACGATTGGAAGCGGAGATACCGCGGGCGGACACCTGGGAGGTGGTGCAGACGCGGGCCCCGGTTGGTGGGGCAGCGGATACGGTGCACACGGGGGCACAGGAGTGCCCAGAATTTGGCGCGTGCGGGGGCCGTTGCGGCAGTCTGGCGCCCTGGGGCAGTGCGTGCTCTGGAAGGTTCCCGAGGAGAAACTCCCTCTCTCACGGAATAGCCATGATGTCGGGAATGAGGGCCCGTAAGGACAAGACAGTCAAAGAAATGTTTGCCAAGGCCTAGTCGCCCACCACAGCAAAGGACACTCTGTCCACAGGATTGCGACGGGGCGACCCGGAGGTGACGGGCTCGGAACCCATCACAAAGGCATTCCTTGAGTCCCTATTTACGTCCCTGACGGAAGACATCCATACCCTCAAAAAAGAATTCTCGGATGAGATCCGTGCGGTGCGGACAGATATGGACGGCATTGGGGAACGGGTGACGGAGCTCGAAACGAAACAAGATAACCGAGATGTCGAGACGGAGGCGCTCCAGCAGGAGATTATAAGACTGCATGATCAGCAGGTGGATCTACAAGTGCACCTCGAAGACCTTGAAAACCGCTCTCGGCGGCACAACATACGTATTAGGGGAGTGGCACGGTCAGACGATGACAAGGACCTGTTTAAATTTACCAGGGAACTTTTCAACCACATCCTGGGTCGCCCGGCGGAAACCGTGCTCACGATTGACAAGGCGCACAGGGTCGGGCTCCAGCGTTCCAGGACGGCGTTCCCTGCTGACATCTTGGTGTGTGTACAGGACTTTCGCACAAAAGAAGAAATTCTACAGAAGGCGCGGCAGATGCAACCCGTCTCCTTTCGTGGCCATTTGCCGACCCTGTTCCAAGATTTATCGGCACTCACGTTGCAGAAGCGTCGTTGCTTCAAGCCGGTCACAAACTATCTTTAGCAACAGGCCATCCCTTACAGCTGGAGCCACCCTTTCAGGATCGTGTTCAAACTGAACAATAAACTATACCAACT